>NC_064648.1:47038090-47344729 GCF_023864345.2 Schistocerca serialis cubense
TCGGTAAGCGCTAATCGTAGGGTTCGAGTGTGCACAGACCCGAGGAATCCCTGGACCCAAGTTGTCAACAAGGCACTGTGCAAGTTGGGCTGTGTTTACCTGAAATGGTCTGAGTCCTCCGGTCAACATGAACCGATCATTGACTGAAAATGGTTATGTTCAGCTGCTTGGAGACCATTTTCAGATGACTGTGGACTTCATGTTCCCAAACACTGATGGAATTTTTGTGGATGACAATGGACTGTGTCTCTAAGCCACAGTTGTGTGCGATTGCTTTGAATAACATTCTGGACAACTCGAGCGAATGATTTGGACACCCAGATCACCCAACGTGAGTCACATCAAACATTTATGGGGTGCAATCAAGAAGTCAATTTGTGCACAAAATCCTGCACCTCCAATATTTTTGCGATCACAGATGGCAATAGAATTAGTATGGCTCAATATATCTGCAGGGGATTTCCAACGATCTGTTTAGTCCAATCCACGTCAAGTTGCTCCACTGTGATGGGCAAAATTGGGCCGACACAGTATTAGAAGGTATTTCATGAGTTTTGTCACCTCAGTGGAAACAGCATTCCAGTAGAAGCTCAGCAATCCTGCATGCATCACGGTAGCTGTCAGTGGAGCCAGATCACTGCAGTCACTATTCGCTTACTGGTTATTCTTCTAGTTTTACTGTCCTTGTTAATACATGCCAATAAAACGAATATCACACTAGACCTTCTACGACCTCTCTATATAATGGACAAATAAATTTTCACTTTAAATATCATTTTTTTGTAATGAGAAACAAATCGATGGTTCCCCCCGATACGTAATGAACTGACTCCAGCTACACAATGCTAAAGCGAAATTTCAAATATCGGCTGAAACAGTATGGAAAGTGCGCCTGACGACCCTTAGGAAAGACACTTTTTATGTACATACACTGAAGAGCCAAAGAAACTGGTATATCTGCCTAATATCATGTATGTCTCCAATGAGCGTGCAGAAGTGCCGCTAAATGACGTGGCATGGACTCGACTAATGTCTGAAGTAGTGCTGGAGGGAACTGACACCATGAATCCTGCAGGCTGTCATAAATCCGTAAGAGTACGAGGGGATGGAGATCTCTTCTGTACAGCATGTTGCAAGGCATCCCAGATAAGCTCAATAATGTTCATGTCTGGGGAATTTAGAGGTGAACGGAATTGTTTAATCTCAGAAAAGTATTCCTGAAGCCACTCTGTAGCAATTCTGGATGTGTGCTTTGCCACGTTGTCTTACTGGAATTGTCCAAGTCCGTCAGAATGCGCAATGGACATGAATGGGTGGACGTGATCAGATAGGATTCTTACATACGTGCCACAGAGTCGTATGTAGAGATATCAGGGGTCTCATATCACACCAACTGCACACCCTCCAAACCATTAAAGAGCCTCCAATAACTTGTACAGTTCCCTGCTGACATGCAAGGTCCTAGGATTCATTAGGTTGTCTCCACATAAGTACACATACATCTACTCGATACATTGTGAAATGAGACGCGTCTGACCAGGCAACATGTTTCCAGTCATCAGCAGTGAAATGAGGGTGTACACGAGAGGGCCTTCAGCTCCGAAAGCTCATGTCGATAATGTTTCGTTGAATGGTTGGCATGCTGAGACTTGTTGATGGCCCAGCATTGAAATCGTCGGAAATTTGCGGAAGGGTTCCCGTCTGTTACGTTGAACGATTCTCTAAAGGTATCATTGGCCCCCTGCCCGCATCTCGTGGTCGAGCGGTAGCGTTCTCGCTTCCCACGCCCGGGTTCCCGGGTTCGATTCCCGGCGGGGTCAGGGATTTTCCCTGCCTCGTGATGGCTGGGTGTTGTGTGCTGTCCTTAGGTTAGTTAGGTTTAAGTAGTTCTAAGTTCTAGGGGACTGATGACCATAGATGTTAAGTCCCATAGTGCTCAGAGCCATCATTGGCCCCGTTCTTGCAGGATCTTTTTGCGGCCGTAGCAATATTGGAGATTTGATGTTTTACCTGATTCCTAATATTCCCAGTACAGTTTTGAAATGGATGGATGTGAAAATCCCCACTTCATCGTTACCTCGAAGATGCTGTGTTTCATCGCTCGTGCTCCGATTATAACACCACATTCAGACTCACTTAAATCTTGATAACCTGCCATTATAGCGGCAGTAACCGTTCTAACACCTGCGCCATACCCTTATTGTCTTACATAGGCGTTGCCTACTGCAGCGCCGTGTTCTGCCTGTTTACACATCTCTGTGTTTGAATACATGTACCTACACCAGTGTATATATGATCTACATTTGTCGAACATCAAAATCCACTTAACATGCTTTTCATCTCACTGTCATTCGTTCACAAAGAAAAAGGGCTATGTATAGTAAAGCAGCAACACTCACTGGGCAGGATTTAAGATTTTCAAGTTACTCCATATAACAGATAAATTTTGCAGCATCAGAGCGAGACTATGCATCAAATAATAGTAATTAATGAATATTCTGATGTGGTAATCATGGATTACACTGATTCGTAACTGCTAAAACCGAGTCAGCAAATAAAGAAGCTTGAACCATATTTTCGTACATCCTTGTTAGATTATCACCCACCTAAGAAAATGATTTAAGATGTATGTCAGAGTAGAATAGTTTGTTTCGTCATAGTAAGTTCCGCATAGAGCTGTAGTAGCAATTTCATTCCATAGATTCAACATAATATCATGGAGCGAGAGGCTGCACCTAAACAATTAACATCATGTAAGGATCTTCAGTGTCCTCCCCCATATGTATGGGCATATGTGCTATGGATGTATGGTTTAACTCATTTTATTTTCTTATTTACAGATGATGTTGTGCAGTATTGCCTGATGGGAACGTCTCAATAGGAGTACTAATCTATTTTCAATATGTGTTTCAACGAAGTATCAAGTGGTAGTAAACGTGTCAGAGTTGGAATGTTCCCCAATTGTGAGTTCATCCGAGCAGTAATGATTGAAACGCCATGTTATTGAGGAACAGAAATGTGTTCTTAACGGAATATGCCAATCTATGTGTATAAATAAATGGATCATGATTATGACACCTGTGTCATTCTTTTTGCTATAAAAACCCCTCTATGCTAGGGTAATCATGTAGTATCCAGTGTGAGTGGGTGGTTGAAACATTCTCTTCACAAGGACTTCATTGTAACTGATTGGTCTAATACTTCTTTGCAAAAACAGAATAACAGGAATGGGGCACTACTGCCACGCAGTATCACCTCTGTTATTGTTGGGCCTTCTGACTATGGCACTTGACGATGTTCTAGTGGAAATTCCAGACCAGTCAGGGACATACTTTTGTTTTGATTTACCATAGAGGTCTTGACATCTTCTGCCTAAGCCAGACATAGTCTAGGATCCTAAAGCAACTGCTAAGAGACTATGTTAATCTTATTATTGCCTTCAACCAAGATAACATCAATTTAAAACATATTTATCAGGCAAATGTAGGAACTGAAATGACATTCAATGAATTTACAACGTTATACAGAGATTTATGGAATCATTCACAGTAGAGCTTTGTAGTTATGAGCAGAATGAGGCAGTTGAATGGTAGTCAATACTTCCAGAAATTTTAAGATTTGTTAAAAGAGTATGACATGTGTATATATAGTGAATCAACTAGGTAATTACATCATTATTCTGACGCGAAAATCCAGATGGTCATTAATAGTATTAAATGTCATACTACTAGGTTTGAAGCACTCGACAAAAGTAACAAGGAATTAAATACATCGTCTCAAACCATTCTGAGGTTAATCAATGGATTAACTGTAAAGGCTGATGTAGAAGAAAAGAAGACAATTGCACAGGTTGCTATAATTGAAAAGAAGGGGATTGGGAGTGTATATGAGCTCTATACTGCTCCAGATACTGTTTAGTAAATAACTATACGTCTCTAAACATGTCCTTGGACAATGTAGGGCTATTTGAGAGAAACTGCGGTGCTGAGTGTAGGGCTTCTGGAATGAGACCAGTCATTCGAAAACATGTTTAGGCCTGTCATAGGGTCTATTGAACGACTTTATAGGGCTAAAGAAGAGAAAGAAGAAGATTCAATTTGTGATTTCATTAAACATTACAGCAGCAGATGCATAGATAGAACTTATGCTATAAGCTAGGTAAATACATACACCCAGGTACTCAACCTATAAATTAAATCAAGTACGCAATACAGATCAGTGATAGAGAATTCGAAAGAACACCTGGTTTGCGGTATCTAATACTCTTAAAATCTACAAAATTAGACAGCTATTCATCATAGATATCAGAAAATTGTGTCAGATATTATATGTGATGGATATATATAAGAAAACTAGTGGAGTAGGAGCCAAGTGCACCAACATTTCGAAATACAAAATTATTATTCAACATGCATTAGCGAACGTACCTGACGGTGCCATTATCAACGTTCACATTAAGAAAATAAGCAAAATATCTCTCCAATACCTCTAATATAACTAACCCAACGAAATAATTCAGTGATAATGGCTGCTTACAATATCGGCTGCAGCTGAGGATACGAATGCAATCGTCTCAATAACTTCACAGCTTAGAGAAAGACGTACAGTTGTTCAGGAGCTTGATAGACCAACATGCAAGGGACTACAACATTCGCAGTTTATAATTCAAGATGTGGTAAGCGGATCTAGTAGTTATAAGGCAATATTCTCGGGAGAATAAAGGTTTCAAGTGCATTTTAATGGTTATTGATAAGTACTCGAAATTTGCCAGGGCTTTACCTGTGAAGACATAATTGGGGTAGGCCGTTATGCAGACCTTCAATAACTGCTGCGGATAGCAGCCAACCGCTTCACTCATAATCTTGAAATAGTTCGTGATGGTGTGTTCTATAATATGTATTTCAACATGCCGCAGGTGCGACTCATGGTTTCTATACTGGGGAAGGCTGCGGCATTTATCGACCGTAGCCAACATAGACCTCGGGTTACGCTACAGATTAGTCTGACATAAACAACTAAGAATTCAGGGGGAGGCGGTGGGCAGATCACTCTCTACCCATAATTTTACGTACTGCATCTTCTATAATCAGGTATTAAATATCATTAGAAGCTAACTTCGAGTTAAAATCTTTGTTTAGTGTTTTCATACGTCATCATTATATATTCTGACACTTTGCAGCAAATCATATGAAAAGACGCGTTTCGGAGAGATCTTTAATGTGGGTCTGGATGCACCAAGTTCTTTCACTTTCATCCTATGGCCGTGTTCCAAGTTTTTACCTATTAAATTGCACACTGAATTTATATTGCGCTTGTTTCACACTCGCGGTATGTCACAGATATTCACCAGCAAGTAAAACTCACTAAAATCTTGCAAAATACACTCCTAAAAAGAAACTTGCTAATATGACACGGTATCAACAAAAGCGCTCAGCATCAGCAAGCAAGGAAAGTAAAGTAACGGGACAAATTTCGCGCGCTTTGTCCTCTAACCACTTATGAATCTCTCGCTAGATGGCAGTGCTGGTATGTTACTGTAGTCTAGTGCACTCTGGCGGGATATTTGCAAACATATTCTAAATGTGGATAAAATAGCCAATGGCAGAAACAAAACAACTATGTAAAACATTATCAAAACAATAATACAAAACGTCGATTAATGACGTATCGAAGCGTAGTAGAGATGTGCAGAGACAGAGATTGGATAGCGAAGTTTCGGTCACTCTACATTCCTTTATTACATAGATAGTGGAAACTGAAAAATGTGTGGTGGTTGGTATGACACCCTTAGGCTGCAAGATCTGAGCCTTCGGGTAGCCCATAAAGAACATTACTATGTAGAAGCCACGCCCCCAAACCGCTACTACATGCAGCTTACGGACGTTCCAAGGCGCAGCCTAAACACTACTAACCGTTCGGAAAACATCCATCGATACAAACAGTTCCAAGATCGTTGACCGTCGTTATTTTAATCGGAATGGGAAATATGCGAAATTAGTCCTGATAATTTAAATTATGCAATACGTTCTTGCGAAATTTACTTTAACATATATTTTGGGGCGGCTCCGCCTCAGAGCCTTTAATTACGAGCCGCACCTGCAACATGGTAAAGGAATCTCATGCAGTAGAAATCACTGGTACTTGACGTTCTCTCAGATGAAAGCGTGTAGTGTGGAATGTTTGAACAAGATGACGAAAGTGCGGATGTGGACGCATTTAACCATCGTGGTTCTTATACATGAACTGATATCCTTACACAAATCACTGACATGTATAACCAGACTGTACAAAGGAGGCCAAGTGATGTGCATGATTGCTGACTTCTAAATACCATTTACAGTAGTATTAAAATGCTAGAGCGAAGCCAACAGATATATAATGTAGATGATTTCGTAAGTGTTTCAAAACACAAAACAGCATTTGGGAAACTGTACCTCACATCCAAAACTGTTCAACAGAGATGTTTACTGTTTCTGAGATGCATTGAAGAAACCCTAAAACTAACATCTTAAAGCATAGCAATGGAACTGCTTGTAGTATTACGTCTCCCTCATAGAAAGGTGTCATAAGGCGACAGAGGAAAGTGGCTGTTGTGAAACAGATTGGCTTCTATCCATCGCAAAGCAATTGGGTGGATGCAGCTGGTTTCCTCCATAACAAATCATGCAAATCTCAAACAACTACTGTGGACCTGTAATCTACATCTACATCTACGTCTACATACATACTCCGCAATCCACCATACGGCGCGTGGCGGAGGGAACCTCGTACCACAACTAGCATCTTCTCTCCCTGTTCCACTCCCAAAAAGAACGAGGGAAAAATGACTGCCTATATACCTCTGTACGAGCCCTAATCTCTCTTACCTTCGTGGTCTTTCCGCGAAATGTAAGTTGGCGGCAGTAAAATTGTACTGCAGTCAGCCTCAAATGTTGGTTCTCTTAATTTCCTTAGTAGCAATTCACGAAAAGAACGCCTCCTTTTCTCTAGAGACTCCCACCCGAGTTCCTGAAGCATTTCCATAACACTCGCGTGATGATCAAACCTACCAGTAAGAAATCTAGCAGCCCGCCTATGAATTGTTTCTATGTCCTCCCTCAATTCGACCTGAAAGGGATCCCAAACGCTCGAGCAGTACTCAAGAATAGGTCGTATTAGTGTTTCATAACCGGTCTCTTTTACAGATGAACCACATATTCCCAAAATTCTACCAATGAGCCGAAGACGACTATCCGCCTTCCTCACAACTGCCATTAGATGCTTGTCCCACTTCATATCGCTCTGCAATGTTACGCCAAAATATTTAATCGACATGACTGTGTCAAGCGCTACACTACTAATGGAGTATTCAAACATTACAGGATTCTTTTTCCTATTTATCTGCATTAATTTACATGTATCTATATTTAGAGTTAGCTGCCATTCTTTACACCAATCACAAATCCTGTCCAAGTCATCTTGTATCCTCCTACAGTCACTCAACGACGACACCTTCCCGTACACCACAGCATCATCAGCAAACAGCCGCACATTGCTATCCACTCTATCCAAAAGATCATTTATGTAGATAGAAAACAACAGCGGACCTACCACACTTCCCTGGGGCACTCCAGATGATACCCTCACCTCCGATGAACACTCACCATCAAGGACAACGTACTGGGTTCTATTACTTAAGAAGTCTTCGAGCCACTCACATATGCTCGTACCTTAGGAGTCTGCAGTGGGGAACCGAGTCAAACGCTTTCCAGAAGTCAAGGAATATGGCATCCGTCTGATACCCTTCATCCATGGTTCGCAAGATATCATGTGAAAAAAGGGCGAGTTGCGTTTCGCAGGAGCTATGATATCTAAAGCCATGCTGATGCATCCACAGCAACTTCTCTGTCTCAAGGAAATTCATTATATTCGAACTGAGAATATGTTCGAGAATCCTGCAACAAACCGATGTTAAGGATATTGGTTTGTAATTTTGAGGATCCGTCCTTCTACCCTTCTTATATACAGGCGTCACCTGCACTTTTTTCAAGTCACTCGGGACTTTACGTTGGGCAAGAGATTCGCGATAAATGCAAGCTAAGTAAGGAGCCAATGCAGTAGAGTACTTTCTGTAAAACAGAATTGGAATCCCATCAGGCCCTGGCGATTTATTTACTTTCAACCCATTCAGCTGCTTCACAACCTCAGGGATGTCTATCACTATGTCCTCCATACGTGAATCTGTACGAGACTCAAACGGCGGTATGTTTGTACGATCCTCCTGCGCGAAAGATTTCTCAAACGCTAAATTTAAAATTTCAGCTTTCGTTTTGCTGTCTTCCGTTGCCAGGCCAGACCGATCAGTGAGTGACTGGATGGAAACCTTTGACCCGCTTACCGATTTTACGTAAGACCAGAATTTCCTTGGGTTTTCAGCAAGAGCTCTTGCTAAGGTATGACGGTGGTAGTGGTTGAATGCTTCGCGCATCTATCGCTCTTTTTGCAGGAGCACGAATCTCTACTAACTTTTGCCTGTCCTCATTCTCCCGATCTTTCCGGTACCTCGAGTGCAGCTACCTTTGCTTCCTGAGCATTCTCCGATTTGCGCTGTTATACCACGGTGGGTCTGTCCGTCCATAACCCAATTTTTCGACACATACTTGTCCAGTGCGTGATTTACAATGTGTTTCAAATTTGCCCATAATTCTTCCACGTCCATCGCACCGGAAGTAAATGAAGTCGATTCATTTACTAAGTGGGAAGCTAACAACTGCTTATCAGCTCTTTCTAGTAAGAATACTCTCCTAGCCTTCTTGACCGACTTTTTAACTTTCGTAACCATAGTCGTAATGACATCATGATCACTAATCCCTGTCTTAACACACACCGTCGATGAGGTCTGGTCTGTTCATGGCTACCAGATCTAAAATGTTTCTATTACGCGTTGGCTGTCTATTTAGCTGATCAAGACAGTTTTCGGATAATGTGTTCAAAAGTAATTCACACGATGGCTTGTCTGTACCACGTGTAATGAATCCATAGACATCCCAGTCTATACAAGGTAATCAAGCTTGAGAAATGACTTGTGCGTGGTAACAAGGGAATCAATCACTTAAATCAGGTCCACAGATGACATGACATCACGTACGCAGCAATTAAGGATTTTGCAGAATGTAACCCTGCAGATCATATATTAGCCAAGCCAAGGAAATACGTTCAAGAAGGGATACTGATATTGGTCAACTTAGTAGACAAAGCAATTTGCGCGAAACGTAAATTAGTATGAGGTTCAATTGTAATTGAGTTATGAATGCTGCTCATTACCTGCTGGAGAATAAGAATGTTAAGGAGAAAAAGGGTGCATCAGCGTGTTTACAAATCCATTCAGTTATCATCGATGGCAGCTAAAAGATCGTCAAAATGATAACTGATTAAACTGTCTAGTGCATTACCATAGCCAAAGGAATCATTCTGTTCATAATTCGGCCTTGTTCCGACAGTGTGGTAGCAGCCAGGTCAGAGAAAAGTGCAGACTATGGGCGGCAGCAGCTTAACGAACCAAAAGGCACAGTACACTGATGGAATTTGTGGTCATTGGGAAACTACTACATTTAAAACCGCTCAAGAGAGGTCTTTCGATTGTTCGTAAAGAAAAAATGTTATTACCGATACCGCGTAGCAGACCACTTACAAATATAGACACATTTAAATTCGTCAGTTAGTTTTTCCGTTCCAAGATTTCATGGGGTGTTGATGTGGAATACACTAATCAAGACGATGTGCAAATCTGGTGAATGTGGAACTGTAAATTTCGATGCTGTGGGAGGAGCTGGATCTCATTGGTTGGCGTATGTTAGAAGAAGAACCCAAAACAGTGTCCTGACTCATTCGGCGATTTACGACCTCCAGAAGAATTGCGCTGCTACTTTGCTGGCAACCATATATTTTACAGTTTTCAGTGGTGTCAAAATTGTGGTACATACCTCTCTGGATAATTATGTCTCATGTTCATCCTGACAGCTACAATGAGGGTGTGAAAACAGTAATCGTGCACACCTTTTCATCAGTTGAGCTTTAGGAGTGATATCACGCACTATGACATTTAATAGTCGTATTGTCGTTACCAAGCGTGAATTACTTCATACCAATCCAAGTAAGGAAAGACGATTGGAGTATTGTGCTGCTAGGCTTGTCTCTTATATCAAAGCGTCAAACTCAATTCAACAACTGGTAGGTGGCAAAGTTGTGGAAGTACCTCACAGCACATACGACCATGATGATTTAAATGAGTATTTAAAATGGACTGACTTACATGCAAACGTCAACATGCTTAAAAATCAAATAAGAGTGACTGCGCACGTAACAGACGTACAAAGGAAAATTCTATAGGATTGCTACTACGTTTCTCAAAGGGTAACATTCTGCAGAACGATCGGAATAAATTATAAGAGTCAGCTCATTCAGTGGATATACTAGTGGTTCGCAAAATTCGAGTCGAGTGCAATATTACTATGAATTTATTTCTCAACAACAAACTGATTCATACAATGCATTGATCTTTACCTACAATCAATCCACGATGTAAATTGTGGAGGCACCAAGCAATGAGATTTACCTCCCAGTGACTTTTCAGACCTTACACTATCTTGAGTTTAGGACTGTGAACCAGAGCGACCGTCTTGTCGATTTTCGCCGTGTAGGAAACGTGATGCTCCTTCATTTGAAGCAGGTTGGGCACATGGTATAAAACCAGCACACACTGCCAACAGCACTTCATTTTATAAATGAAAGACTACTGTTAACACCAAAGAATCATCAGATGCTTAAATCGCTAGGCCTGAAACCACGCACGAACAACTGATTCAACTTGCACTTGGAGACAAGATCTTGCTTACCTACACCTGCGTATGGTCGGGTACTGTGATCCCTTCCTTTTAGTGGACAGGTGTCTACCCAATCTGCAACGAGAACTTTCCAAGACCTTAAATGATCTGCCGTATTCTATGCAGTGCTACAATATGCTGAGAGTTCACTCTCTCACATAACGAGTGTGTGTTGAAATTGTCTTTATACATAAATGAGGTGATTTTGGCGAGATATCATGGAGTATCTCAGTTGCTATGTGGTTCGTTGAGTTTATTCTGAAACTTATACTGACCTAGTCCTCTGAGTTCCAGCAAATGGATGCAGGTAAAGCTCACTGTTGTGTTCTGTGTTTGGACATTCATGTACATGCTTCTGCTCCAATATGTGAAGTCCTTGCATATCTGTCATCCAGATGGGTGCAGCTAAAAAGCAGGAGGTTATTAACGACCAAAATGACAAGTACTCCTTTCTGTGATCACTTCAGGTTCATGAAATAATTTATCAGAAACACACACAGTGACTGGAAAAATGCCATGTGGGTGTCAGTGGGTGTTATGAACATCATGGTATTGGACTTCCCATGAAATTTCAGGACATCAGTAAATTTGAGATGCAGAATCCCCATACTCTATGTATGTACATAGCCAGGAGGAACGCAAGTCAGCTGGTTATGTTGTTGAACACAAAGCAGATGGTTCCCTTCACCTACGAAAGTCGCTGGTGGATACGCAAAACATGCAGCTTTGTTATTTATCTCTGAGTGTGAGAAAGTATGCTGCTGCTGGATCAAAAGCTGTTCCACTTTACCTTCTCCAAAATATCGCAACTTAGGAGTAAATAACACTTTTCTTCTAAATGCCGGAACTCGTTTGAAAAGAGTGAGTGATTAAATTTCTTTTATCTCGTTCTCTGATAAAAAATTGTTAGGTTCTTAGACTAACAGTTTCGATCTGTGATGACTATCTTCAGAGCTGCAGCAAAACATGCGAAAACACAGTTACAACTATTGAACAATGAAATAGGGTAAAGCAGAAAGTACTACTGACATACATGTGGAAGCCATGCACTTAAAATATTATCAGGCACACATGTTTTAATACACATCATAATGCAATAAAGCTACAGTGGCATCTTCAAAAGATAAACAAAAAATCATCTTAGCATCATTGCACATATTGAAAATATAGTATATACAAGGCCATAGTGTTGGCAGAGTAATCTTATCCACGGCACTACTCTTCACAACAAACTGTGTACAGTAGCCACAAAATGTTTGTGTCACAATTTCATTAGATGTCACTGCTGCAGGCCTACCCATATTCGTCAGTTACACAATAGTAGAATAAGCAGTAAAAGAAGAATACTATAGGTAAAGTTTATAGTTGGCTTAACTAATGTGTAAGTTGTTATAATGATAAAATACAAAAAATTAAAATGTGACTACAGTTAAATTTAGGTTGTTAAAAACGAAATGGTTAAGAGACAATATGTAATTCTGATACTCTCTTGTGGTGATTTTGTATGAGAACATAATGAAATACATAAGAACATGAAACTAATAGAGTGATATAAATGATAAAATAAATAGGGAAAAAAGCCAAATTGCTGAAACAACAGTCCATAGTAAGTAATCAGCGCCCTTTGTTGGTGTGTCCACCAGAATACTGCTAAGGCTAGAAGTGGCCAGAGGAACTTAACCACTAGAGGGCGTCTCGTGCCCTGTGACGCTCTGTTTCAAGAACAGAATAACAGAACACCTCGCCGGTCAATTAACAGGATTCTCTATTTAATAAAATATATAAACAGAAAATGTACATATAAACACGAAGGTGATAAGCTTAATGTAACGAAATGAAGTAAATATGCAATGCACTGCATACTAGGTAAAGGCAAAGGCAAGATATACATAAGAGAAGTTCAACGACTAAAGTAGGACATTACAAAATAAAGCAAAGTAGGTATTGAGTACAAAATCACTCTGCCCACTGAGCACCTGTGGTGGCTCTCGTTTTCTCGCTTTATAAATTTTGAGCTCTTCTAACAAGTTAGGCAAAAGATCCAGTAAATCACTGAGGTGAAGAAGTCATTTTTATATATCGTGGACGATGTCATGAACTGGTATTAATGATACTAACTGTGATATAGGTTTCCTGAAAATCGAAAATTTGTTTTTGTTGTCAACTTTCTTAACAGTAAGGTCAAAGTTGTTAATGAGATTCCATTCGTCAGAAGGATGTTATTAGGTTGCATGTTGCCTATTACTTGGGAAAATGCTTTAACCTCACTGGTGCCACCCTCTAGTAGTAGTAAAATCTTATCAAAATACTGTTTATAGTTTTCCCCTTTAGCTGTAGCGACTAGGCAAAATTTTACATTCTAAATCGTTCACAAAAATATCTGCTAAAGTATTAGACAAACTATCATCTATGCTAAGGCCATCTTTTTGATAATACATCATTAGAGGTAAGAATCTTGTAAGACAACCAAAATAATCGAAAAATTCAATTCTGTGCGTTCTGTAATACTGATCTTGTTATTGGTTAGTGGATTATGTTTAATAATTTCAGTTGTTTCTTTTATCATAATACGTTTTTTATATCCAAAGATGCTAATGTTGCGTTTTTGATCTATGTATATCCTTGATTGCATTTGAAAGCTCAGAACTGTTTTTAAACCCTTATTTGTTCTCAACTTGTTAGGAAAGCATGAAATTTGTAAACCGAGAAAACAAGAGGCAGCAAATTTTGCATAGAGTGCCTAGTTTGCTTTATTTAGCAATGTCCTAATTTTATCATTGAACTTCTCTTATGTACATTTCGCCTTTGTCTTTACCTAGTATAGAGTGGATTACATATTTACTTACTTTTCTTGAAGTGAGCGTATCACCCTGAAGTTTCATTGTCCCTTCTCTCTTTATATAATGTATTTCATTAACTATATTAATTGAGTAATAGACTGGTAAGGCTTTTTATTATTCTGTTTTTTTGGAACGGCTTATCACAGATTGTGAGGGTCTCTCTGGTGATTCACTTCCTCTGACCACCTGTCGCCTAAGGGTATTCTGGTGGTCGTGCCAACAGAGGACGCTTATTAGTTACTGTAGTCTGTTGTTTCATTAATTTAGATGTTTTCGGTAGTTATTTTATCATTTTGGTATCGTTCTGTTAGCTTTGTAATCTTACATCTGTTATTATATTTTTTACATAAATTCGCTAGAAGAAAATACCAGAATTACAATTGTGTCTTAACCATTTCGTTTTTAACAGTCTAAATTTAACTTTAGTCACACTCTGATTCATTGCATTCTATCAGTCTAATAACATACACATCCTTTAACTCAAGTACAGCCCATATTTATTGCATTCTTCTTTCATTGCGTATTGTACAATTATATAACTGATAAATATGTGTATACCTTGGCTAATGTACAGTAATCTGTTATCAAAAGAAGCGCTGTTAACAACATTACGCTGTCAACACTATGGCCTAGTTATATATTATAAGTACACTGACGGAAAAACAGCAATACAAAAAAAAATTAATCTAGAGTTATGAAATTTAGAGAACACGTTTGTTTAGGGAACACATTTAAGTGATTAATATTTCAAAATCGTAGGTTAAGGTAAGCACAAGGTAAGCCAATGCAAATTTCAAATAGTGGTTCATTAATAACCGGTGTAACCGCCAGAATCTTGAATGCAAGCATGCAAACGTGCATGATTTGTCATGTATAGTTGGCACTTGTCAGTTTATGGAATGGAATTCCGTGCCTGTTATACTCAGTCAGCTAATTCGAGGACGGTTAATGCTGGTTGGGTATGATGTTGAAGTTGTCATGTGATGATGTCAAATATGAGCTCGACTTGATGCAGATCTGGTGATTAAGCAGGTCAAGGCAGCATGTTCACACTCTGTCACGTCTTTGTATGAAGCAATTGTATGACGATTGGAATTCACGATATCAAGCGCTATGTGGCAAGTTCGTTAATTTGAATAGAAGCGTATGAGGTCTGAAGATTGCAAAATGAAATGCCCAAACTAGTTTCTTTCAGAATAAAATAAAATATCTTAAAGTATTCAATTGTTGGTGAATTTTATTTGACATTGAAAATTACTTATCAGTCGAAGTCCCCTAGCAATGATGGACCAACAGAGATCGCTCTAGAGCATGTTGGGTTACAATGGCGATATGTGGGCGAGCATTATCCTGTTGGAAAACATCTCCAGAATGTTGTTCATGAATGGCAGTACAGCAGGTCGAATCGCCAGACTGACTTACAATTTCGGAGGTAAAATGAGTGGGATATCCACGAGAGTGCTCCTGCTGTCATACGAAATCGCACCCCAGGCCGTAACTCCAGGTGTGGGTCCAGTGTGTCTTGCACACGGACAGGTTGGCTGCAGGCCCTCAACTGGCCTCCTTCTAACCAACACAAGGTCATCATTGGAAACGAGACAGAACCAACTTTCATCAGAAAACACGAAAGGTCTGCACCCTATCCTCTATTGTGCTCTGATTTGACATCACTGAATACGCAAATGGAAGTGGTTTTTTGTCAATGGGTTGCTCACTACAGATCATCCGGCTCGCAGCTGTCGTTAAAGTAACTGATTTGTAACAGTTGTGTCACTATGATCCAAATTGTTGCTCAGATTACTGTTGCAGACGCAGTATGATACATCAGAACCATATGCTGAACATTATGGTCTTTCCTCTCGGTAGTGCCATGTGGTCATCTCTAGCACGGTTTTCTTACAACCATACATTCTCATGAGCAGATCTGCCAGCAGTCATGTACAGTGGTTACACTTCTTCTGAATCTTTCTACAGCATCACAACTGGAACATCCAGCGTGTTGTAGCCCTATCACACGACCCTATTCAATCTCACTGAGGTGCTGATAAGGGCGTCTTTATCATGTTAAAGACATTCTCGATTAACACCATCTCACCACGTCCAGTCTCAAAGATAACTAACGCTCAAAAACCGTTAAGTTGTATTTATCTTGTGATCATGCTACGATGGATTCATTATATTACGACATATTTTGAAACAGGCACACCTCATCGTACATTAAACACATGTTTCCTGTAAGTATGTCAGTAATACTTTTCAGTATGGCCTATTTTTTTAAAATGTAGATAGGCCACTAGTTATATTTGTGTTTTTCCCGTGGTTTTCTGCAGATCTGAAGATTGTGACAGCTTAACAAAATTGGTAGACTGAGGACCTAACACTTTCGTGATCATAGATGGAAACAAGAAATTTATTCTGCCCTACTGGAGTACTATTCTATTCATTACTCTGTCTCAGCTTGTAAAACGAGTGAGCGATTAACAAATCATCTGTTGGATTGCTCTACCAAGGATGTGGTACATGTAGCAGTACCTACTGAGCAACATTAATTCTTCAATTTTAATAATTTTCTCTGCAAGGAACGAGTATTCTTTGCTGTATATACCGATTGTGAATGTCTTCTTACCTCTGTGGCAAATTGTGAGGGTGATCCTGCTGCCTCATACACCTCCCTTGCAGAATGGTATGTGCCTTTTGCAGCAGTATATCGAGTGGTATGTGTGTATGACTTCTCTTCCTCACTTTAGTCTGTACGTTGAAGACAATCATATACTCTGGTTGCTCTTGGAGGTCGAAAACCTTGCAAGCAATGTTGATGATATTTATAACAATATCATTACTGTGACGAAAATGTTGTTGGATAAATTACTGTGCAAGAAAGCAGTCGATTGTTATACTTGTGAGCAGTTATGGATAAGAAGTTGGAACACTACATAAGGATCATCGCACACTAATCGACAAATTCAGTGGTGCTGCTACTTATATTCCCAACTCTCATTTTCATCCATGATTGAATGACGCTCAGTTTCTAGTAGAGCCTTTGGCTGATTACGGAATTCGCAAAAATTGGGTAACATTACAGGAAATTAGTGAAAACATGTGTCAGAATGATATAAATCTCCCTCCAACTGCGTTTCCTGATGATGCTAAGTTTCAGCTCATAACGATGAAGAGGGTTTCCCCATACAAATATTTTGATTTTTGGGAGACACTCAATAAAACCACATTGCTGGTACTTAATCACATTATCCATCTTACATTCAGGCATTGTCACATCGAATGCAGAGCATAGGTACGCAGAAACTTGTGGTAGGAGTTCGCAAAGCTTTCTATGGACACAACTGTGCACTTACTTGCAGATATTTCCAATTGATTCCAGAATGTATCTGTTGTGACATAGCACGACAGCCAAGTCACAACGAGAGGAAGTCGAAAGGCACGCGCTTAAACTCACGCAGGCTGGCGTCAGGTCTGAAACAGGATACGTAATGAATGCTATAAAGAAAAGTACGTAGCTGCTGGAATACTTAACTTTAATCCACAATTGGTGGACATTGGTCTTGTTGTTACAGTATTATCATCTCAATATAACTTAGTGATGGTGTCTTGCTAGGTCGTAGCAATTGACTTAGCTGAAGGCTATGCTAACTATCTTCTCAGCAAATGAGAGAGTCTTCGTCAGTGTAGCATCGCTAGCAAAGTCGGCTGTACAACTGGGGCGAGTGCTAGTAAGTCTCTCTAGACCTGCCGTGTGGCGGCGCTCGGTCTGCGATCACTGACAGTGGCGACACGCGGGTCCGACGTATACTAATGGACCGCGGCCGATTTAAATTCTACCACCTAGCCAGTGTGGTGTCTGGCGGTGACACCACAGTATCCGTGGAACATACAGTCTGCATCTTGCCTGCTACTATGAATTCCAAGTTTTTTGTGGGACAAAATGTTGAAGAAGGCACATGTGAACGGTGAACTCCTGATCGATGTAGTCATACTGTTTTACTTTTGGAAGGGGAGTCGTGGGAGTCTGTCAGTATTTCCATAGGCATGCCAAGACAAATAATCAACGAAAGTATGAATAGTTCAGCGCATTAGACTGTTTGAGCTACATCTGGTTGTTAGATGCAAACAACATACAATATACGGGCATGCTGTGTAACTGCCGCTACCTTATTAAGGGTTTGGATAGCTGTCTGATAAGTCCGCAGCTCGTGGTCGTGCGGTAGCGTTCTCGCTTCCCGCGCCCGGGTTCCCGGGTTCGGTTCCCGGCGGGGTCAGGGATTTTCTCTGCCTCGTGATGACTGGGTGTTGTGTGATGTCCTTAGGTTAGTTAGGTTTAAGTAGTTCTAAGTTCTAGTAGACTGATGACCATAGATGTTAAGTCCCATAGTGCTCAGAGCCATTTGAACCATTTTTGAACCTGTCTAATAAGGAAAACGCCAGACTGAGTACAAAAATCAAATACATGCCAGCAAATTCAGGGATGGAGTATCTTTAGCGGTAGATTTGGTGCACTCTGTTAATGTTCATGATGTCCACAGCAATTTAACGTTGTGTCGAGAGCGGTGAGTTCCAGCAAATAGTTCCTACCTGTAGCTGATGCCATCGCTGGAGGGAAAAGAAGGTATGTACTAAATTACTGTAACCTCCAGCAATGCCTCAACTTTGGGTTGGAACTGCATAAATCCACGTGTCATATTTTCTTCAAGCAAAATCTCTTGCTGAAGGAAAACATTGAATTAAACACACAAAAACCAGGGGTCTCGCAACGTGTAGATTTAAGAAAGATTTTTACAAGCTTATGAATAATTCAATTTTCGGCAAAACTATGCAAAATATCAGAGAACATCGCGAAATTCACTTAGCTACCTTATGTGATAGGTGTTATGGTGCAGCCGAATTCCAAACAGGCCATAACCTTGAAAAAAGATTTCGACACTGTGGAAATGTCCAAGGATTTGACAGGGGTTGGGTATGTGTATATTAGACCTGCATGAAGTCCACCTCTACCAGTTCCATGAGTTTGTGAAAACTCATTTTGCAGATCTAGTGTTACTTTATGTAGATGTGGACAGTTTCAGACACTAGGTGAACGTTGTGATTTATATGAATCAATAAGGTGTCACATCAGTGCATTCGACATGTCTAGATATGTGACTGATAATCTTTATGGGACAATACCAGAAAAAGATTATCGACTGAATGAGAGATGTGGTGAAAATTGGGGTTGGTAGGTCTCTGTTTAAAAACGTATACATATCATACAGACAGGTGCTACCCATAGACAGGCTAAGGTTGTAGGCTATCCAGAACAAATGGCTGTCGATGTTGAAGTCTGCTTGAAGTACCTGCATGGCAGTGCTGGTGGACTGTGTCTCCCACTCTGCACATGGTACACCAACTCAGTATTAAAGCACAATGTCATTAGGTGTGCACAGTAGCACAACTGAGAATCGACCTGCCGTGACATGATGGCAAGTGGGTCATTGGTGCTGATAGAATTGAAACTCTACCATACACACACTATTCATTTGAGCAGTAGAATGTATGATTACGTGCTGGATATATATATGGTGAGAATTCGAGTGCCTGTGTGTGTGTGTTTGTGTGTGTGTGTGTGTGTGTGTGTGTGTGTGTGTGTGTGTGTGTGTGTGTGTGTGTATGTAGATGGCATAGCATGGCTGCTAATCATAGTGTATAAAAATGTGTGTATATATCTGTATGTGATTGTGCATATGATTGCATACTTAATTAGGTGTGTGAGTTATATTGCTTTGCATACTATGTGAATGAACTGTACTGTTTCGTATATCATGTGTGCATATCTGTAAAGTGGGTTCAGTTTCACTGCTTCTGTCCACACCAAAAGTCATTGTATTTTAGTTCAATGTTATTTCTCACAGGAAAAATTGTGAATAAATATCCCTGCCAGCTGCATTTAAAGAGCATATATATGTAAGCCTGTCAAATGTATTACAACTTTTTGAACTGTGTTAAATCTATTCCTAGCCTTTTGAAGGGAAATCTGTTATTGCATCAGCTGTACACAAAAAGAAAAATATACCTCTGGTACATATTTTGTATATATTTCTGTACAGTGTTAAATTATTTTTCGTAAATATTATATGTACAGCTTCTGTACCTTGTTTTTCTGTGTTGAAGACAAATATATTATATTATGTAAAATCCAGCACATGAGCCATATTAGTTTTTCAGTGTTGAAACACATATATTATTTGAATGGGAACTGGTTCCACATGTGGGGCATATGATTTTGTAAAAACATATAAGTGGGACTTTATGTTGATGGACAAATAAATCTATTTTGTTACAATCTACTCACTTGTTTCCTCTCTACTCCAACCAAACCATATAATTATTTACGATATGCAGTTATATTTGAATTGCTTGCTTCTTTTTCTTTAATAATGGGTGCAACTGCACTTTTTTGCTGTTGTCTGACACAAACATCTGCATAAAGTACCATATTTCTTAACAGCAGGGATGTACATCTGCATTACACATGTCCTTTGAAGAAGGTTGGATGATTTATACTTCATTAAAAGTATTGTAATATGATCACAGTTAACGTTAGACAGATGAGTTGAATAGCGCTAGCTCTGTGGACTGAGTGACAGTGCAACACAGATGAGTTGGCCATATGATTGTCTAGCCCTACCCTGGCTGATTGCAATGCAAATTGGTTGCTGCCTAGCTCGAGGTGTCCAGAGGTCCTATAGGTCGCACTTCTGTCCTGCTCTATGTATCTGCCTTGTGTGGTGGCAGCAGTGGCATGTGATGGTGCAAATGGCATGAGGTGGTGGTGCAGAATGTGGAGGGCCATTTTCCCTTGCGTGGCGTTGAAAGCATACACATTACCAGCAAAGCGCAAGTGGACATATCCAAACATAGGAGAAATTGGACTTAGGACAGGCAGCATATGTGTGACATTAAGAGGAAAAACACATGAATTCTATAAGTGAGCAGACTGCTATAAATAACCCTGTGGGTCTATGTGAACGCTGGCTTGGGACAATCATGTTAGGTGGTTTTTCCTGTTGCTGGAAGGTTTACTATCTCTAGGGTGAAAAACATTTTCACATATCGAGAGGCTCTCAGTGGCATCCTTAATCTAACAAATAGGCTTGGACCTGCAGGCAAAGCAAACATCTGTGTCGGAAGTGGAAGACACAGGAGAAATGCACAAAATCTGGCAACAGTGTAGGCCATACCTATATCCCACCTCATCCATTACAAAAGTCAGCAGGTTCATGCAACGTCATGGATTTTCACCCAATTTATGCTTAGGATAACAGCCCTACAGCCATCTGGTAGCGTAGAAAGCCACTTATGACAATTGGGATATCTTTAAATTTCCCACCAGATTTTGAGTTTCCTGTCAATTTTTGAATTTCCTAGCATTTTCAATGTATGACAACTGGCTGGAAGTTTAGATATCCAGGAAGTAAACAGAAGAGGGTTAAAAAATCTGTGAATCTATTCATATATTCTTCAGGAATATGAACTCTGAACTATGTGCAGAACTGAACTATGTGTAGAATGAATAACTTTATGTGATCTAGAGGAGGCAAAAATTCTGTTCTTGAGATAAAGAGAATAGAATGTAACCTTTTGGAGAAAGTATTTGGTAGTAGATACGGAATCTATGCCAGTGATATTACAAATTACGTGTTAAAAACGTTCTGACAACATTCCTTGGTTTGAGAATGTTAGAAAGTTTAGTAACCGATAGTATTTATATTTTTCTAAATAGGTAAAGCAGCTATATATTAGGTGAAGGGATGTTATAAAAATGACATGATGAAAAAGGATTATATTTACAGTAATGGAGGATTGACTGTAATTGGATCGAAGGATGAGGCTCTGTGATGGATCAAAATGGTGCGGTAGTATTGCCAGAGTTGACAATAGTCACCGAAATAATTTTATGACACCATCTCCAGTAGCAATCAATATTAAATGAGTCAACTTTCTTAGGGGCGAATGGATTTGGTGTTAGGAAGAAAAAAGAACTGGAGCTGATGGTGACACAAGAGAGACACAACAAATGGAGAAATACCTGGTGGGTTTTCTATAATTGGTTCTGTAAGTCTCTCAGGATTGCAGTAATTTGTATAGATGTGAATAATTAATACTGAATGGAATCTTTTTGACAGTGAATCAAATCTGAAGGAAGACTCTGATACCTGAAGGATCAGAAGTTCTTTGTATCAGATACAGCTAGTGATGAAAAGCTGGTAGGTGGGAAGCATCTAATTTTCCAGTTCACGAAGTATCAATGTGGGGAAATTAAAACCATGGTTCTATGGCATTAATATAACCAATCATTTAAGTAGCTGACAGGATGATGAAAATTCTATTTCTAGAAGTATATATGTTGGAAGTATCTAACTTTTTGAGGATAAGTCCGCAGCTCGTGGTCGTGCGGTAGCGTTCTCGCTTCCCACGCCCGGGTTCCCGGGTTCGATTCCCGACGGGGTCAGGGATTTTCTCTGCCTCATGTTGACTGGGTGTCGTGTGCTGTCCTTAGGTTAGTTAGGTTTAAGTAGTTCTAAGTTCTAGGGGACTGATGACCATGGATGTTTAGTCCCATAGTGCTCAGAACCATTTGAACCATTTTTCTGAGGATACTGAATCATTGAAGATATGGGAAGAAAGATATTTGGTCTTTTTGCATCTAAAAACTTTTTTATTTAAGCAAAAATTGAATTTCAGTATATGTGTGTCTTGTGTGTTCATGGGAGAAATTACATCGATAGGATCCAGTTCCTGAAGGTACAAGTTTTGGATAGATATACTTATCAGGAGAAATAAAACTGACTTTCTATGTATCAGAGCGTGCTCAGAACCATTTGAACCATTTTTCTGAGGATACTGAATCATTGAAGATATGGGAAGAAAGATATTTGGTCTTTTTGCATCTAAAAACTTTTTTATTTCAGCAAAAATTGAATTTCAGTATATGTGTGTCTTGTGTGTTCATGGGAGAAATTACATCGATAGGATCCAGTTCCTGAAGGTACAAGTTTTGGATAGATATACTTATCAGGAGAAAGAAAACTGACTTTCTATGTATCGGAGCGTGGAGTGTCAGATCCCTTAATTGGGCAGGTTAGTTTAGAAAATTTAAAAAGGGAAATGGATAGGTTAAAGCTAGATATAGTGGGAATTAGTGATGTTTGGTGGCAGGAGGAACAAGACTTCTGGTCAGGTGAATACAGGGTCATAAATACAAGATCAAATAAGGGTAATGCAGGAGCAGGTTAAATATACAAGTAAAAAAATAGGAGCATGGGTAAGCTACTACAAACAGCATAGCGAACACGTTATTGTGGCAAAGATAGACAGGAAACCTACACCTACCACAGTAGTACAAGTTTATATGCCAACTAGCTCCACAGATGACGAAGATATTGAGTAAATGTATGATGAGATACAAGAAATTATTCAGATAGAGAAGGGAGATGAAAATTTAATAGTCATGTGTAACTGGGATTCGATAGTAGGAAAAGGAAGGGAAGGAAAATTAGTAATAGCATATGGAATGGGGTTAAGGAATGAAAGAGGAAGCAACGTGGTAGAATTTTGCACAGAGAAAGTCGAAACAAGGCGCTGGGAATAGACAACGTTCCATTAGAACTACTAATAGCCTTGTCAGAGCCAGCACTGACAAACTCTACCATCTGGTGAGCAAGAAGTACCAGACAGGCGAAATACCCTCAGACTTCAAGAATCATGAAAGAAGGTTGTATACATGGAAGAGGTCTGGAGACACTGGAAGGTTTCAGATAGATTATGTAATGGTAAGACAGAGATTTAGGGACCAGGTTTTAAATTGTAAGACATTTTCAGTGGCAGATGTGGACTCTGACCACAAATTATTGATTATGAACTGTAGATTAAAACTGAAGAAACTGGGAAAAGGTGGGAATTTAAGAAGATGGGACCTGAGTAAACTGAAAGAACCAGAGGTTTTAGAGAGTTTCAGAGGGAGCATTAGAGAACGATTGACAAGAACGGGGAAAGGAATGCGGTATAAGAACAATGGGTAGCTTTGGGAGATGAAATGGTGAAGGCAGCAGAGGATCAAGTAAGTAAACAGACGAGGGCTTGTAGAAATCCTTGGGTAATAGAAGAAATACTGAATTTAATTGAAGAAAGGAGAAAATATAAAAATGCAGTAACTGAAACAGGTAAAAAGGCATACAAACCTTTTAAAAATGAGATCGACAGGAAGTGCAAAATGGTCAAGCAGGGACGGCTAGAGGACAAATGTAGGGATGTAGAGGCATGTATCACAAGGGGTAAGATAGATACCGCCTACAGGAAAATTAAAGAGACCTCTGGAGAGAAGAGAACCATTTGTATCAAGAGCTCGTATGGAAAACCAGTTCTAAACAAAGAAGGGAAAGCAGAAAGGTGAAAGGAGTACATAGAGGGTCTATACAAGGGCAATGTACGTGAGGGTAATATTATGAAAATGGAAGAGGACATTGATAAAGATGGCCCAGTTCTAAATGAAGAAGGGAAAGCAGAAAGGTGGAAGGAGTATATAGAGGGTCTATACAAGGGCAGTGTACTTGAGGGTAATATTATGGAAATGGAAGAGGACGTAGATGAGCAAGATGTATGAGACAGGTGAAATTCCCTCAGACTTTGAGAGAAATACAATAATTCAAATAGCAAATAAAGCACGTGTTGATAGATGTGAAAATTACCGAACTATCAGTTTAATAAGTCACAGCTGCAAAATATTAACACGAACTCTTTACAGACGAAGCCGACCTCGAGAAAGATCAGTTTGGATCCCGTACAAATGTTGGAACACGTGAGCCAATAGTGACCCTGTGACTTTTCTTATGAGATAGATTAAGGAAAGGCAATCTTACGTTTCTAGCATTTGTAGACTTAGAGAAAGCTTTTGACAATACTGGATTACTCTCTTTCAAATTCTGAAGGTGGCAGGGGTCAAATACAAGGAGCAAAAGACTATTTACAATTTGTACAGTAACCAGATGACAGTTATAAGAGTCGAGGGGCATGAAAGTGAAGGAGGTTGGGAAGGAAGTGAGAGAGGGTTGTAACTATCCCTGATGTTATTCAATCTGTACATTGGGCAAGCAGTAAAGGAAACAAAAGAAAAATTCGGAATAGGAATTAAAATCCATGGAGAAGAAATAAAAACTTTGAGAGACAGAAAAACACCTGGAAGAGCAGTTGAATGGAATGGACAGTGTCTTGAAAGGAGGATATAAGATGAACATCAACAAAATCAAAACAGGGATAATGGAATGTAGTCGGATCAAATCAGGTGATGCTAAGGGAATTAGATTATGAAATGAGATGCTTAAAGTATTAGATGAGTTCTGCTATTTGGGGAGCAAAATAACGATAATGGTCGAAGTAGAGAGGATGGCAATGGCAAGGAAAGCGCTTCTGAAGAAGAAAGATTTGTTAACATGGAGTATCGATTTAAGTGTCAGAACGTCTTTTCTAAAAGTATTGTGTAGCCATATATGGAAGTGAAACATGGACGATAAATTGTTCAGACAAGAAGAGAATAGAAGCTTTCGAAATGGGTTGCTACAGAAGAACGCTGAAGATTAGACGGGTAGATCACATAACTAATGAGGAGGTTCAGAATAGATTTGGGGAGAAGAGAAATTTGTGACACAACTTGACTACAAGAAGGGATCGGTTGGTTGGACATGTTCTGAGGCATCAAGGGATGACCCATTTAGTATCGGAGTGCAGTGTTGAGAGTAAAAATCATAGAAGGAGACCAAGAGATGAATACACTAAGCAGATTCAGAAGGATGTAGGTTGCAGAAGGTATTGGGAGATGAAAAAGGTTGCACAGGATAGGGTATCATGGAGAGCTGCATCAAACGAATCTCTGGACTGAAGACCACAACAACAATAACAACAACAACACAACAACAACACTTAACAGGCAGTGACAAACTTTGCTGTTGAGTAGGGACATATTTTTATATTCTCTTGACTTTTTCACAGTTTTAAGTTTATATATATGGATTGTCAGAGGGATTAAAAACTGTGGATGAAAATGTCAGTGTATTAGAAGATACATTTATTGTTTTGGAAAATGAGTTCATGGCCTAGTCTGGACAACAAGGGAAGAATGTTGATGACATCAGAGTTGAATGGAAAGCCATAGCAGAAAGAATGGAACAGAACTTTAGTACTTTAGATCAAAACTTTTAAATGTTGAAAACAATATGCTAACTAATGTAAATGTTTTAGGTCAAAAAATTTCAGTAGTTCACGAAAATTGTATTCGCAAAGGTCTTTATTCAAACAATTGTATTGCATGGTATGACATTCCAATCAAAAGTTTTCCATCAGACAATTTACATCCAGTGGATTTTCTGCATCACTGCAGAGACAGTTTTGTGTCAGGTATGAGTGATGACCTAAATATTAAATTTGTTAAAATATGTCTTGAAGGTGAAGTTGTGTCGTTGGTAAATCTAAATACATATCAGTGGGAGCCATACCAAAGTTATGAAAAAAGTTTTTTAAATAAATTCTGGTAGAAAGATGAACCAGGGAGAATTAAAAGTGAATTTCTGAACGGTCCAAACTATAGGAAAAGGGACAGTACACTGAAAGACCTTTTTAAGAATTAACTTACGAAATTAACTCATCTTGATAAACCATTTGATGAAATAACATTAATTGATGCACTAAAAAGGAGATTACCAGAAAGATTGCAGTGGGATTTAGTACACAGACCTGATAATTGCCTTGAGCATTTTTACTATATGTTTACAGGCTGGATAGGGCAGTAGAAAGAAACGTGTACCGTTATAATAATAATAATAATAGAGATCACAATGGTACAACTAAAGAAACAGAGATGGTGGTAACTTCTGTCTGGGTCGAAATGGTAATAGAGACAGAAATTTTCAATATCAGCAGAATAGGAATAATGGGAATAAACATAGGCAATATAATAGAAAAACAATCATAGAGGCAACTATTTGGGAAATGACAGTCTGCCTCACTGAAGGTCCACAGTTTTGGAATGAGGAAACACAACAAGTACAGGAACCCTCAATTTACACTTATATTTAGACAATTATAACAGTATTAATAATGTGGCACAGGTATCTGAAGTTGAACAGAAGGAATGTCAGATTTTTCATTTATGTTTTCATCCACAGTTTGGGAATGCTATGTTTAATTATAATCATGTAGCTACTAATCACAAACCAGAATGTGAGAGTAATGAGAATTTTGATGTAGTATGTACTAATGATTTCTTCTCTTGGTCAGAGAACAGTGTTCTTAATGTATGTGAAACAGGTAATAAGTTTATTTGATCGGAAGTAGGTGCTATTTTTGATATGTATGTGTATGAGAGTTGTGAAATGACAGGTTGGTAAGCCTGAGGCTGGTAGCTTATTGCAAACGAATGTAGGTGAGGTGTGTGACTTTGATGGTAATGAGACTTGTATTGCCAATGATCTTGTTGATGAAGTAATTTTGGGAGAATATGATGACAATAATGATGAAGATGAGTATCAGGTATCTGCGGAGTTTGAGAGTCATGAAGTTTCAAAGTTATTTGTGAATGCAGGTAAGGTATGTGATGTACGTGATTATGTAAGTGAGAGTCTTGGAATACCTGTCCAGTCAAAGCAGTTTTTCATTAATGTCATGTAGAGTGATGATCCAAACAGTAAAGCAGCATTCTGGAATCAGTTAGCTGTGGTTAGCCAGAATTTGTATCCAAATTGGCGGTATGAAGTAAAAGAAGATCGATGTAGGAAGTGTAAATTTGACAGTAATGTATTACGTTTTCCTTCTAGTATAAATGAAGTTAATTGTGTTATGGAACCCATTCACTGTGTTCAATCTTTACCTGGAAACATGTATATCCAAAGTAATGCTATGATACCAGCAAAGTTGATAAAACCCTCCATGGACAGTGTAGATGTAGCATTTGATGAAACTGAAAGTGATCTTTTACAAGAAGTGTCCTATAACAGTCATGATAATTGAGATGCAGGGACCAAACAAGGTGGCGCAGTGGTTAGCGCATGGACTTGCATTAGGGAGGATGATGGTTCAAACCTGTCTTTGGCCATCCTGATCTAGGTTTTCCATGATTTCACTGAATCGATTCAGGCAAATGCCAGAATGGTTCCTTTCAAAGGGCATGGCTGATTTCCATTCCCATTCTTCCCTAATCCGAACTCGTGCCCCATCTCTGATGACCTCGTTGTCGATGGGACGTTAAACACTAATCTCCTCCTCCTCAGATTTTGGTAGTCCATACATTAAGATTAAGATATATCATTGGGAAAAGAATTGTTTACAGGTAGCTTTGTTTGTGACAAATCTGTACAACTTAGACACGAGATCCCAAATAGTAAGAATTTTGTGGAAATGTCCATCGCACATGTAAAGATAAGCGGTGGCACTGGTAAACAAAGCAAATAAGTAAAATGTAAACTACTGTTAAGGGGAGCCGGAGGTGGTCAAATCAAAAAAATTACGGTTTCTTTTTTTGCTGCCGAAAATTAATTGGAACATTCCTCTTTAATGTAAACTTTGAATTATTGTTCTACTCGCCCTAGAAGTGAAGTTATTACCATTTTCCCCCAGGCCTGCAGAGGAAATGGGCGGCCGCTGAATGCATCTAACACCCTCTCGTGACTTCCTGGCGAACTGCTTGGGATTTTCTCGGCCTGTTACGCACACAGCGCCTTATGTTACGCATACAGCGAGTGTGCAAGGGTTGGCTACATTGTTTTTTGTGACAAATGAAGCGCTAAGAGCGCGGGACATCGTCTCTTTGCTGTTTACCGTTTCGAATTAGTTCAGTGTTGCGCCTGTTGTTGGTAGTATTATACTTCTTGTGTAAAGCGTTGTTCTGGTTACAATGACACGTTTTAGTAACCGTGTATATAAGTAGAGGAAGAATGTAGGGAAAAGAAAATTAACACTAATACCAAGTTGCGATACTACAATTACTGAAACAGTGCGTTCTTCTGCTAAGCAACACATGTCCGGCCATAGCCCTGTGACATCTTCTAGCAAGAAGCTGACTAATGGAAGTGACAGATTTCGTGAATATGTTAGTGACAGTGATGATATTAACAAAGTACTGAATATTGGATTATTATCTTCTGTGCTGAAAGAAAGTGTTCTGTGCAAAATGTGTCCAAGTGTAGGAGTGGGACTAGAGATAACAAAGCACTTTGGTTTAGCTTGTGAGATGAAGATAATCTGTGCATGTTGCAAGTATCAAGTGACTTTCTACAATTCACATGCCAGTCTATTTGGTGAAAATGGACGATCTAGACTGTTTGATGTGAATGTTCGACTTGTGTATGGTCTTCAATCCATTGGAAAAAGGTCTGCTGCTGATAAACTGTTTTGTGCTATTATGAACTTGCAATCGCCTCCAAGCAAATTTGGGTACTACTGTGAACTTGTAGGATCCTCTGTTGAAGATGTGGCTTTGAAAACCATGAAGGAAGCAGTGGAGGAATCTGTAGAAATGAAAGTTGGTTCTAGGGATTTGGTAGTGGCATTAGTTGGTTCCCAGCAAAAGAGGGGTCATAAATCCCTGAATGGAGTTGTAACTGCTACTTGTGGTGATAGTGCAAAAGTGATAGATGTTGCAATATTATCAAAACATTGTAGGTGCAAAAATAAAACCAAAGGAGAGCACAGTGGAACCTGTGAGGCAAATTTTAGTGGATCAAGTCGAGCAATGGATGTGGATGGAGTGAAACAAATTTTTGAACATTCAGTTCCCAGATACAACGATAGGTACAAATACTCTCATATGGTTTCAAGACTATAGAGGAACTGAAACCATATGGAAATGAATTTGTAGTTGAAAAGTTGGAATGCATTGGGCATGTGCAAAAGTGTATGGGTGCATGGCTTCGAAGGCTCAAACAAACTTTGGGTTCAAGTAAGCTCAGTGATGGAAAGACAATAGGAGGGAGAGACAGGCTTACTGATGAGGTGATTGAACGTCTACAGAGATACTATGCTATAAGGCAAAATACTAGTAATGTTAGTGACATGCGAAAAGCAGTGTAGGCATTGTTCCTTCATACTGCCTCTTCCAATGAATACCCTCAACACAGCCCATGCCCAAAACATTCCTGGCGCAAATATAATGCAAAAAAGGACTATGATCACAAACATGGTTTGCCAGCAGCTGTGATAAATGCAATAAAACCAATTTTTCATGACTTCAAGCACAGCCAGAATTGTTACACAAATGTCTACACGGAAAGACGCAGAATCCTAATGAGAGCCTAAACAGTTTGATTTGGAAAGTGATTCCTAAAAGGGTCTTTGTAAGCATAAAAACACTGTACTTTGGCATTTATGATGCAATAGCAACCTACAACCAAGGGAACAGTGTGAAGTGTGAAGTTCTGAAGGCATTAGGATTTAGAGCTGGGGTGAACACTGTATGAGCACTAAGAAATATTGACAGAGGAAGGATAAGAGGAGCAGAAAGAAGAGAAAGGCATATGAAGTATGATGGAACAACAGGCCAGAAAAGAAGACAGAAGAGGAAGCTTTTGGAGGATGAAGAAGAAGAAGACCCTGATAATCCATCCTATAGTGCAGGAATGTATTGAGAATCTTTGAAAGCCATTTCCCGTAAATTAGAATTTTTCGAATATAAGGAAAATTTTCTCAAAATCCACTCAAGCTAGAGAGATGAAATTTTTATACAGCACTCCTAGTGGTCAAACTTACATTGTAACACAGCCATTTGGCAATATGTTCAGTAGTTTCATTTCAGTTTAATTATATACCAATTATTTGTAAAAAAATTGGGTCATTAATAAAAAAAATAATTGGAAGGAAAATAGAAAAGATACTCCAAAATCCCTCTGTCATAACTACAATACAAAACCACTCTATATGTAAAAAAAATTCAAATTTTTCTATTTGGTAATTTATTCATAAATGTTCCTCAAACTCAGTGATTTTAACATGGGTAGCATAGGCACCTCCGGCTCCCATTAACATGTAGTATAGAGGACAAGACATGTGAGCATGGATACATAATGATACCTAGTCTGGAAGAAAATATTCACTATGTCTGTAGATTTATGGTCCTATTTGATTGTGATTTGTTTGCTATGAATGTAGTATGTAAGATCATGTAGTTTTAAATTTCTGTCTTATCTATTGACTGAAGGAGATGATGAAAAAAGCAGGGGGGTAGGAGAAAGCCGAAATCTGATGGTAAAGGTAGAGTTTCTAAGTTTGAAGTGGTAAATCTTGTGCTGTTGGAAGCCAAAGAGAAATCTAAAGTATTGACATCTGAGTTAAAAGAAATTTTTCTATATTTATGTTAAACAATTCGAAATTCTTGAAAATCCACATCCTAATGCATACAGGCTTGTGTATCCTAAACCCAAGAAGTTGTATGGATTACACAGTATCACTGGACTGAAACCATATAGGCATGATATAATTTTTGTCTCTTTGTTTCTTGTTTTTCCATTGTCATGAATTTAGGATGTAAAAACATATAGTTTCTAGAGTTCTATCTCATCCATTGATTGGGTTTAAATCTACCTGTACATTAATAACACTATATAACTGTGTTATGTTTGACTGGAATTTTGTATTTAAGTTAATGTTATTTTTGAAGTTATGTCTTATCTGTTGACTGTGTTAAGATCTATGATATACATAGATAATATGTTCTGCAATGGATCTGTGCTTTGTAATTGCACATATAGATACCACAAGACTAAATGAGTAAAGCTTTTACAGGTTTGAAATAGGACAATATTCATAACTGGCACTGTAAAGATTAGGAGCAGTATCTGTGTTATTACCTTATTAGTCCATTCTTTTCATTCCATTTAACTTTATTAATGTCTCTTATGTGAACACTTTTTAATTTCACCTGACATAAAGCCCATATAATTAACTATGTAAAATGAAGATGGAGAGCATATCTTGTGTGATGGGAAGGAGATATTGAACAACACATTTAGTACACAAAACAATGTTTCAGAATCTGATGTGAATGCTAGATAGGAAGTTACCTATCTGACGGAACATGTAATGATAAGTGTAAGGAGGAAAGATGTTGGTAGATCCACTCCCTACACTGCTGAATGTTGTACACTGCTGAACCATTCATTTTGCAAGAGATCGTGGGTGCTGGGTAACACTCGTGCAGCTGTCAACTGGAATGTGTGTCACGTCTGATGTTTGTGAATTCTTAACCAAGACTGCTAAAGACAGTGTTATTCAGCAAAAAGGTATGTTTTTTTTTTGTTGGGGGATTGACTCTCCAATCATTATGTAACTTTAAGTCAGTATATACTTTTTATCAATTGTAAGTGAATCTTATGGAAGACATTTACTACTATGGAGAATATAACAAGACGTATACATTTTTACTTTCATGCTCTGATTTTGAGTCACAGACTTCTGGATTGTGTCATCATTCAAAGCTAACTATGACTATGTTTACCTGAATTTATGCTGAGTATTGCAGTACTGTATCTGACTGGAACTTGAGTTGTCGACAAACTCATGCTTAGCTGTGTTTTGGGTACCCCTGCCCATCATGACTGTGTGTGTGTGTGTGTGTGTGTGTGTGTGTGTGTGTGTGTGTGTGTGTGTGTGTGTGTGTGTAGTGTGTACTCATTGAGAATGTACAACCATTGATTGAAGGTAGATGCTTCTCATAATTACTTTTTACATATGATTGAACTTATTGAGATGATTACAGGCTTTATTCATTTTGTTGTGACGACACTTTTTTCCCGGTTTGTACCTGGTGTGGTTTGGATTCATTGGACAGTCCCCACATCGTAAACTGAGGTCATAATGTTTTCCATTAAATTGTTCTTTCATGAGTCAGCAAATCGGTAAATACTATGATGTATATGGCTGATTGATTCCTACCCATGATTGAGTATATTCTTCTAGCCCGTACCCATCGTTGTGAGTTTTTCGAGTCAGCTCACACATCATACACTGAGGCTCTGAAATTTGTTCTCTTCACTTTTGAGATTTTGAAGGTTTGATTGTATAGATCTTAACTTAAAGTTTATAAATTCTAGTAATTTAAATTGTCTCTGTAATTGCTTCTATGTTTAGTGGTGTAATGTTCTAGTTTTGACCTCGTATTATTTGTCTTATAACAGTATGTTCTGTAGATCTGAAAATCTGTATACCATATTCTGATATATCTATAGATTATGACTTTTGTTGTAAATATTTTTCTTATGTTCTTTGTAATATGTTATATATCAGATACATCAGTATATCTATCAGCTATCCTGGGCATCATTTTGTAAACCATTTGGCAAAGCCTACAGTCTAACACGAAATATTGTAAACACTTTTTTCCGAATTTTGTGAAGGGGATATTATAACTAGTCACATGCCTCTCACATTACCATTTTTTTGGAGATAACCGATACCATATATACTATCGATTCTTGCATGAGTCAAAATTATCTCAGCTGTTTCACTGAAAGAATTCATATGGTTTTGTATACAATGTATTACATTTCAGGCTTGAATGTATAAAAAAGAAATTAATGTATTACAATCGATATATACTAACAGTTAAAATTACTCTTCTTTTAAGAATAATTAAAATTATAAAAATTCTGGCATACTTACATTTCATATTATTAAGTGTGCAATCAAACGCTAATTATTAGATTTGTATCTGGATTTATGTATGAAATAATTATTCAATTTGGTAAAGAATCTTCTCCTGTAAAGAAAGTTTACAAACTCTTTTGCTATGTAAATTCTTAGGAAGTTGTGAATAGTGCAGAATGTGAGTACTAGTGGACATTTGTCATATGGAAGTAGACGTTTTTGTAAGTTTATCGCCAACAATGTAATTATTGGTTATTTGAATGTGGAAATTATTAAGTTGGTGTGATTTAGAAATGGGATAAAATTAGAAGATATTCTTCAACAACCCACAATGTTAAATCAAAATTTTCAGCGGGAAGAATGTACTCCTAGGCACATCAGTATTTTGAGCCAATGACAACAACAACGAGATAATCAACTTAAAAAAGGTATTCCTTTTGTAATCTCACTCCTCTCGAAGTATACAAAATTTGTGCAAAGAATGAGAACTTAAATGGTGATGTGTGGGAGGGTAAGATTACAAGCACCTTTCCAGTAAACGACTCTGGAGAGTCGACACCCACCGTTGGTGGTCAGGGGAGAGTTTCATTCCGAGTGATCCGTGTTGAATCCCCTGCAATGAAAAACTGCAGTTCCAGTGAGAGCAGGACCTCAAATTCCACTTCATATTTCAGTCTACCGAGCTGCCGGTATACTCATATGAAAAGAATGTTTCTGGCAGTAGTGTTGACCACTCCAGTGATCGCAAGCATGGCAAGCATTGGCAAGTGGAGGCGATAATGCCGTTGCAACCTCTTGATGTAGGTGGCGGTGCCGTCCTTGTGGGCTGCTCTGTCATCATGATAGCAGCAATAGTTTGCTGCCTACATTTTCACACCAGGTTTGAGTAACGTTTCTTGTACAAGACATATGTCAACAGCCTCATCCAATAGGACCTGGCGAAATTCGCCCTGCAGGGGGCATAGTCTGTTCGCATTGAGTGTGCAGATAGTTAGTCAATGTATATAGCCATTATCAATTGTAAGCTTGATTCTTGATGGCATTGGCCTGGAGGGCCCCGTTACTGCGTCCATGAGCGCAGTCAGCTGACTGTTAGCTGGTTTAGAATCATCAAATGCGTACTGAGCTCGCCATCGTCTTCTCTCGCGGCTGTGGCGTTGTCTTCGACGCTGGGGTGGTATCCACTGGTATTTCCCTGTCTAAAATCTGCGTCCATATTCTGCTGCCCATGGCACAGTTGGTGGTGCAGGCCTGATGGCATCTGCTGTCTCCGTTTGGAGTACATTGTCAGAATCATCGAAACTGCTGTTCTTCGACAGAAGGCACTCCATCCCCTGTAGCTCGCCTCATGTGGCTCGCTATTGTTGCAGCAAGTCGGTGGGTCCTTCTTCCTCATATGGCACTTCTTTGTCTGGTGTGATCCAGAACATTTGGCGCAGCAGACAGTAATGTAATAATAGCATGCTACATGGCAGAAGCAGCATTGGGCTCTTCTGCTTTCTGCTCAGAGTGGCTCAACCGTCATTGAGATGTGAGCGACCTGTCCTCCTGGAAAAGTTTCTGAGTTTCGACGTTATCAGCTAGTACGTGTGTCCTGAGTGACTTCATCAGGCCAGCAGAGTGGCATGAGGAACCCAGAGCTGCGAGGTGCTTCTTCAGGAATTCCACTTCTATCTTCATTGGAAGATGGTGGAATAGCACCTTCACCTGCTTCTGTAGCTGGGCATTGTGGGTGAAAAAATGTTTTCTCCTTCTCCACAAGCTCTATGAGCCTCTGGTAGTCTTCAATGGTTTCCATATGAACCCTGTACAGGACAGAGCCTCCTCCACTGTGATGATTGCAGGGTTTAGCGATGGAGTCGATCTTCTCATACAAGATGTCAAAAATCTCGAAACCCCTGATTACTGAATAGTGATCGTCGGCGAGTGAGGCAGTTCCTTTGCTTTGTGGAGGAGTGATGCAATCCTCTTCTAATGGTTCCTGTATTTAGCCATACCAGTTTGCAATTTCCACAGTTGCTGGTAGCACATGCTGCAGCTCTATGGCTCTGGATGTGTGCTTTTGGTCAAGACAATGAAACCATTCTTGTCTGGCTGACACAGAGATGTAAAGATTCCCCACACTCTCATCTCCTGCTTTGGCCTGTGCACTCAAGCCTGTGTGGGGGAAGATTCCAGATTACTCTGTGGCCACAGCAGTATGCTTCCACGAGGTCTGAGGAACCTCCATGTCCTCTCGCTGAGTGGAAAAGTTTCTAAATGGCTCAAATGGCTCTGAGCACAATGGGACTTAACATCTGAGGTCATCAGTCCCCTAGAACTTAGAACTACTTAAACCTAACTAACCTAAACACATCACACACATCCATGCCCGAGGCAGGATTCAAACCTGCGGCTGTAGCAGTCGAGCGGTTCCAGACTGAAGTGCCTGTGTGAGATGTGATGGCGGGCAGAAATACAGACTTGTCATGAGCCTCGCCAAATGCAGCAATTAGCGTCCTGCTTACGTGCTGAGACATTGTGTCAGCAGGGATGGCAGCAGTAGTCGGCTCCTTAGTGGTGTAGCTTACTGGATTCTTAACAGCAGTACATGATAAAAACAGACGCCTCATCATACCATTAGATATTCCCCCCCCCCCCCCCCCCCCCCCCAGTAGCAAGGTGGTGCATCTTCATCTCCATGTCTGCAGAACCTGCCGACTACATTTGATCTCAGTGCTGTACTTTGACTGCACTATGGAACGAATTGACGATCTACTCACGGTTTCCATCTCCAGGTAGACTGCAGTAAGATCTTTTACTGACAAGCTTTTACTCTTGCACTCCAGGGAGTCGATGTGGCAGCAGTAAGTTCACAACATGAGAAAAGTGCCGATCTTGTCTGCCTCATTGTTCGTGTCAGGCTCTGTATCTGTCATAGGTGGGGTCTAGATGTGGGCACTGGCACAAAAACTTCCTCCAGACAGCGACTCATCTCTCACTTTACCTTAGCGCTATGAGAAAACCTGGTAGGTCGCTCTCTCATGACATGTTTCGCCAAACAGTTAGCCGCACACATTAGCTTTGCTCCATACCGCGGATAGAGTGGAGTACAATGGAGTGATATCTGCTGGATGCCACCTTTATGCCAGCCGGCGTGGCCGAGCGGTTCTAGGCGCTTTAGTCTGGAACCGTGCGACCGCTACAGTCGCAGGTTCGAATCCTGCCTCGGGCGTGGATATGTGTGATGTTCTTAGTTTAGTCAGGTTTAAGTAGTTCTAAGTTCTTGGGGACTGATGACCTCAGATGTTAAGTCTCATAGTGCTCAGAGCCATTTGAACCATTTTGAGCCACCTTTACATCTTCTCTCTCCCATCCCCATTTCACCGCCTCCAGACGGTGCCACAAGGTGTGGACCTGCTACGGTCTTGGGGGAGGCGCAATATTTGACTGTCGCGATGGGAGCATAATTCCACACAGACTGCCGCTGTGCTAAGGTCATGTGCAAGACTGGGTCCGAGGCGTTGCTTAATTAAAAACCGCTTTTCTTATTCATTGGTCCATCATATGGGGAGATCTCTGTAGCTTCTGTGAGAATAAATCCTAGAAGTTGTTAGACTGTTGGAACAACTTGGTGCCTTAGGAATTAATGGTATGTCTATGGCAGATACAGTGCTCCACCACAGTGGTCTTTGTTAGCTGAATGTGTGACGATTATGCCCAGTGCATCTCTCCTATATTGTCCAGATAGTCTGGCATACAAACAGTTTCCCACACTGGCAAGGATTGCATTACGAGTAGGATCCCTGTTTCCGGAGTCCTAGGTCATCCTTAACTGATCATAAGGATTTCGTCTTGGCTGGTGATGGAGCATCCACGTGCAATTTGATGTTGTGGAGCAGCAAATTCAGGAGTTGAAGAGAGTCTTGTAAGTGTCACCACCCATGTGGCCAGGTTAATGACATGCAATCTACACATCCAGAAAAGCATGATGATTTGTAGATTGTTGAATCTTGGTTCATTCTTCAAATGCCTCCATAAACATACACTGTGGAGACAAAAGTCATAGGATATCTCCTAATATCGTGTCGGCCTCCTCCAGCCTGGTGTAGCGCAACCAACTCGACGTGGCATGAACTGAACAAGTCGTTGGAAGCCTGCAGCAGAAATATTGAGTTATGCAGCCACTACAGCTGTCCATAATTTTTAAAGAGTTACCAATGTAGGATATTGTGCACAAACTTACCTCTTGGTAATGTCCCATAAATGTTTGATGGGATTCATTTTGGGCAAACTGTAGGGCCAAATCAAACTCTCCAGAATGTTCTTCAAACCAATGGAGAACAACTGTGGCCAGGTGACATGGTCCATTGTCATCCATAAAAATTGCATCATTGTTAAGGAACATAAACTCTGTAACTGGCAGAAAACGGTCTCCAAGCAGCCAAACATAACCACAGCCCTGTCTATTCCATGTCAGCTCAGCCCACACCATTATGGAGCCAGTGCCAGTTTGCACTGTGACTTGATGACAACTTGGGTCCATGGCTCTATGGAGTCCACACCACACTTGAACCCCACCACCTGCTCTTACCAACTGAAACAGGACTCATCTGAACATGCCACAGTTCTCTAGTCATCTAATGTTCAACTGACATGGCCATGAGCTCAGAAGATGCGCTGCAGGTGATGTCATGCTCTTAGCAAAGGGACTCATGTCGTTCGTCTACTACCACAACCGATTAACGACATATTTCTCCGCACTTTCCTAATGGATACGTTCGCCTTATATCCCACATTGCTTTCTGCCGTTATTGCACGTAAAATCACTTGTCTGTTAGCATTGACAACTCTACGCCAACGCTGCTGCTCTCGCTCATTAAGTGAAGGCCATCAACTACTATGTAGTCTGTGGCAAGTAAGGCCTGAAATTTGGTGTTGTCAGAATACTATCGACGCTGTGAATCTCAGAACATTGAATTCCACACTTTCAATACATCTATCTCCAACTATCATCTGCATTTAAAGTATATTAACGCCCCTGTTGAAGCCATAATCACGTAGGAAACCTTTTCACGTGAATCACCGTTCAAATGACAGATCCACCAACGTACTGACCAATCCTGCATAATTCCATGTCCAGCACCAGTCGTGGTGCTACTGAAGGCCATGAATCGACACCCCAATCTGTACTTTCCCAGGCCCATGCACTGTGGAGCTTGCTGGGGGTGGTGGAAGGGAAAGCCATGAATGAGAGGATGTAAATGTGGTGTCCAACAGATGTCACATAGTTATCAGGAATGCCTGAAGACGGCAGGAAATCGGCTTGCTGAATACTGCGACTTTAAGACAATGTCACCTGGCTGAATACCCAAGAAATGAGGAAATCTAAAATCACACATCAAGTACAGGATGAAATGAAATGCAAAATTATAAACCTAGACAAGCTTCAGAACAGGAAGAAGTACCTTTTGGCTTCCCCTGTGTTTCTGCTGAGATGCTGAGAAGACCAAATTATACCAGGTTTTGCAAAGGTGGTTCATCACATCAGAACTCCAGCTGCCAACCACATCACCAGCAGTTCCAGCCTGACCCCAGTCAGGGAGAGGATCCAATTCACTCAGTGCAGACTTGACGAAATCTCAAAAGAACTGCACTCTTTCCACCAGCAGCTGGCGTGAGCTCTTTCACTTCACTCAGGGGAGTGGATAGATCCAGTTAGCTGGTATCAACCCATTAAAGCAGGGCAGTCAACCACCTGCAGACAAAGTGTTAAATACAAACGCCTTAGTGCTACACCGTCGCAAGAAGATCCTCAGAGAAATATCATTAACTGTACAGAGACAGTAATTGACGATGTTACTTAGTCTGTAATAGGAAAGGGGCTAACTTTTGCACCTTCACTGACAACTATACCAGCAGCAGAATTTATCAGGACTGTGGAACAGGCTGCTCTTTTCCTTCCATAGGACGTTGTACTATGTGAAACAAGCCATATGCCATACATTTACCAGGGCAGTTCCACCAAGGCCAAACATCTGCAGGGAGGAGACAAGTACTCTTAGGCAACTACGAAAAGATCTGAGACAGTCATTCTCCAAGAAGACAAAGGGAATTCTGGAGTCCTGCTACCACATCACGTTTACAAAAAAAACTATATGACTTATTACAGGATGAAACATAACGGAGAACTAATGATTATCCTAATAACTGAGTGTTAAGGGAGACCATCGAATTTCTTCAACACACATTCCCAAACAAGAAGATGGTGAAGAAACTTTGTTAATGGGCAGCTGTTCCAACCGGACACTAAGGACTATCTTAAGTCCACAAGCAGGAAATGCCTCTTTACCCAATTATTATAACAATGGTGCACCAATATATGAATTAACGAAACACCTGCCCGTGATGCTCAACCCTTTTCTGAGCAAACGCCAAATGCCAAACACACGCTAGACATTAATCAGTTACCATATTCGTTGGCTTCACCAACTCAACGAAATTATCCTTCAACTGACCTAGACGTTACAGAGCAGACTGTGACCAAAATCAGAATTTCGGTTCATAAATGGCTCAAATGGCACTATGGGACTTAACATCTGAGGTCATCAGTCCCCTAGAACTTAGAACTACTTAAGCCTGACTAACCTAAGGACATCACACACATCCATCCCCGAGGCAGAACTCGAACCTGCGACCGTAGCGGTCATGCGGTTCCAGACTGAAGTGCCTAGAACCACTCGGCCACACCGGCAGGCCCTAAAGCTTATTATCGGTGAGAAAATCGGATATGAAAACTGAAAGTGAAGCTGTCAAAAGGGCGCAAAAAGGACTGATGTGTTTGTAATCTCAGCTATGGACATTTGAAGTATGAAATACCAATAGACGTGGTTAGGAGTAAAGCCTAGTGTTGTATTTAAAGAATTTACGAAAATTAAAAAATTTATTTATGTACAACATTTGATATTTTGCCCAGAAGAGCCATTATAAACAAAGTATCGGAGCTAGTGACCCGCGAGCAAGCTATGTAGAGTTCTCCATGTGAGAAACAATTCATTCTGAGGTCGACGCCAGCAGCTTGAAGCATCTGTCCTTGCTGCTTCTTGATGATCATGGTGAAGCATATGCTCACGGGAGACTGCAACTGTTTGGATTGGAAAGCGCAATTGTTGGGAAAGAGGGGTGTGTGCCTGGTGTGATAACTATTTTAGCAGCTCCACAGCCTGTGAGAATTTCAGCTTCCATAATATTATGACAAAGTCACGTCACTCTAAAGCGAGTTCCATTACACAGCTTCAGACACATTAAGTTCCGAAACAGCATAACCGGAATACCCACTTTCAGAGCGACATTGAGCATAGGGAGTGCCAAAACGCATGAAGAAACTGGCATTTCACCTTATGAAGTGGTCTATGGGAGAAAAATGCCATCCCCTTTTGATGCAATCAGGCAGAAAAACGGAAAAGTCGGAGAAACAGTAAAAGATTTCTCTCGGATGATGAAGGATGTATGGAAAAAGGTTCAAAAATATAATACAAAGGCTTTGGAACGAAAGGAAAGGTAGTGCCCAAGCTAAATATCCAAATTACAAAATCGGTCAGTGGGTGATGCTGTCAACCCCATACATCGAGAAAGGAAAAACGAAGAAATTAGTAACAAACTACAGAGGTCCTTACCAAATTATTGAGATCACGTCACCAGTCAATGTTAAACTGAAACTGCCCACCCGAACTACTATTGTCCATGCAAATAGTTTAAAACCATTTAAGGGCGCTCCAGATGTAATTCCTTCAACAATAGTGTCTGCTTTTCTGAAGGGTGGAGGAAATGCCCGAAAAGGAAAAAGAGTGGTCATGCCAGCACAACATACAGACATGGCACTATACAATGTTCAACCAAAGGTGCGAATGTCCTAGTTGAATCATAGTAGACTGTGGTTAGTATACAAAATGTAAATAATTAATTAATGATAATGGTTTATCTTTTAAGAAAAAAAAAGTTGAACATAGAAACATGTAGATCTTGTATGCAACAATGTATTCCTTCTTTTCTTTGTTTTTGCTTTTACTAGGTTCGTAGGTCCATAACCATGTTGGTTGCTTTTTTCAGGTAACGCCTCTAGCATAATGGACAACTACATTGTGACTGTACTGCTTATCATAATTGCATTATTGACTAATATGAACAATGGACTACAGATCAACCAGTTGATGAGTGGTGTAATTTTTGTAAAACAGGGTACAGTAATTCTGACCAATCACAAGTGGACTATTTCATTAGAGTATAATTTATGGGCTTAGGAACCTTGAATTAGAATTTGATACACTACATGAAAGGGCAAGTTCACCAGAGATATTTCAGGAAATAGTCAGTGGTTTCAAAACATTACACTACTCATACGAGCAGTTGAGAGGACAGTTGCGTCAGTTACAAGATATACTTCCGCAGACCGTCAAACGAGATAAACATGGATGGGTGGACGCAGGAGGTAAACTACTAAAGACCATTTTCGGTACAGCGGATAACGAAGATATTAATCAGTTGAATAATTCATTACAGAACATAGAGAGTACCGCGGAATTAAGTAAAGGCACTATAGAATGGCACACAAGATTAAACGGATTGGAGCAAACAGTTTTTACTAATACCAAGGTCATCAGGAACCTCACCCAAGAATTAAACGATTATCTTCTAGCTACTACTGCTACACTGACTTAAAAGTCATACAAACAAGGCTCGATATTGTGGATAAGAAACTTGCAGTAGCAAGATCGCTTAGGCTACTCACTGATCAAGTGATAGATGCACGGCTAGCAGCGGAGGAATTAAAGGAAGCCACCCACTATGCAGTACAGGGACATTTGTCACCCACATTACTACCGCCGGTTACACTCATCTCATTATTAGTTAAAATTGAAAAACAATTGCCAGAATCACTAAAGTTAATATTTCCTGCAGATATGAAACATTTACGACAGTATTACCACTTAGATGCAGTACTAGTGGACACAGATAATGCAAGAATACGAATTCGTATACCTCTCAGCTCAGCTATGGACATTTGAAGTATGAAATACCAATGGACGTGGTTAGGACTAAAGCCTAGTGTTGTATTTAAAGAATTTACGAAAATTAAAAAAATTATTTATGTACAACATTTGATATTTTGCCCAGAAGAGCCATTATAAACAAAGTATCGGAGCTAGTGACCCGCGAGCAAGCTATGTAGAGTTCTCCATGTGAGAAACAATTCATTCTGAGGTCGACGCCAGCAGCTTGAAGCATCTGTCCTTGCTGCTTCTTGATGGTCATGGTGAAGCATATGCTCACGGGAGACTGCAACTGTTTGAATTGGAAAGTGCAATTGTTGGGAAAGAGGGGTGTATGCCTGGTGTGATAACTATTTTAGCAGCTCCACAGCCTGTGAGAATTTCAGCTTCCATAATATTATGACAAAGTCACGTCACTCTAAAGCGAGTTCCATTACACATCTTCAGACACATTAAGTTCCGAATCAGCATAACCGGAATACCCACTTTCAGAGCGACATTGAGCATAGGGAGTGCCAAAACGCATGAAGAAACTGGCATTTCACCTTATGAAGTGGTCTATGGGAGAAAAATGCCATCCCCTTTTGATGCAATCAGGCAGAAAAACGGAAAAGTCGGAGAAACAGTAAAAGATTTCTGTCGGATGATGAAGGATGTATGGAAAAAGGTTCAAAAATCTAATACAAAGGCTTTGGAACGAAAGGAAAGGTAGTGCCCAAGCTAAATACCCAAATTACAAAATCGGTCAGTGGGTGATGCGGTCAACCCCATACATCGAGAAAGGAAAAACGAAAAAATTAGTAACAAACTACAGAGGTCCTTACCAAATTATTGAGATCACGTCACCAGTCAATGTTAAACTGAAACTGCCCACCCGATCAACTATTGTCCATGCAAATAGTTTAAAACCATTTAAGGGCGCTCCAGATGTAATTCCTTCAACAATAGTGTCTGCTTTTCTGAAGGGTGGAGGAAGTGCCCGAGAAGGAAAAAGAGTGGCCACGCCAGCACAACATACAGACATGGCACTATACAATGTTCAACCAAGGATTGAATGTCCTAGTTGAATCATAGTAGACTGTGGGTCGTATACAAATGTAAATAATTAATTAATGATAATAGTTTATTTTTTAAGAAAAAAAAGTTGAACATAGAAACATGTAGATCTTGTATGCAACAATGTATTCCTTCTTTTCTTTGTTTTTGCTTTTACTAGGTTCGTAGGTCCATAACCATGTTGGTTGCTTTTTTCAGGTAACGCCTCTAGCGTAATGGACAACTACATTGTGACTGTACTGCTTATCATAATTGCATTATTGACTAATATGAACAATGGACTACAGATCAACCAGTTGATGAGTGGTGTAATTTTTGTAAAACAGGGTACTGTAATTCTGACCAATCACAAGTGGACTATTTTATTAGAGTATAATTTATGGGCTTAGGAACCTTGAATTAGAATTTGATACACTACATGAAAGGGCAAGTTCACCAGAGATATTTCAGGAAATAGTCAGTGGTTTCAAAACATTACACTACTCATACGAGCAGTTGAGAGGACAGTTGCGTCAGTTACAAGATATACTTCCGCAGACCGTCAAACAAGATAAACATGGATGGGTGGACGCAGGAGGTAAACTACTAAAGACCATTTTCGGTACAGCGGATAACGAAGATATTAATCAGTTGAATAATTCATTACAGAACATAGAGAGTACCGCGGAATTAAGTAAAGGCACTATAGAATGGCACACAAGATTAAACGGATTGGAGCAAACAGTTTTTACTAATACCAAGGTCATCAGGAACCTCACCCAAGAATTAAACGATTATCTTCTAGCTACTACTGCTACACTGACTTAAAAGTCATACAAACTGTGGTGTCACCGCCAGACACCACACTTGCTAGGTGGTAGCTTAAATCGGCCGCGGTCCATTTAGTACATGTCGGACCCGCGTGTCGCCACTGTGTGATCGCAGACCTAGCGCCACCACAAGGCAGGTCTCGAGAGACAATATAGCACTCGTCCCAGTTGTACGAGGAGATTGCTAGCGACCATACGGACGAAGCCTTCCTCTCATTTGCCGAGAGCCAGTTAGAATAGCCTTCTGCTAAGTCCATGGCTACGACCTAGCAAGGCGCCATTAGCCTTACCTACTTTGAGAGTTATAGTATAAATGTCTCAAGAAGAATGCTGTAGTCATCAAATAATAAAGTTAAGTATAAAGCAGCTACGTACTTTTCTTGCTACCATTCAATAGTTATCCTGTTCCAGAATTGACGCCTGTCGGCGTGAGTGTGTACGCGTGCCTTTCTATCGCCTACCCGTCACTGTGGACTGGCTGCCTTGTCAGTCCACTTCATTGGCGACGAGTCTACAAAGGATCTTGTGTTTTGCTTTGCCCTAATTTATTTTTGTCATGGCTTCGCCAGATGTACTGTCCGAATTTTATCGCTTGCAGACTCAGCAGACGCTGGCGTTATTGGATGCCCTTGGACAGCTCGTCCAGGGTCAACGTGCGCTGCACACCGATGCGGCCGCCGCCGCTTCATCGCTACCGCAGCCACAACCTGCCGTTACACCGCCTTTTAGGCACTACGACCCGAACCAAGAGACCTGGCAAGAGTGGTCCCGCCAGTTTGCCTTCCACCTCGCTGCCTACAGAATTCAAGGTAATGAGCGGCAGCCGTTTTTGCTTTCTTGTGTCGGTGTGTCCACCTACCGTGTGATAGTGAAATTGTTTCCCCGACGAGACGTAGCAACTCTGTCCTACGAGGAAATTTTGTCTGCTTTAGATGCCTATTTCAAAGAAACAGTTAATGTGGTTGCAAAACGGTATACGTTTTTTCGTACAAAACGTACGGCCGGTCAAACTAATAGGGAGTGGGTAGCAACATTGCAAGGACTTACTAGGGAGTGTTCTTTTGAATGTGACTGTGGTCTTTCTTATTCAGATACAATGGAACGTGATGCAATTGCACAGAACGTTTCTGATGTTCGCATACGGGAGCAAATTTTGAAACTAGTTAATCCCTCCCTTCAACAAGTGATAGACATATTGGATAGACAGGACACACTTGACTGTGCTCAGGAGTCTTTTGAAACTTCGCCAGCTGTGTGTAACATTAACCGGCCCGCCGGGCGCTCTCGAGCTGCGCGGCCCGGTCAACTGCCCTCGCATACGTCCGCACGGCTGCCGCCGCGCGCTAAGCCAGGTGTGCCGCGCCAGCACACAAATGCAGTGAAATCATGCGCGCGGTGTGTTACTAGACATTCGCGTGAACATTGCCCGTCACGCCAAGCTATTTGCTTTTTCTGCAATAAGAAAGGACATGTTCAAAGTGTTTGCCAGAAAAAGCTCCGTTCAGACAATCACAACCATTCCAGGCCCTTTGCTTCGCGCCGGAATCGAACCAAGGACACTCAGGCTCGTGGACCTTCGCCCATGGACGTTCATGTCGTTAATTCCGCTTCGTCCAGTGCCACTCTTTCTAACAGTGACTGTGTTCGTCCCACAAAAGCTGTGCGTCGACGTCGCCGGAAATCACGTCAATTAGCAAGTGATTCTGTACCAGTGTCTGTTCAAATTGCACAAAACAGTCGCTCTTGTCGTCAGCAGAACAATAAACTTTTTGTGGACTTAGACTTTGAAGGCAAAGTGATACCATTCCAGCTCGATACCGGAGCTGCAGTTTCATTGCTCAATCACGACACATACAAACAACTGGGCAAACCTCCATTGCGTTCCGCAAATGTTAAGCTAACCACATATTCAGGACAGACAATACCTGTGTTAGGACAGTGCAGCCTTCTTGCCACATCCAAGGGACAAACAAAACTGGTGTCATTTTACGTTCTTCGTTCTTCTACGGCAGTGAACTTGTTTGGCTTAGATTTATTTCAGTTGTTTAACATGTCTATTGTAAATCAGGTCCTCTCAGTGAATCAGACTGTGCCTTCAGACAGTGTTTCTCGCTTATGTGACGAATTTGCAGACATTTTTGCACCAGGCTTAGGTTGCGCTAAAAACTATGAAGCACATTTGGAACTGAAAGTAAACGCGCAACCGAAATTTTTCAGAGCGCGCAATGTTCCCCACGCCTTGCGTGATGAGGTCGCAAGAACATTACACGATCTAGAATCACAGGGTGTAATTGAACGTGTGCAAGCTTCTCTCTGGGCCTCACCCTTAGTAATTTTGCCAAAACCTTCCGGCACATTGAGACTTTGCGTGGACTTCAAGGCCACAGTCAATCCACAACTAGTGACTGCTACTTTTCCTTTGCCCCGCCCGGAAGACCTTTTTGCTAAACTGTGCCCGGGAAAATATTTTTCGACGTTGGATCTCGCCGATGCGTACTTGCAAATACCTGTGGACGCCGAATCCCAGCGCGTATTGGTAGTTAACACGCATCTTGGATTGTACAGGTTCAAAAGACTGCCATTCGGGTGTGCATCCGCCCCTGCATTGTTTCAGCAATATTTACAAACTATTTGTGCGTCGGTCCCTACTGCAGCAAACTATCTGGACGATATAGTGATCTCCGGACAGACAGAAGAAGATCATCTTGCGAACTTACGAACATTATTTCAGGTCTTGCGACAAAATGGTCTTCGCTTGAGGAAGGACAAATGTGTGTTTTTTGCTCGTGACTTACCATACCTGGGCCATGTCATCAATGCCCAAGGCATACATCCGAGTCCAGAGCACCTCCGTGCCATACAAGATTTACCTTCCCCTTGCAATGTGAAACAGCTACAGAGTGTGTTGGGTAAAATTAACTATTACAATAAATATGTGCGCAATGCCTCTTCCATTTCAGCTCCGCTTCATCGCTTACGCTGTAAAGGTGTTCCGTTCGTCTGGACGACGGAATGCGAACGCGCCTTTCGCCAGTTGAAATCGGCGTTGCTTTCTAATACTTGTCTCACGCCTTTCGATCCCCAGAAACCCCTTTTGTTGATGGTAGATGCATCGGATTTCGGTATCGGTGCTGTGCTTGCGCACAAAGTTGGCTCCCATGATCGCCCTATTGCCTTTGCGTCCAAATTGCTCTCGTCTGCGCAAAGAAATTATTCACAGATAGAGAATGAAGCTTTGGCTCTCGTGTTTGGTGTTACTAAGTTCCATGATTTCTTGTATGGTCGTCACTTTACCATCATCACAGACCACAAACCTTTGACATCGCTTTTTCATCCGACCAAGCCTGTACCTCCACGTACAGCGCAGAAATTCATTCGCTGGTCTATTTTCCTCTCGCAGTACCGCTACGATATCTTGTATCGGTCCACTGCTAAGCACGGAAACACCGATGCGTTGTCCCGTTTGCCTGTTGCTGAGGATAAAGCATTCGATTCTTCCGAACTTGCTTGCATGTTCATTGATTCGGAAACCGATGAAGTGGTCGAATCGTTTCCGATTGATTTTCGTCGTGTAGCTACAGCCACAGCTGCTGACCCTGTCCTTGCTACTGTTTTGCGTTTTGTTGCTACGCAATGGCCTTTGTCAAAGTCTCGGATCGAGGATCCGTTGGTTCGCCGATTTTTTGCTCACAAGGAGAGACTTTTTGTTCGACGTGGTGTTTTGTTGTTGCGTTCTGATAATGATCAGTCAAGAGTCGTGGTCCCACGTTCGTTACAGTCCTCTGTTTTACGGCTTCTTCACCACGGACATTGGGGTATAGTGCGAACGAAACAACTTGCTCGTCAGCACTGTACTTGGTTCGGAATCGATGCTGCGATTTCGAATATGTGTTCTTCTTGCATGGCGTGTGCCGAACAACAATCCGCACCGCCGCGGAAAGTCTTTGCATGGCCAAAAGCCACTTCCCCTTGGCAACGCTTGCACATTGATTTTGCTGGTCCATTCTGGAATGCTCGATGGTTGGTTCTGGTCGATGCCTTCAGTAATTTTCCTTTTGTTGTCCGGATGTCTTCCACGACGTCCTCCGCCACCATTCAAGCGTTGTCTGCTATCTTTTGCATTGAAGGTCTTCCGCAGACTATTGTTTCCGACAATGGCCCACAATTCATGTCCGCAGAATTTCAGTCATTCTGCCAGGCCAATGGTATTCAACATCTGACATCCGCGCCGTTTTCGCCTCAGTCCAACGGTGCCGCTGAACGATTGGTCCGGACTTTCAAGTCACAGATGTTGAAATTGAAAGAGTCGCATTCTCGGGAGGACGCATTGTTGCTCTTTTTGTCTTCGTATCGCTCTCAGCCCCGAGATGGTCGCTCGCCGGCTGAGTTGCTCCACGGTCGTCCTCATCGCACCTTGATGTCTTTGCTGCATCCGCCGCATCAGGATCCTGTGCAGCGGCAGACTCCTGCTTTTGCTCCAGGCGACGTTGTATTTTATCGCAACTATCGCGGTTCACGGCGTTGGCTCGCAGGGCGCATTCTTCGCTGCCTCGGCCGCCCGATGTATTTGGTTTTGGGGGCCTCTGGTGAGGTGCGTCGGCATCTCAATCAGCTGCGCCTCTGTCGTCGCACGGGTTCTGCCGCTCCCCGTCTGCTTTCAGCAACGGTGCCGTCCGGTCAGCGCCCTGGGGACCCATCTATTGGCTCGCCTCATCCCCAGGTGTTACCGACGATGCCTTCCCATTTGCCCCATGGCGACGCGCAGCCGCAGCCGCAGCCGCGGCCGCCGCCGCCGCCGCCGCCTGTTCTCCCGCCGGCGCCGCCCGCATTAGACGCTTCGCTGCAGCCGCCAAGCGCCTCCCAGGGTCACGCGCCGCCGATCGCTTCCCGTGACCAGCTGTCCTCCGCCATGGAACTCCCGGCCGCTCCGGACCACATGACGTCATCGCGCGTCGGCTACCCCGACGCAATGGAGTTCGACACTTCGGCCCCTCATGTTTCTTTACGGGCGCATACACCGCATGTTGACGTGCACCCTGGACTAGCTTTTCAGGCGTTTCCTAGCTCCCCTCGGACCGAATGGCCGGGTGCGGGTGGCACAGCCTCGCCTGTTGTTAGGCTCCCCACCTCGTCGCATACGTCAACATGGGGTCCTCCCCACGGCGGGCGGAAGCCTTACCTCACGACCGTTCGCCGATTTGCGGGGGAGGAATGTGGTGTCACCGCCAGACACCACACTTGCTAGGTGGTAGCTTAAATCGGCCGCGGTCCATTTAGTACATGTCGGACCCGCGTGTCGCCACTATGTGATCGCAGACCTAGCGCCACCACAAGGCAGGTCTCGAGAGACGATATAGCACTCGCCCCAGTTGTACGAGGAGATTGCTAGCGACCATACGGACGAAGCCTTCCTCTCATTTGCCTAGAGCCAGTTAGAATAGCCTTCTGCTAAGTCCATGGCTACGACCTAGCAAGGCGCCATTAGCCTTACCTACTTTGAGAGTTATAGTATAAATGTCTCAAGAAGAATGCTGTAGTCATCAAATAATAAAGTTAAGTATAAAGCAGCTACGTACTTTTCTTGCTACCATTCAATAGTTATCCTGTTCCAGAATTGACGCCCGTCGGCGTGAGTGTGTACGCGTGCCTTTCTATCGGCTACCCGTCACTGTGGACTGGCTGCCTTGTCAGTCCACTACACAAACAAGGCTCAATATTGTGGATAAGAAACTTGCAGTAGCAAGATCGCTTAGGCTACTCACTGATCAAGTGATAGATGCACGGCTAACAGCGGAGGAATTAAAGGAAGCCACCCACTATGCAGTACAGGGACATTTGTCACCCACATTACTATCGCCGGTTACACTCATCTCATTATTAGTTAAAATTGAAAAACAATTGCCAGAATCACTAAAGTTAATATTTCCTGCAGATATGAAACATTTACGACAGTATTACCACTTAGATACAGTACTAGTGGACACAGATAATGCAAGAATACGAATTCGTATACCTTTCCCTGTTACAGACAAAATGGGTATATATGACTGTTACAGAGTACACTCGTTTCCGGTAAAATGGGGCAAAGTAAATAAATCTGTACAGTTCCGAACACACCAAGTATTTTTAGCCTCCCAAACAACCAATACCAGCACGGTAATGACAACTTCGGAATTAAATAGTTGCCTATCCAAACAAGTTATTATATGTCCATCTCGCGCTATCGAATTACATACCAATAGTTGTGAATCTCAATTATTTTTCGAACAATCTGAAGCCACCAATTGCCCACGCGCTATATTAACTTCTACATCATGTTTTTTCGAGCAAGTAGAAAATCACTGGTTATATGCAGTCAGGAAACCAACTGATATTTTTGCGCAATGTTACGAGAATGAAGTAGCTACAAGATTACAACATTTTGAACTTCATGGAAGCGGACTAATAATTAACAGCACGTTTTGTTCCATCTCATGAGTGAATTTTTATTTATCCGCAACAATCACTGGAACAACTAATGTTAATTCATCCATTCCTCTAATTTATTGGCCAGAAAACGTCATTCAAGCATTTCCTACACAACACCTATCCTGCTTCAATGAATCCCTTGAGAATTCCCTTCTGAAGACATTAGACATGTTCATAAACTCACATCAAGGCAAAATTGATGCCAATGTTACAATGCAACATGCCTTAAAGTTAAAAAGTGAACACAAAACTGAAATTATAATGCTAGGAACGGGTATATCTGGAACCTTTGTGTTGGTGTTGCTGCTTTGTACAGTTTTGTTTTATTTAAAACGAAAAAATAAGCCAAATAATAATATACCAATTCATCAAATCCCTGTTAACTGGATACCACACTCTTAACTGGTGTAATTCCGTGGTTACTTTTAAGCATTAGTGTATTAATTTTGTTTATTATACTTCAGTCTTTATTAAACAGTCTCATGTAAAAATAAACAATACTGTAGAATAGATATTCTTGCATTAATGCAGGGTATATTAAACAGGTGTTGCTATGTAATTTTCTAAGTGAAAAATCTATTTTTGTTTATTCATTGTCATCAAGAATTGTTACACTTATTATAACGATTTATGTGTGAACTATGTGATTCATGAGTGTACAGTGCTTTAGTACAGTGTTAAAGTATTTTCAACATACTTAATGTTAAGTGTGTGTAATCGCCTAAGTCGAGAATTTTTCATTGCTTGTAAAGTGTTGGCAGAAGAGCCAACACCGTGTTGCTAGAGGAGGTCGAAATGCACGGTTTTAGCTCATGCAGACTGGCGTGAGGTCTGGAACAGTTAAGGGAATTTATAGTAGCAAATAAAGTACGTAGTTGATGTAATACTTAACTTTAATCCATAATTGGAGAACATCAGTCTGACGGTACAGGCATCACTAGTTAAATATCTATTGATAATGGCGCCTTGCTAGGTTGTAGCAAATGACGTACCTGAAGGCTATGCTAACTATCGTCTCGGCAAATGAGAGCGTAATTTGTCAGTGTAGCGTCGCTAGCAAAGTCGGCTGTACAACTGGGGTGAGTGCTAGTAAGTCTCTCGAGACCTGCCGTGTGGCGGCGCTCCATCTGCAATCACTGACAGTGGCGACACGCGGGTCCGACGTATACTAATGGACCGCGGACGATTTAAAGGCTACCACCTAGCAAGTGTGGTGTCTGGCGGTGACACCACATTCCTCCCCCATAAATCGGTGAACGCTTGTGGTATAAGGCTTCCGCCTGCCGTGGGGAGGACCCCATGTTGACGTATGCGACGAGGTGGGGAGCCTAACAACAGGCGAGGCTGTGCTGCCCGCACCCTGTCATTTGGTCCGAGGGGAGCTAGGAAACGCCTGAAAACCTAGTCCAGGGTGCACGCCAACATGTGGTGTATGCGCCCGTAGAGAGACAGGAGGGGCTGAAGGGTCGACCTCCATCAGAACGGGGCACCCGACGGGCGTAGACGACATCTGGTCCGGAGCGGGCAAGAGGTCCATGTCGGAGGACAGCTGGGCACGGGAAGCGATCGGCGGCGCGTGACCCAGGGAGGCGCTTGGCGGCTGCAGCGAAGCATCCACTGCGGGCGTCGCCAGTGGGAGAACAGGCGGCGGCGGCTGCGGCGCGTCGCCATGGGGCAAAATGGAAGGCAGCTTCGGTAATACCTGGGGATGAGGCGAGCCAGTAGAAGGGTCCCCAGGGCGCTGACCGAACGGTACCGTCGCTGAAAGCAGACGGGGAGCGGCAGAAACCAGGCGACGACAGAGGAGCAGCTGATTGAGATGCTGACGCACCTCACCAGAGGCCCCCAAAACCAGATACATAGCGCGGCCGAGGCAGCGAAGAATGCACCCTGCGAGCCAACGTCGTGAACCTCGATAGTTGCGACAGTATACAACGTCGCCTGGAGCGAAAGCAGGTGGCTGCCGCTGCACAGGAACCTGATGCGGCGGATGTAGCAAAGACATCAAGGTTCGATGAGGACGACTGTGGAGCAACTCAGCCGGCGAACGACCATCTCGGTGCTGAGAGCGATACGAAGACAAAAAGAGCAACAACGCGTCCTGCCGAGAATGCGACTCTTCCAACTTCAACATCTGTGACTTGAAAGTCCGGACCAATCTTTCAGCGGCACCATTTGACTGAGGCGAAAACGGCGCGGATGTCAGATGTTGAATACCATTGGCCTTGCAGAATGACTGAAATTCTGCAGACATGAATTGTGGGCCATTGTCGGAAACAATAGTCTGTGGAAGACCTTCAATGCAAAAGATAGCGGATAACGCTTGGATGGTGGCAGATGACATCGTGGAAGACATTCGGACAACAAAAGGAACATTACTGAATGAATCTACTACAACCAACCATCGAGCATTCCAGAATGGACCAGCAAAATCGATGTGTAAGCGTTGCCAAGGGGAAGTGGCTTTTGGCCATGCAAAGAATTTCCGCGGTGGTGCGGATTGTTGTTCGGCACACGCCATGCAAGAAGAGCACATATTCGTAATCGCAGCATCGATTCCGAACCAAGTACAGTGCTGACGCGCAAGTTGTTTCGTTCTCACTATACCCCAATGACTTTGGTGGAGAAGCCGTAAGACAGAGGACTGTAATGAAGGTGGGACCACGACTCCGGACTGATCATTATCAGAACGCAACAACAAAACACCACGTCGGACAAAAAGTCTCTCCTTGTGAGCAAAAAATCGGCGAACCAACGGATCCTCGATCCGTGACTTTGACAAGGGCCATTGCGTAGCAACAAAACGCAAAACGGTAGCAAGGACAGGGTCAGCAGCTGTGGCTGTAGCTACACGACGAAAATCGATCGGAAACGATTCGACCACGTCATCGGTTTCCGCATCACTGAACATGCAAGCAAGTTCGGAAGAATCTAACGCTCTATTCTCAGCAACAGGCAAACGGGACAACGCATCGGCGTTTCCGTGCTTAGCAGTGGACCGATACAAGATATCGTAGCGGTACTGCGAGAGGAAAATAGACCAGCGAATGAATTTCTGCACTGTACATGGAGGTACAGGCTTGTTCGGATGAAAAAGCGATGTCAAAGGTTTGTGGTCTGTGATGATGGTAAAGTGACGACCATACAAGAAATCATGAAACTTAGTAACACCAAAGACGAGAGCCAAAGCTTCATTCTCTATCTGTGAATAATTTCTTGGCGCAGACGAGAGCAATTTGGACGCAAAGGCAATAGGGCAATCATGCGATCCATCTTTGTGCGCAAGCACAGCACCGATCCCGAAATCCGATGCATCGACCATCAACAAAAGGGGTTTCTCGGGATCGAATGGCGTAAGGCAAGTAGCGGAAAGCAACGCCGATTTCAATTGGCGAAAGGCGCGTTCGCATTCCGTCGTCCAGACGAACGGAACACCTATACAGCGTGAGCGATGAAGTAGAGCTGAAATGGAAGAGGCGTGGCGCACATAGCGATGATAATAATTAATGTTTCCCAGCACACTCTGTAGCTGCTTCCAATTCTGCGGCGAAGGCAAGTCTTGTATGGCACGGAGGTGCTCTGGACTGGGATGTATGCCTTGGGCATTGATAACATGTCCAAGATATGGTAAGTCACGAGCAAAAAACACACATTTGTCCTTCCGCAAGCGAAGACCATTTTGTCGCAAGACCTGAAATAATGTTCTGAGATTGGCAAAGTGTTCTTCTTCTGTCTTTCCGGAGATCACAATAACGTCCAGATAGTTAGCTGCAGTAGGGACCGATGCACAAACAGTTTGCAGATACTGCTGAAACAATGCAGGGACGGATGCACACCCGAATGGTAGTCTTTTGAATCGATACAAACCAAGATGCGTGTTAACCACCAAGACGCGCTGGTATTCGTCGTCCACTGGTATTTGCAAGTACACATCGGCTAGGTCCAACTTCGAAAAATATTTACCCGGGCACAGTTTGTCAAAAAGATCTTCCGGGCGGGGTGAAGGAAAAGTTGCAATCACTAGTTGTGGATTCACTGTTGCCTTGAAGTCCACACAAAGTCTCAATTTTCCAGAAGGATTTGGCAAAATTACTAAGGGTGAAGCCCAGAGAGAAGCCTGCACACGTTCAATCACACCTTGTGATTCCAAATCGTGTAAGGTTCTTGCGACCTCATCACGCAATGCATGGGGAACATTGCGCGCTCGGAAAAATTTCGGCTGCGCGTTTACTTTCAGTTCCAAATGGGCTTCATAGTTCTTAGCGCAACCAAGGCCCGGTGCAAAAATGTCTGCAAATTCTTCACATAGACGAGAAACACTGGCTGAAGGCACAGTCTGGTTCACTGATAGGACCTGACTTACTATAGACAAGTTAAACAATTGAAATAAATCTAAACCAAACAAGTTCACTGCAGAAGAAGAACGAAGAACGTAAAATGACACAAGTTTTGTTTGTCCCATGTATGTTGCAAGAAGGCTGCACTGTCCTAACACAGGGATATCCTGACCGGAATAGCTAGTTAACTTGACAGTCGCAGCACAAAACGGAGGTGTGCCCAGTTGTTTGTACGTGTCCTTATTGATCAATGAAACTGCAGCTCCGGTATCGAGCTGGAATGGTATCACGTGGCCATGAATGTCCAAATCTACAAAAAGTTTATTACCCTGCCGACGACAAGAGCGACTGTCTCGTGCAATGTGAACAGACACTTGTACAGAAGCACTTGCGACTTGACGGGATTTCCGGCGACATCGACGCACACTTTTTGTGGGACGAACACGGTCACTGTTAGAGGTAGTGGCACTGGGCGGAGTGGAATGAACTGCATGAATGTCCATGGGCGAAGGTTCACGAGCCTGAGTATTCGTGGTTCGACTCCAATTCTGGCGCAAAACGAAAGGGCCTGGAATGGTTGTGAGTGTCCGATCTGAGCTTTTTCTGGCAAACACTCTGAACATGTCCTTTTTTATTACAGAAAAAGCAAATAGCTTGGCGTGATGGGCAAGTGTCACGCGAATGTCTAGTAGCACACCGCGGGCATGATTTTAGCACTGCATTTGCTTGCTTGCGCGGCACACGTGGCGGATAGCTTGATGGCAGCTGCGCGGACGGGCGCGAGGGCTGTTTACTGTTCCATGCAGTTCGCCCGGCGGGCCGGTTAATGTGACACACGGCTGGTGAAGTTTCAAATGATTCCTGAGCAAAGTCAAGTGTGTCTTGCCTATACAATATGTCTATCACTTGTTGAAGGGAGGGATTGACTAGTTTCAAAATCTGTTCCTGTATACGAACATCAGAAACGTTCTGTGCAATTGCATCACGCACCGTAGTATCTGAATAAGGGAGTCCACATTCACATTCAAAAGCACAATCCCTTGTAAGGCCGTGCAAGGTTGCAACCCACTCCCGATTAGTTTGATCGGCCGTACGTTTTGTACGAAAGAAAGTATACCTTTTTGCAACTACATTGACTGATTCTTTGAAATATGCATCTAATGCAGACAAAATTTCATCGTAGGACAGAGTTGCTACGTCGCATCGGGGAAATAATTTCACTATCACACGGTACGTGGACACTCCGACGCATGCCAACAAAAAAGGCTGCCGCTCGTTACCTTAAATTCTGTAGGCGGCGAGATGGAATCCAAATTGGCGGGACCACTCCGTCCAGCTTTCCAGTGCCGCATCAAAAGGACGAAAAGGTGGTGCAACAGCATGTTGAGGCTGCGGTAGCGGTGGAGCGGCGGCCGCTGCATCGTTTTGCATGGCACGTTGACCCTGGACGAGCTGTCCAAGGGCATCCAATACGGCCTGCGTCTGCTGATTCTGCAAGCGATAAAATTCGGACAGTACATCTGGAGATTGTGGCGAAGCCATGACACAATGAAATTAAGCAAGTACAAAGAAGACGGTTTGTAGACTCGTCGCCATATGAAGTGTTGGCAGAAGAGCCAACACCGTGTTGCTAGAGGAGGTCGAAATGCACGCTTTTAGCTCACGCAGACTGGCGTGAGGTCTGGAACAGTTAAGGGAATTTATAGTAGCAAATAAAGTACGTAGTTGATGTAATACTTAACTTTAATCCATAATTGGAAAACATCAGTCTGACGGTACAGGCATCACTAGTTAAATATCTATTGATAATGGCGCCTTGTTAGGTTGAAGCAAATGACGTACCTGAAGGCTATGCTAACTATCGTCTCGGCAAATGAGAGCGTAATTTGTCAGTGTAGCGTCGCTAGCAAAGTCGGCTGTACAACTGGGGCGAGTGCTAGTAAGTCTCTCGAGACCTGCCGTGTGGCGGCGCTCCATCTGCAATCACTGACAGTGGCGACACGCGGGTCCGACGTATACTAATGGACCGCGGCCGATTTAAAGGCTACCACCTAGCAAGTGTGGTGTCTGGCGGTGACACCACAGCTTGTGTTAGTGCTTTTGCCGTGTGAAGAGTGGAGGGATGTCGAGTGGTAAATTTGAGGGCGAATTTCTCCGAAGAGTGGAGGAATGTTGAGTGGTACTTAAGATAGGTAAATAATGAAGAGAGAGGGAGTTAATATTCTATCAAAAATGCGATAGCACTGGTCCCGCTCAGAACTCCACTTATGGGCCAATACACCACAAATACCCCATTTATTTTTTCCGAAATGAAGTGGTTTATAGCAAACCACTTGGTCATTTTTGGACGTCACTGTTGCTATTTCATGAAGACAAGAATTCTCCTAGCGTTATTTGGTACACGTCTCAATAAACAATACGAGAAAGTTACTCCAGGATAGGAGAAACAAGAAAAATGCTGCCCAGTAGAGTTAACCCATTGTATTTGGACAATAAATCCCCGCTGATTTTTAATAAAACGTCAGAGAATTCCTGCATGTGGGGATTGCCACACAGCCGAGCCATGATGTTCTGCATTACACACATTTTCTGTACCCACGGCCAGGGCATGGAGTGTTTCGGACATGTGCTCACCTCATCTGGTCTAGTTCCTCGAAATATAACTGGTTGAGCCTGGCGGAAATTGCCAAAAAATAAAACAGTGACGCCTCCCATAACGCAATAGCTTTGCTGCATGTCATTCAGAGTGCGATTGACTGCTTCCATGGCTTTTTTGTGCGTCATGGTGCATTCGTCCCAAGCGATTAGGCTACAGTCCGCAACGATCTTTGCATTGTCACTGTTTTGCGACACTACACATACAGAGGTTTCATTTATGCCTAGGTCCAAAGATATCTGGTCCATAGTGTGCGCAGTTTTCCCTCCAAGGAGTAAGTTGGCAGCTGTACCAGAAGATGGAACAGCTAGTATTGTCTTCCCTTGCCTTCTGATTTCTGCCAGTGGTAACGGACTCTAGAAGATTTTGCCTGTACTACCAGGGGCGTCAAGGAAAAAGGATTCACCCTGCTATTGATTAACACCCCATAGTACTTTGTCTCATGATGACTGTTGCTCATCGGGAAGGATCCCAATATTATTATTCACGATCTCAGCCGTATCATACTCCCGAATAACTTGTGCACTGTCAGCGGTTTCTTGAGCTTTTGGAAGACCATAGGGCAGTTGTGGCCAAGATTTTAGCCCGAGTGCCAAAGCGCTGAGGCTCAGTTCAAATTTCCCCCACCACCATGCCACGCTGTCTGAGTGCAAGGAGGGGGAAGAGGGGAAAACACTGAAGAGCCGCATTTAAATACAAATCCAGTGGCACTGCATGTGACTTGGTTTTATATGTCACGTATTTCAGCAACAAAGATTACTAACAAAACAAGTTTCCATATTAATTAATTATTTTAGCCACACTGAAGACATAACTTAGTTTTTATCTGGTACAAACTATTGGCATACGCACAGATGCAGACAGTTTCATGAAGTTTCGCATGTTAACACGTAACTATGACTTATTTACTTTCATAATCGAGAAAGGTCCTTCACAGAAATATGACGTACATAATAATGAATCCAATCTGTCGATGATTGTAATTTTTTGCTCTTTCATTGTCACCTAAATGTTTACATTCTCGCTGTATGGTATTGTAATTTCATTTCAGAGCAAATAACGAGTACCTGTGACTTACGCAAATTGAGAATTCCCGTCCCCCTCTATTGTCGTTCTCATTTACTTTGAAGGATTGTGACGATAGATCGGTAGACTGCCTCTTTTTGTGCAAACAGCCACTGGACATGTGAACTTCCTTCATACCACTACCAAACATCGAAGGGTAAACAGCACTGACACCGCAATCCTGCCCAACTCAGAGAGCTGCGCGGAGCGAGAAATGGCGCACCGCAGGGCTGAGTGAAACGCCGCGCTGTTCCGGCTACTTGTGAGAAGGGCTGAGCAAAGCCGAGTGACGGACCGAGCCTCGGCACACCCACGGCCCACACAGGCTGCACGCGTCAAGTCTGGCGCGCCGTGGCCGGCCCTGCCGTAGTCACCCAGAGGACCGCTGCCAACGGAAAAACGTTGTCTTGAAGCGAGTGAAGCAAACGACTGACAAATTGACAACACTATCATCAAATTACGCTGTGCCCCCAGCCACAAAGAGAATATCTTCTAATAGTTGTCTCTGGTATTTCTTCCGCAACTGCACAGGATGTGAAGGTCCGCGAAACATCACCATAACTACAAACAAATGGCGTAGTCGACGTTGACTTTCACCGATTACGGCGTCTTCGACCGTTTTTTCGCGTTTTTGATAGTAATTTAGCAGGCATATCGCACTGAAAGCTGCGTGAAACGATGAATGTTCAATGCCTTTTGCAGTTCTCAGAAATGCGAAAGATGCAGATGTGTGGACCATCTTCAGTAAAAGGTGCTAGTAATAGCGTTTGATGTTACCTGGTTGGAGAGTGTGTAATCTATGTAATGTATAGTTCCGGTAAATGCACGGAACCCTTAGGCTGGTTGACTGCATCTGCGTCTATTAAAAACGCCTGTGTATGTCATAAGTGTAGTAGGATGGCACATTGTTGTACGGAAGAGTTTGAGCAAAACTATCTTCCTGGCAGAGATTCAAATAATCTAAGAGTGTGGTACAGTGAGGATTTTCTGAAGGGTCCTGCACATTTCCTGGTGTTTAATAGATTCGCTCACCGCATTCTAAATGAACATTTAAGCGCATAATAGTAGCGTGCCGTTCGTGAATAGGAAACCCTTTACCTGCCACACGTTCCCACATAGCGACCTGACTGATATTTGGTCACCTCGTCACGATCTGCACTCTGGTTTTCAGAGTGCCTGGTCACTTCCTTATTCCTGTACTTGGAAAGGTATTTGATCAACTCTACGCTAGTGCGGTATTCGACATTCAAGTAAGCTGCAAATTCATGTGTGAGTACAGGGGAGCATGGTACTACTAACCGATTGTCTACTGACTGCAACACACTCACCACGCATATTAACTTCAGCTGTGAAACCGCCACGCCACTTTACGCGTCTGGCGGCAATACGACAGATACCAGCAGCGTTTTCACCAGCATGTTTCGTTAACGAAGTTTTCGAAAACCTCTTCATACAACGGCATTCTTACTTGCAAGGCGAACTGGTATTTAATGAGCCACATGGGCCATGTACCAGTTGGTTTTGACATTCCTGTGCAGAACGGGGCTTGTCTCGGAATTTGGTATATCGGCGCTAATAACTCGATCAATGTCGTTGGGGCCCAGCTTCATCGAGACAGAAAACGTGAATGAGGCCAATCTCACTTTTGTCACTCTATCGAATACTCGTAGCATCCGACTGCTTCAAATACATTTTCGTTAGTAAGAAAGTGTATGGAGTGTTTCTGTTTTAAATGAAATACTCGAGAAATCAAGTCATGCCTGTCATAGGACGCCTGCCCGGCAAGCAAGTTGTTTTCTATTTTGGGGTATTTTGTACTGGTGGTCACAGCAGTAAATAAACCTGCGTCGCCTTATTTTCTGCCCGCATCTCGTGGTCGTGCGGTAGCGTTCTCGCTTCCCACGCCCGGGTTCCCGGGTTCGATTCCCGGCGGGGTCAGGGATTTTCTCTGCCTCGTGATGGCTGGGTGTTGTGTGCTGTCCTTAGGTTAGTTAGGTTTAAGTAGTTCTAAGTTCTAGGGGACTTATGACCACAGCAGTTGAGTCCCATAGTGCTCAGAGCCATTTGAACCATTTGAACCTTATTTTCTAACATGTCAAAACGCATCCTGAGTACGCTCTGCCATATACCCGAGACCACCAGTAAATGTGGAAGAGAGAATCACCATCCTATCCAAGTTTACAACATCAGAACCATACTGAGCGTCATTGTCTCTGGCGAGTGCGGGTGAATACTAACTGTTCACTTTCAATTTTTGCATCTAAGTTCACTAAAAATTGCTTAAAAAGGTGTCGAAATCAGTGTAAGTTTAATGTCCGTTCTCACGTATGTGGATTAAAAGAAAACCTGTAGAAATGCACAGTAGAAGCATCTTGTTAAACCTCGGAGCACCTGTGCGAGAATCAACATCATACGCAGCAGAACTGTTAGTGGAGCCAAATTGAGAATAAACGACAAACTTGATTACTAATTTGCAGATAAATCCCCGTTTTTCTTTCTCTAGCCAAAACAGCTCCTCAGAACGTATACTATCAACTTGTCATCATCAGTGACTGATAGCCTAAGAACCGCGTGGCATAGCTGGTCTTACTCTAACTGTATCATCGGGTATGACTGCTGCACTTCCTGTAAATAACTTCTTTCTTGTTCCAAGTGATGGACGGTTGCGTTCTATCTGTCATGTTAGAGGCTCTGTACCGCTCGTGTGCCTCCAAAAGCGGCGGAATATCATCACAGCTACTGCGGCAGATAAACGAGCTTCTCTTTCCTGGTGCGTTGCAAGAGAACATGAGATTTCGTGATAGGTGCGCTCTTAGGCCAAACGCAGCTCCTGTTCAGAGTCTGTCTCTACAGATCGGAAAATCTTCGGGCGCCTACGATCCAAGGGTGACCGAACCTTACCTTCTCCCTGAGTTTCAACACTTCGGGCTGCAGCGTGGCGAGATCGGCCTGCAGTCCAGCGACGTTCACGTCCCAAGTTACTCTCTACAGACCGGGACGCAGCTTTGGGGCGTCCGTTAGCATTGAGAAGTGATTCTTGTTCACAAAAAGCCTCTTGAGGTCAAGATGATGCAATTCTTGAACGCTGCGATGCTGAACACTCTTCACGCTCCAGTTCACTGTCTTTTAATCTTCTGAATCGAGCTCGTTTGGCTTGGGCAGAAACAGATGAAAGGTTAGACCGTTTACAGGCAGGGAAAATTACTATTCTACAAACTTACCAACGATAATAGTTACACCAACTAAACAGTGAATACAAGAATGAAAGATTTTAAACGAAGGAAGACACCAACAGGAAATCACAACAATTGTATCACTTCATTTATATTGATAAGACACTACCAAAACCTCTGAAGAAATTTACGAAAGTGATTTTTGTCTCAACTCAACAAACTTATCACTGATATTAATTACACCGATTCCATAATGTCGGTCGATAATGGGATTAAACTGTTAACATTATTATCATGACGATGGAACGTTATAGAATGCAACTCTCTAGGGATTCTATAATTTCTATTCTGGTTGATTTAGTTTAGTGCTATAGAACTTTTGAGGTCCTGTTTTTTTTCTTCTTGTATAATGAAGTGATCCTTATGTGAAACTGAGTTGGCCCACATAAAAGATTTTGCCCATTTTACTCACTGTCATGGACAGCTCCCGTTTGACCAAAAATTTGATGATGGCAAAATTGTTTTCACAAATAATCACCTAAGTGTTCCCAAGAAAATTTCATTGTATCTCCTACGGATTACGATTTCTCTTTACTGATACAGTTAAAGAAAACACTCTGTATGTATAGATAAGTCGGCTTCCAAGCGGCATATCAATATGAAACGTGTACCAGATTTTAGGTTAGTTCTCCAACAATACCACCGAGGCAATTTCTTCCAATTCCGTGCAGTAGTTTTTGAATGAGGCACTTACAAACGTATGGCCGGACGGACAGAGAGACAGGCAGACATGCGCAACTCCTAAAAATAGTTGTTTTGGCTTCTATTGCTGCTGTAAAGATTCCTCATACTAACTTTCCTTAAATATCTCCTAATTACAGCTAGCTACAATTTTATTATGTGTATAGATAGCCCTTAATATCTGCTGTGAAATATGCGAATCAGTTCAAGGCCTGCATTAAGCTTCTTATAAGGAATATATAGTCAGTGAACCATTATTAATGAAATAATGGGACCTGGCACCACTGACTGCTCGGTAAAATCTGTTATACACTTTTTATTTATCATCAAAAACTTTAACACGCCCGTGATGCTCCAGCCACATAATTACAGCTACCTTGAACTTGGGCAATGCAAATCACCAGGTATTTGATAAATTATTAATTTTAATTATGATAATGTACAGATAGTCACTTTTTCGGTTTTCGAGGAATTTGTTGTCCTTTTCCCATTCTGTAAAAATGGAACCCTTTCATGATCGCTTTGTTCTCCGCCTGTGTCTGTCCGACTGTTAAAAACCCCTTTCGCTTAGGAATAGGTAGACGTCACACATTACAGATAGAGCTAAAATCCGAAAATTGTTAATTTGTATTTATATAACATGAAAAATATCTTTTCATTTTTATCCATCTGTCAGTTTGTCCATAGGTTAAGAACCTGTTTTCTCCAAAAGATTTCGTGCGTCAAATTCAAATTTATCTCAGTAAGGTCTATGGTTCCTAAAACATTTAAGCTTTCCAGTCAAAGCAATCAACAGATTCGGCCATTTATGTCACATATTTCGATATTCGCGAACTCATTTATCAAAACCTATGGGGTACATTCCGTTGATGTAGAACCATGAAATTTGGCAAGAAGTAAGGTTTCAGAGTGTAATATCTCTTTATATTCTACTAATTATCCCTGCGCAATTCTGTGAGTTAATTACGTTTCTTACTTGACCATCTATATACTCATAGAATCGATGCGCAAAGTAGTACAGTACTATTACTATTCCATGAGCGCATAATTACTCTTTGTAATGTTTTCTCTAGGGTGGGTTGAGAGGATTTCTAGGATTTTCTCTGTGCCGAATAGCCGCGCTGAATAATTGTAATTTTGCTATCGAGATTACTGGAAGAAAGAGATTGGAAATATATACTGAACATTTACATCAAAGGTCTGTAACGGATTTCAATATATATGTATTCTCTAACTGGAAATTTGCACGGAGGTGTAGTCTCGTTGGTAATCAGAAGGGAACTTCCGATGAATTGGAAACGAACGTGCAATTATTAGATCCAAGAGCTCCATTATTTCATCGGATAATAAAACTCTATCAAAGCAAAATTTCCGCTTGATCTGAGGTTTCCCGACTGACTACGCAAGAAAAGCAAGACATTTTATTTACACAGGACTGCAGATCGCTTCGAATCATCGAGGCTGCGGACAAATAGAATCATCGTCCCATTCTGATTAAACAAGTAAAGCTTAATTATAACTTTCTTGAGCGACTGTGATGACTGTGATATGGCTGCTTATGAATGAGATCATTAATAAAATACTAATAACTAACTTTCCTCCTCACCAACAACCAGTATAAACATAATATTAATTAAAATTATAAGAGTACTGGTGAAGTACAAAAGAATCTGTAAATTGTTAAACTGTAATTATATCACATAAAAATATCTTTTTGACATTAGAACATTCATTGCATTCATCATCCTTCAAAAGCATAGTAGACGTACATTACTGCACATAGACACAAAATGGAAGTTGTAATCATGTTTCAGTAAGTAAATAAAAATATTTCATAAATCTTCTATAACAACATATGTAAAATAAAATCCCCTGCTCAGTTCTTTTTGTATGTCGATGCTAGTCAGATTTTTATACAGCCTTTGAATTCGCATATCCAATATCTTGCCAGTATCCATTTTAAAAAGAAGAAGAAACCATTGAGAGTCTGCTTTTCAATGATGGATACACAATATACAAGAGTGTCCCTCCTAAGAGTTGTCAACCGATTTTCTTGGTGCTTGGGCAGATATTTACAATTATGTTTCTTCAATGTGTAGCCGGAGGCAGTACGAAAAGTACTCCTCGTAACATCTTTCGTGGGACGTCCATTGTGACCAGAAAGCGTCGATTCGTTTCCTGTTACAAACAAAATTATTTCTAAAGCTGAATTTTACGTGTATATTCGTTAGAGCGGTCCCTGATTAGTCTAGTGCGACGTTCGTGTTATGGATACGTATTAAGATGGGACAGTGAAATACGAAAAATAGTACTACAGCAGCGCCAGAGCAGCACTGCTGCAGGGGGGTAGCAAACAGCACGGGCCCAGGTGGTGCTGTTACTGCTGCAGTACTCGCTGTTCTTCGTCTTTTACTGTCCCTGTTAGTGCATATAGATAACGTGAATATCGCACCAGACTAATATGGAACCACTCTGTTGAATGACACGTAAAATTTAACAGGAAAGAAACCGACGCTTTCCATCTCCGCTGCATGATGCACAAAAGACATGATTAGATATTTGCACGGAGTCCTCAGTGTATGAGTCCTTCTCACACTTTGCCAACTTTATTTAAATGGAAATAAAGAGCTCGTAAAACCTGGTTCCCTTCAGATACAAGCATCTAGTGATATTACCGTCTTTCTTATTGATCCCCAGTTTTTCCTTTGAGCACTTTCCCTTTGGCTTTAGTGCTACTGATGTCTTGGATCCCATGATATTGTTGTAGTACATAACGCATGTCAGCGACAGAACTAGACAGAGATGAAGGCTTTCTGTAGTTCTGGGGTCAAAGCACAGGGAACGCCAACTTTATTTGATGGTTCTCTCAAAGAAAGGCAACCAGTGGAACACGAGCGAATGTGAACCGAACAAAACTGAATTCTACTCGCCTGATCTCACCTGCTGTCTACACCAGAGATAATTCTCGTTAACCCGTGCTTATTCATTTTGGTTTCTTCCGGTGTCATGCAGGCTTTATGTTACAAAAATGTAGCCAGAGTAATTCCCTGATGATAGTAGTGTCATCCTGCTATCAGCAACTTTGACAGTGACATGGGTAAAAGATGCAAGGTAATACCGGTCATCCTAAATTGTAACGCTCATCAATGTCACATGACGCTGCCCGATATTTTGTGCAGTAGTTTCGGAACGTGTAGTTTGTTGTTGTGCATATTCCCTCCCATGTTTTCGTTGTTCTCTTCGATGATAGCAGTGTCTTTCAACTGTGTTAGCATGTTCTGTGCATTACCTTTGGTTTGCGGTTACGTTGCTTCTATGCATCTGAGTTCTGGGAGGTTGATTGATATGGAAACAGAGAAGAAAGTGGAGGAGAGTGTGACTGAGGAAACGCCAGGCCCTTCTGTGGCGCTAAACGCATTCAGCGTTCACCCGAATCCCTCAGGTCAACTGAGGGCAGTTTGAGTGAGCGAGGAAACACTGGGCACGTCTGTGGCGGATATGCAGAGTCAGAGTCCACTGGGTGTTAGAAAACCACACATCTCAGTTAACCGCCATTAGGGAACAGCTTGAAACATAATTTGATGGCCTTAAAACTGAGCTAACACTTTGCAATGAAAAGACTGACGTGGTGATCGCTGAAGTTAGACGCGAATTGGGAACCGAAACCCAAAAGATATTGACAGCTGTCGCCAACAGCCTGGACGAGGTGAGACAAGGGTGTCAACCGAAGTTTGACAACGCAGAAACGCGAGTAAACACGACGGTGACCGACATCTCCGCACGTGTAGATGATGAAGGAAAATCGTCCAAGGAAACACAAACTGTAGTAACAGTCCTCGAGCAAGAAGTGTCTGCAATACGGCAAGGCAATGTCCCTGTAGCGCAGGTCACACCAAGGAATTTGAAGGCTGCATTTACGATGCACAGGTTTGCCATGCCACTGCGTAAGTTCTATCGAATGCGCAGTACCCACCCGAATGGGCTTCAGGCGCCCATTTGCGAGTGAAAGAAGTGACAATGTAATGCTTCTCTCGTTGCACTGAGACTCAAGGCCTTTGCTTTCGTGTTGATTTGTCCAAGGGCTACAAGCACACAGAGGAATATTATGTAAACACAGGAAGCAGATCGACTACTTTCCATTTTTAATGTATGCGATGAATGACTTGTTAAGTTTTTAATTTATTTCTGTTACCAATATTCCCTTTCTCTTTCACTGTTTCATGGAAATCTTTGAAAGCAAATGGAGCATGGCACTTCATTGCTACATGATTTCCTAAAAATATTTCCAGACTAGCGTTGATGCCATTCTGAAATACAATGCGCGTCCATCGACAACAGCAAGAAATTACTGTGTAGAGCGGGGCGGGGGTGTGAGGGGGTGGGGGGCAAGTTGTGCACACTGCACATACATGCCCTCTTTAAACCACGACAAACAAGAACAGGGACATTATGGTCTCAGCAGTGGTGCACCAATTCTTATGTGATTCGCTCAATGCTCGTTCCTGTCGGCATTGTTTTTAAAATAGCACTGATGAGTTTTACAATTTCTTACAACGTAATATTTCAAACGAAAGAAAATTTTATGAATAAAAATTGTTCCTCTTTAAAAAAAGGTTTATTTAAAAACGAAAAAAATTAGTATTGATTCCATGGCGAAATGATATTTCGCTTTTTTACTCGGTTGTTAGTAAAAAACAAAGAAATCTACTAATATTATAACCGAGGCCAAACAAATACCGGTAATTGAGAACTAAAATACCGGTTTCAGGTTTAGCTGGAGGGGTTTTCCCATCCCTAGTCCACACCAGGGACAGCAGGACAGGAACGAAATGCCAGACCACAGGCGTCAAGCGTCACATAATGAGAGAGGCCGTGAGGGTAATGGGGGTTCACCACCACTGGCCCCACATCGTGAGGAGGTGCGTCAGATCGCACACGTGAATCGTCAGAGACAATGAGATATCGCAGGAGAACGCCTCAGTAGAGAAGGGGCATCACATACGCAACGTACGGTAACACATGTGCAAGGGAACAATGAGCACTACTGTGATGACCCAGAGTAGCCGAAAAAAAGTTGTCGATTGGCGTCCTCTTATTGATACAACCCTGGGAGGAATAAAGACGAGAACATGCCTGGATTCTGGGCAGGAAGTGACAGCACTTTTGACGTCTTTTTACCCAAAACCAGTGACAAGTGGTAGTAAATTAGCTGAGGTACCCGTAAAAGGAATGTCACCAATGCCCACTTTCAGGGCGAAAAGGAAGAAGGTAGAAAAACGACCCTTGATGTCGCTAAGCGACGGAACAAGCGTCTTCCAGGTGAAAGCAGTTGTCCCCTGTGTGTTGTTCACTCTATTTTGTGATTAGTAATGACCCACTTTTGAACAGAGCGGTCATTATGGACTGGACCATGAAAACCGTGGTCAGTTTGTTCGAAAATCCGGTTTCATGGCTAATGGCAAAACTCATTTACTAAAATTTAAAGAGGACGAGGAAAGTTTCGTAGGTGGGTGAGAACAACTAAAGGATCAGAGTGAGTATGTGATTCAGAACCGGAAGTCGTGATAAGAATTTCACGAACACAGCCGAAGAAAGGAAATCTGACGGACATAATGCTACTGGTCGTGGGTGAGAGACCCTCGCACATGTACCTTTAGGGTTTACAGGCCCAGAGGCCGTTAATGAGTGCGCTCCCATGAACACCAAGCCGCCCATGCGAGTACAGAAGATACACTCCGACGGCAACATAATCATATGCACAGAAAGACCATAGCCAAAAGACATAACACACGATGAGACAATGACAAAGGTTGAACGTGAAGCCTCCACAGCACAAGCTCACGTTGAGCAGAGAATGCGGAGGAGATTTCAGAGTGGCTGAGAAGCACTGTGATGTGAGCCAGGAAAGAACGAGTACAGAAGACGGCCACCCTCCAGCAGTAAAAGATAATGTTGTTCCATTCACTGTCGAAAAATGTGCAAAAGTCAGACGATTTTCTCGGACGACCGCAGGTGTTTCCATGCGGCGAAGTGGCGAGATAAGTTGACCACGCCTCACGCAGAAACAGGGACAAGGTAGATGGTTTCCTGTGTACAGACGATCAGCCACAAGCGGACGTGGACAACGCAGAGGTTGATTCGATTGGAATACTTAGAAATAGTATTGAAGATAACACCTGCTTAAGCTGGGAGCAGAGACAGCAGGTTGCGAAAACAATCACGGAATTCAGAGATAGATTCCCATTCGTATCGGGAAGATTTCAGGGAGTAGTCCATAAGTTCAATTGACGCGTAATCGGCTGCCGACAAGGAAAGCGTACTCACAAGGGAACCTCCCCATCGCACCGCCCTCAGATATAGTTATAAGTTGGCACAGTGGATAGGCCTTGAAAAACTGAATACAGAAAAATCGTGGAAACAGAAAGAAGTTGTGTGGAACTATGAAAACAATAAGCAAAATATACAAACTCAGTAGTCCATGTGCAAGATAGGCAACATCAACGATAGTGTGGGCTCAGGGGCTCCGTGGTCCCGTGGTTAGCGTGAGCAGCTGTGGCACGAGAGGTTCTTGGTTCCAGTCTTCCCTCGAGTGAAAAGTTTAACTTTTTATTTTCAGACAATTATTATCTGTCCGTCCGTTATGTTTTCATCACTTTTTTGGGAGTGATTATCACATCCACAAGAAAACCTAAATCGGGCAAGGTTGAAGAATCTTTTTACCCATTCGCCAAGTGTACAAGTTAGGTGGGTCGACAACATATTCCTGTCATGTGACGCACATGCCGTCACCAGTGTTGTATAGAATATATCAGACGTTTTTTCCTGTGGAGGAATCTATTTATTTATTTATTTATTTATTTATTTATTTAACCTGGCAAGATTAGGGCCATCAGGCCCTCTCTTACATCTAACCAGGCATTCTACTTATTTTACATTCATATGTTTTAGTAGGCATGTTAAACTACATCTAGTACAAAAAGTGAAATAAACAATTTGATAGGTACACCTGGAAAAATACATACATATAGAGTTTATATTCTTAGGTCACAAGTACTGTTATAATTAGACATTATTGAAGAGACAGATTTTAGATAGGAGTGCCGGCAGCAGGGAGTATGAGGGAGACTCATGGTGAAGGGAGGAGAAGAATAGAGACATGATGAAACATAATTAAGGAAATATAAAGGAAAAGAAGATTGCGTGGCTAATAGAGAAAGATGAAGAGGAAGGCATCTCAGGAGCAAGATAGGAGACGCTAGCTTTGCTATTTGACTGATGAGGGGATTGTCCTTGTACATTAATTTTGTGGAGAACTTTGTGAGGATGATAGTAGGAAATGCTTCAACTTCTTCTTAAAAGCAGCAGGAGATCGAATTTTGCGCAAGGTAAGGGGCAGTTTGTTCCAGAGGCGGACAGCGGCAACTGAGAAGGAGTTTGCAAAAGTTTTTGTTTTGTGAGTGGGCACAGCTAGGATACCAAATAAGAGTGACCTCGTGTTTCGATTATGATGACATGACAGGTTTTTAATCTCTGAAGCAAGGTACTGGGGTGCTTGCGCGATGAGGAGTCGGTGGAGTAGACATAGAGTGTGGTAGTCACGCAATTTGTCCGGCCGCAGCCACCCTAGCTCGGAGTATGAAGCACTAACATGATCATATCGGCGAATGTTGCAGGTGTAACGCACACAGGCATTCATGGTTAGCTCTAGCCGTCTTTTGTTTTCACTACTTATGCCTTGTTGAATCACATCACAATAGTGCAGGTTCGGTAGAACAAGCGCTTGCACGAGCTGGCGTTTCAAGTCCTGTGGAAATATGTTCCGAAACTTTTTGAGAGCATAGAGACAAGCAGGCGTCTTTCGGCACACTGCGACTGTATTCTCCGCCCAGTTGAGATGCTCATCCAAAGTTACACCCAAGTTCTTCACTGTTTTCTGATATGGTATTGGAGTACCGTCGAGCAGAATAGGAGGTAGCCGTTCGCGGAAATCTGAACTTATTAATTTCTGATGGGCTATTAAGATTACTTGCGTCTTTTTTGCATTTAGTTTAAGCCCCAGATTTTTCGCCCATCTCACTACTGAAGACAGATCATCATTCATCTGAGCGATTGCAGTGTTTACATCTTCAGGTCTGACGCTTAGGTAGAGCTGGAGGTCGTCGGCATAGAAATGATATTTACAGGAGGACAGAACCGACGAAATATCGTTGACATATGAAGAAAACAAAAGTGGTCCTAAGACTGATCCTTGTGGCACTCCCGAGGAAACATGTTTCCAGGAAGATTTTTCATTTACGCAGACAACACATTGCTGTCTGTCTTTTAAGTAGCTTTCAAACCATCTCATTGCACTATCAGAGAAATTAAGCTGTTGCATTTTTCTGAGCAATATGTCAAAGTTAACAGTGTCAAAAGCTTTGCTGAAGTCCAGTAGCGTCAATATTGTTACCTTTCGATTGTCGATGGCATATTTCAGGTCATCAGTTACTTTAAGTAGAGCAGTGTTTGTGCTGTGATGTTTACGGAAACCGGATTGAAATTTGTCATATAGGCTGAATTCATGCAAGTGTTCAGTGATTTGGTCATGAACAATATATTTAAGTGCTTTGGAAACAGCAGGCAGTATGCTAATTGGTCGGTAATCACTAGGCAGTTGCGGGTTTTCGATCTGAGGGATGGGTCGAATTAGGCTTCTTTTCCATGCAGTAGGATATATTCCGTTCACGAGGGAAAAATTAAATATGTCAGTTAAGACAGGTACTAAGATATCGGCAACATTCTTAATCATGGTTATACCGATACTGTCGTTGCCTATTGCATCAGAAGAGATTCTCATTATTGCTTTTCTTGCCGTATTTGTTGTTACATGTTTTAGATGGAAGGTATCGTTGTTAGTTATCCTGTTTGGGGATTCTTGTGGACGGTAATTATCAGCTGTGCTGGTATTCAGAGGTGCAGAGAAGAATTCATTTAATTCGTTAGCTGACACATGAAAAGTAGTTTCCGATTTTGCCTTTCCGACCCCCAAGCTACGGAGATTCTTCCATAGAGTCGTGGGCGTCAGATCGCTGCATACAAGGGAGCGAGCGTGCCTCATTTTAGCATTGCGAATGCATTGTTTCACTCTGTTCCGTAGCTTTCTATATTCTTCGAAACGCTCGGGTTTCGGATCTGCCTTGAAACGCCTGTGGGCAGCATCCCTATTAGTCATCATTTGACGTAATTCAGCTGTCAGCCATGGAGCAGGAGATTTTCTTACACGGATTGTGCGCACAGGTGCATGTTTGTCATAGAGGGCAGTGAGTTTATCACCAAGTTCATTAATTTTGCCGTCGATTGTGGGTTTTCTGATTATTTGATGCCATGAGATTTCTGAGCAATCGGCTGTTAGAGCGTCGGTTGACCTATGACGTTGCGATCAAATGTTTTCGGTTCCCATTGGAAAGGCACGTCCTTTCGTCTACTAATCGCACGGTTTTGCGGTGCGGTCACAAAACACAGACATTTAACTTATTACAGTGAACAGAGACGTCAATAAACGAACGGACAGGTCATAATTTTGCGAAAATAAAGGAAGTAAAACTTTCACTCGACGGGAGACTTGAACCACGGAAACCCCACATTCCGCAGCTCCTCACGCTAACCACGGGACCACGGCGCTCCTGAGCTCAAACTATCCTTGATGTTGCCTATCTTGCACATGGACTACTCAGTTTGTATATTTTGCTTATTTTTTTCATAGTTCCACACCACTTCTTCCTGTTTTCTCGATTGATCTGTGTTCCGTTTTTCAAGGCCTATCCATTGTACCAACTTATATCTAGATTTGAGGGGGGTGCGATGGGAAGGTTCCCTTGTCAGTCGTGTGGAAGCACCGAAAAGTTACAAGGAAAGCGATATAAGCAATGTAGACCGTCGGAGTCATACCGCTGGCCGCATCGGAATATGTGAAGCCCCTCACGATTGTGTGATCGGCCCGTTGTTGCCTCGACACGAGGCACACACATTGAGCACATTGTGGCAGACAGAATAAGGCCGGAATCTAATCAGGACATACTGCTAAATTCTCGGGAAAAAATTGACTGTCAGCTTTTCACATTATAATCGGTTTCACCAGGGAAAGTCCTCAGACACAACCAACCGATTCGGGTCAGATTTTGCAGTTCGCTTGTGTACAACCTAAAACGAAGGACTCTAAGATATGTTGGCTCAACAGCCTCCCGTTTTTGAGAAAATCACCTCTAAAGGTTGTGACGAACAATCGACTCAAAATTTGCGGGATCGGTAGGTAACTCTAAATACAGCATTTTTCATCGTCAGGTATAGGGTCCGCAAATGCATACTTTTCCAGAAGTCGAGGAAATAAACTTTTACAGCTGCCCCTTATGAACCCACGAGGAATACGTTTTGGACCGAGAGCGCCGATAGCGTAGCGGCCGCGATCACTGTCTAGGAGGTGGAGAACCCGGGTTCGAATCTCGAGGAAACCTCGGGATGCTATTTTTTCTGGTTTATATTTTTCCATGTCTCAACTGACAGGGATAGGAGGGTTAATAAGATAAGTAAATCAATAAGGAATGATAAAAAGGTAGCCAAAGAAATTTCTCAAGCCTCTTGGGATAATAAACAGCTAAAATACTACTCCTGGTCACCTTAAAATGGCTCTTCCAGTCACTGTTACGTGTCCTCACTTTTCTTCGAACAACTAGACGGATGGTGCTTATCATATAAACATATATACTCGCGGCACCAAGAACATCTAATTAATTCAACCTTTGGACAGCTACAGTGTTCCTTCCGAGTCAGCGGAAAGCAAACTTAGTTTACATTTAAAAATATGTCTTTTTCTGGAATTAATTATGATGCGTAGCACGCATTCGATATCATTGCCTGGAATGTCGGTGCTGAAAGTTGGTTATGAATTATGCTGTAAATAGTTATTGCATACGTGTTGCTGTACAATTCCCTCTGGGTTTCCAGAAGCACACTGCAATTCTGAAGCCCCGAAATAAAGTTTTCAACCTGTCGAGAGAAATAAACATAACACGGCTGGCACACAGCTGTGCAGGTTGGAGGTATTACATTTAACGTGCACGTCGGTTGAGCCTCGTCATCTATAAACATTGTGTCATACATTAGAGTATTAGTTTGACCACCCCAGGAATTCAATATGAGACAAAACGTATTATCAGCAACGTATGATTTCAAACATTCTCAAGGAATGTTCTGTAAATTACATTTGTCAGTTTCCCGGATTTGGAGCAAGTAATGCAAACATCTTTCAACGAGTCAGTTGAGCGATTGACCTCTTCTATAACCCGAGGACCAAATGTAACATTCGTTTCTTGTAAGCACAGAAAGACCTTTGGCAACACTTTTCCAGAGCCTGTGATGGCATACTGCGCCGTGTACGAATGTTTTAGCTCTTTTTTACTACCAACTGCGACAAAGGTTCGTTTTTCTCCCTTATGCGATAACATGCGTTGAATGTTCACCCGATACTCGCATCCTGTTTGATCGGTGTTGATCAAGTAATCACGGTTAAAACTGGTCATAAGTGACGCCATTTGCATGAAGAAAAGAGCTGCCACTTTCTATATATCTTCCATATTTTCCACCTCCTTGTGGTAGACGTATTTCGTGACGTGTCGTTGACGAATTTTATAAAATGGTTCAAATGGCTCTGAGCACTATGGGACTTAACTTCTGAGGCCATCACACACAGCCATGCCCGAGGCAGGCTTCGAACCTGCGACCGTAGCAGTCGCGCGGTTCCAGACTGTAGTGCCTAGAACAAGTCGGCCACCCCGGTCTGCAAGAATTTTATATTACGATTCGAAGTTTCTTGCCCAAGATAATGATGCAGCAAACGTAAAATCCTTGTTGATTGTATACTGAAGATTTGCAACTGCAGCCCACTCCTCGTTGTTAGATTCTCGTTACGACGACAAGTTTCGAGAAATCTATCGTATGTCCACTTATTTATCGCCTAGCATTTGTCGTATCTTGTCCCTCCTTTAACGATATTATTTTCACACAATTTTAGGTCCTTCTTCCTTTTCAGGGCTGTTGTTGCTCCATTCTTCTGCAGTGTTTGTAGTTTCCAATTTGGACGATTGCTGGCTAGCACTACCCCCTTTACTTTCACTTCACGGGTTATTGAGCCGTACTTCAGTCGTTTAGTAACTGGTTCGTAACAATCGTTGGTAACAGATGAGGCACAGATTGCCTGCGACGTGAACATTTCCAAAGTGTTTTGACCATTTTACGATTCACTACTGGCGATATCTTCCAGTGAATCAGCTTCTGCTTCGCCTTCATGGTATAGTTCTTCAGTCTCAACAAAGGTCATTTCGTTCGTCAGCTCCAAAAATCGCTCGACGATAGCCACCCGCCGGCCGGAGTGGCCGAGCGGTTCTAGGCGCTACAGTTTGCAAACGCGCGACCGCTACGGTCGCAGGTTCGCATCCTGCCTCGGGCATGGATGTGTGTGATGTCCTTACGTTAGTTAGGTTTAATTAGTTCTAGGGGACTGATGATCTCAGCAGTTAAGTGCCATAGTGCTCAGAGCCATTTGAACCATTTCATAGCCACTCCTATCAATCTGGAACGCTGAGAAGAAGAATTGCCTGCTTTCGGTAGTGTATTGATAATCCATCTGTCTTGCAACACTTTTACCAATCAAAACACAGCGTAGGTAACTTCCTGCTTGCCGACGTTTGTCACAGGCTCCCAACTACACATTTCAGCGCTGATCGAAGGGTGTATACTCACATTAAGCAACTGAAAGATACGACACAACAAACAAGAACTAGTTTCTACAGCATTAACAGAAAAGCTAATTATACAAACTACATACATTACAATGCATATGTTACTTATGAAAGATCACTGTATTCATTCGCAAAACATATTTTATTGCCGGCTGGAGTGGCCGAGCGGTTCTAGGCGCTACAGTCTGGAACCGGGCGACCCCTAAGGTCGCAGGTTCGATTACTGCTTCGGGCATGGATGTGTGTGTTGTCCTTAGGTTAGTTAGGTTTAAGTAGTTCTAAGTTCTAGGGGACTGATGACCGCAGAAGTTAAGTCCCATAGTGCTCAGAGCCGTTTGAACCATTTTTGAACATATTTTATTCGGCGGATTAACGATGAAAAATTATTACATGTATCCTTGAGGTTCGCGGCAGCCTAATGACGGAAAGCAACTCTTTCCTATTGACTTCTATAAGCTTCGTGCTGGACACCCTCATTCTTCGAGGCTGACGACTATGATATGACGAATAGACAACCGGGACACCATAACTCTCCCCTAGTGCATTCTGTCCCGAACCTCACTGTAAACAAGCGTCGCGCGGGTGGCTATATGTGGTTCCTCGTGAGGAATTCGCAGCACTCTTACTCGGAGTTGTTCTCGTGTGACAAGGCTTAAAAGTTTAATTCTTTACTAATTCATGTCGCTTCGGAAATTAGCTGCCCTACCTCATTACTATAATTATTCAGTGTTGAGTTGCGTATCTTATTAACCCTCCTATCTCTACGAATTCTGATACAGTTTAAAAGTTTAAAAAAATTAAAACTTTACGGTTTCCTCGACATTCAAACCCGGGTTCTCCGCTTCTCAGCCACTTACCTTGCTTGGCCTTTGTGCTTTTTCTTTCTTTTTTTGTTTGTTATTGTTCGTTCTGTTTGCCTGGTGCGGACGTTCCATGAGGCTTATTCAACTTCATGATAGATCCATTAACACAGTTCTTTTTATTACAGAGGATAGTTAACCCTCTGACCGAACACGCTGAGCTAACGCGCCGACGCTATGGGCGCTCTTGGCGAAAGGCGTTTCCCATGTGGATACATGAGAGGCAGTTGTAAAAGTTTCTTTCCTAGATTTCTGGAAAAGTATGCGTTTGCGGACCCCATACCTAATGATGAAAAATGCTGTATTTGCAATTATCTATCGATCTCGCCAATTTTGAGTCGGTTGTTCGTCATAACCTTTAGGGGTAATTTTCGCAAAAGCTGGGAGTGTTGAGCCAAAATATCTTAGTCCTTCGTTTCAGGTTGTACACAAGAGGCCTGCCAAATTTGAGCCGAATCGATTGGCCGTATCTGACGCCTTGCCCTGGCCAGTCAAGTTGAGCTTGCTCCATCCTGGAAAAAGTGCACCACCGTTCTATTCGAGGAGGAACAGTACCTGTACAACCGAGTACCATTCGGGCTTAAGGACTCATGTTCGGTATTTGCCAATGCCGAATGTTATAACGACACCAGAGATCAGGGAATTCTGTATTTTTTACATCGAGGACACAATTGTCACGTCTGCAACATTTAAAGAGCACACGTACGCATAAATCAGTTCCTAGCAGTACTTGAGAGATACGGCGTGACGCTCGGGCCTGGCAAAGCGAAACTGTGCGCAAATGGTGTTGTACACCTCGGGTTCGAGATCTCGTCGAAAGGTATCCGTCCGCAAAATTACAAATGATGGAAATCACGAAAGCGAAACGGCCATTCCACGTATCAGAATTAAGACGGTTCTTGGGGCTGATTTTATTTTACACGGGACACACTGTCAACTCTGTGCAGGTGTCGAGTCCTCTATAAGCACTGTTGAAGAGGGCAAGAAGTGGAGCGGAGCTGGGCAGACGAGGAGGAAAATGCGTTCGAGAAAGTAAATATTTCGTTTCATGGCATTATTTGTTTGGCCATCCTCTCCGCCAACTTTCCAACTCTTCACAGACCAAGTGCACAGAGCACTGGGGGTCGTCCGCAGCAGGACGGCAAGGACGGGAATGTGCACGTTGTGGCCACACGTAGCCAGCAGCTACTGGACGCAGAGGCACGATATCTGACTACCCAACTGGAAATGCGGGCCATCGTCTATGCGACAAAACAGTTTAGGAGTTACCTGCCCAGCCAGAAAACACGTTTGTATACAGATAACCGAGCTCTAACTTTTCTAAGGGTCGTCAAATACACGAGTAAATGAGTGATGCGGTGGACCTGGTGGTTAAAGAATGTGACCTGGAAATCTCTTGTCGCTGAGGTAAACATAACAAATTTGGTGGCATTCCATTTCTCAGCACTTCTGTACATTAAAGATGCCATGACCGTGCACATTTTCCAAACACACAATTAAAAATACCAAACTTAGAGGTTCACAACATTATTCGGCGTCTACTCTGTTTGAGCCAGTCCTAGCACAGGAGAACCGATGTCACGTGACAACTATGACGTCGCATATGATTCATGAACGAGAGAAACTTTTTGTATGAGTCCGCGACCATTACGTACGTTAAAGTAAACGTTCCGTTTTGGTAATCAAATAAATTCATTCCTTCTCACTCATTAAGTATATAGTCATCGCAAAACTAATGACTTTGCGTTCTCACAGATTTACATCTGAATTGCAAATTACTGAATTTGTGGGTTTGCTCCGGGCGATGAAATGAGCAGAAACCAGCCCATAGTCTAGAAAGAAAGTACATTTAATACTGTCCTTTTAATTCTGGCTACACAAATCAACCAGAACTTTTTTCGGTTAGCCACCCTCGAAATTCGAAAATCTTGAACCCATTGCCACTGCGTGACTGCTTCCACGAGTTACACACTCAGGCTGCAGTGTGCGTCAAATACACACAGTGATAAGAACTGCCGTCGCCTGTGACGTCACACGAGGTTGTGTCGGCAAGAACTTGCAGTGATAACTGCCGGCTTTGGCCACCTGCGTAGTGGTAATGGATGCTGTGACGTCACTTATTGGTGTACGTTTTGATTTGCGTATCTTTATAACTCTAGTTGTCATTCTCTTTAGTTTCGAGAGTAATTATACTTTTAATCACAGCTGTGTATGAGAAGCGATGTTGTCTTCAGTTTCAGAAGGAAATATAATATTAGGTCTCTTTATCCGTCTTTTTTCTAAAGCATCAGCTGTTAATTCGTGCTGTTTATCGTTGCCTACACTGCAGCTGTAGTGCTTGTATTACGATACACACATCTTTAACTCCCATGTAGATTAAGTTTGGTACCGTTATCTGTCTCGAATAATATGCAATTCTGGTTATAGTGTCGACCGTGAAATTACAGATTCATTATGTCGAATACTGTTCCTCTGCTTCAAACACACGTTTTATTAGAAAACCTACAAGGCCCTACTTCAGTACGGTCTTTTTCTGGAGTCTGCAGCGACTTCCCAGCTTGTGGTCATGTTGGGACCTCAGAGCACAACCTAAACTTCTTTCTTCGTTGCTTTCTATACCATATACATTTTTATATTTCGTTGCGGCCTCGTTTTTTTTTTTTTTCCTACAGGGAACTTCACGAAGACGTTTATGAAATGCAGTTCTGTGACTGAGTCATTCATCTTAGTTAAATAGTTATCTCTCACTGTCGTACGGAACACAGACTGGAAAATTTTATCGTCTGTAGCGGTAGAAGTACATCTTGCCCACATTTCGTCTAATACATGTCGCTGTCTTAATCGCTTCCAGTATGTGTGTGTGTACGAATAAGAGTCAAGCTCACAGGTGCTCAACACCGAGGTTATCAGCGACTTTACACATTTTAAAGGAAAAGAATGTGGAGAAAACGATTAAAATTGTTGTCACACACTAAGGAGGTATCATATAAAATGACAAGGATTCATTTACTCCCACATCACTCGCATTCAGTTACACAACCACACTATCTGACACGCCTTAAGACAACACAGAAAGGGTGAAATGCGTTATACAGGAGATTAAAAGAGAAGTAAAACAATGTACGAGCTAAAAGAAAGGCATAGGAAAATGTGAGTGGCTGATCACTTACAAAAAACATTTGTAGTCACCCTGTTAACACGCTAAGAACATCTTCCTAAAATTTTGGGAAACAAGCTGGACAAGTCACAGAACCTCACCACATTCTCTTCAATGTTATTAAAACTAGAGGGCATATCTATCAGCAAATTTTCCGTGACTTTCTGCTCGAGAAATAAAATCCAATTCAGTAAACTGTAGTGCACAATGATCTGTGCACCGCAAGCGCCACACATTGGGGGTCCTCTCGTCAGAGCTAGAAGGTGTGCATCATAGGGCTGTGGCCTTTAGGAAGACGAGTAAGATGGGCCTCGTCTCATCAACGTTCCTGGAAGGAGGTACGCCATGGTTGCATTGTGAGTTTTGATAGATGCAGCTTATTGTCCATCACTTCCAGCTTCTCAATTCTGCCATCGACGCAAGACTCTGTACCTCAACTGCGAGGCTATAGCGTGAAAGGGGGTGACACACTGGAATAACTGAGTATCATTGGCTGCTAGATCCACCCCTTCATTCCCCTCAATACCTACGTCCCTTGATATCCAGCAGAAAGACACCCCGTTGCCTTGTCATTGTAGGCGGCAAATAGTATCATGAATATTCCGGATTACTTTATTTGTAGGGTACAAGCATTGTAGAGAGTAAAGGTCACTCACGGAATTGGAAGAGACAAGGAATTCAGCACTTGGAAAACGTCTCATCTGCTCCAGTGCCCGCAAGACCGCATATAATTCCACGCTGAAGGCTGTAAAGTCTCGAGGCAGTGGGACCTTGAGGACACGATCCAGGAAAACAACAGAGCAACGGATTACCAATATTTAGACCCATCTGTAAAGACAGCTACATAGTTATGGTACTCTTTATAATGTTAGAAAATACAGTATTAAAAACGGAAGCAGGAGTGCAATCTGTTTTGTACTGCACCAAATCTAAAAGTATACTGGCTGTCTAGAGTGACCACAGCGGGAGGCAGTTAAATTCCTGGATTTTGGGCTGTACATGCTCCACACCAATTGACTTCAGCACATGCTGCACACAAATCCAAAATGGCATTGTTGCTCTTGGACAATTGGAGTAAAGACATTCCAGAGGAAGGCAAGCAACAGTATGGTACGTGGGTGAGGCTCAGGGTGTGAGGAACGTACATGCCTGATGCAAAGAGGAGTCGCCACCGGATGGTGAGTGGTGGTTCTCCAGCCTCAACACAGAGACGGGGTATTAGGCTGGTCCTGTAAGCACCTGTGGCCAACTTAAGCCCCTCATCGTGGATAGCTTCAATAATCGTCAGCTAAGAAGATCTCTCTGACCAATATAATGGGCATCAATAGTCTAGTCGTGAACACTGACAAGCCGTATAAACCTGGAGCAGCCGTGCCTTGTCTGCTCCCCAAAACCTGGAGCTAGACGTGAAACTGTTTATGACTACGCAAATAGGGTAACATTTAAAACGTTGTCTTGAGGGACACCATTCGCCTGCTCAAAACGATCTGACAGTGTGTCGAAACATGGGTCCTACAAAAACCAGTGAGACAGGAAAGTCAGTGGGAAAATTGTGAGGTGGCCACAGAAGCTCCATTGATGCAGTTGCGTACGAATACTGTGTTTCCAAATATTATAATACGCCTTACTGATGTCAATGAATTACCAAGACAGTGATGTTTACGTAGGAAAGCCTGCTGAATAGTCGTCTCTAGCAGGTTGTCGAGAGTGCACCGAAATCTCCGGAATCCACACCGAGAGCGACTAAGGAGTGGTCTGGTCTCCAACAACCAGACCAAACGACGGTTAACTATTTTCTTGAGGGTCTTTACTACACAGCTCGTTAAGGCAATACTTTGGTAACTATTCGGGCATGTGCAGTCCTTTCCTGCTTTGAGGAGAGGTATCAAAATTGCGTCTCTCCACGAGTTGCGGTCGTGACCTGTCAAATTGAAACATTCAACGAAGAATTTATTTGATACTCCTGGCAAATGTCGATGCATACAATACCAGATTTGGCTATGACTGGGTGCTGTACCATGAGTCTCAGGCAGTGCCGCTTCCAGCTCCCCCATGGAAGTAGTTGTAGGACTCAGAATTGTGGGATCCGAAGTCCATCTTGCCCCTCTCTGCAGCTGCAGGCCAGCGACGAAATTCCAGATCCTGGCTGGGTTGCTGCAAAATGCTCTGTCATCATCTGATGTCTCTGGACGTTGGCTGGAGGCAACACTGTTTCTGTACTTCTGCTGCTGGTAAAAGACTGTGTTTACTGGAAATCCTCAATATGGCTTCTCATACTTTTGCAGAACATGTGGAATGGTTGATAGAGTTCAGAAACTCTTGACAAAAGCTTTTCTTGCTCTCCTTAATAATATGTCGCGCCTTGGCGCTCTCGACGTGAGAGGCTGTGAGGTTTTGCGGTGGTGAGCAGCATTTAAACCGTCGAAGAGTCGCACACCTGTCCCGGATTGCTGAACGGCGCTCAGCGGTCCACCAAGGTACTTAATTGCTTCCAATCATCTGGTGAAGTTTTAGCGCGGAATGCTTGTTATAAAGCATCCGACACGGTCACCATTTTGAGAAAAGTCATTATTAGTAGTAACGATGAAACACGAAACCCAGAACTGACAGCGATCCAATCTTGCCAAAAGCTGAGGAAGATTGCATTGTGATCACAAAATTTCACATCTGTGTGGTAATTAATTTTAGTCTGCGCTAACGGCAACTGTCAGAATAAAGCTGGAACGGGACACAACGTAATGTGACCCTCATACGCAACAAATTAGCTTGACAACAAACCCGATTCTAAAATGTTGTAAAATTTTTGTCAAAATTAAATTGTAAAGAGTTCAGCTGTACGAAGACGCATTTGAGTGTCGGCGGCCACTGTGCTTTGCTGACACCGTATTGGACTAAATTTTTATGAACCCAACTGCCATGTTTGATGGTTTTCATAACGTGACGTGCTACTGCAATATGCTGTTTCGATGTAATCCAATGTTAAAGAAGTCTCAAACACGCATCGACCTCAAGCGGAAATCTGAGACAAAAAAGAGGTTGGTTCCACTGCGGAAGATATTTCTTCCTTCCTCATGTACCGTTATGGGTTAGTGTGATGTTTGTAATACCATCCCCCCCTCCTCCCCGACTCTTTTTCCTTTGCAGCAACCCACCGAAATTCTGATTGTGGTCACAGACTGATCTATAACGTCTAGGTTAGATGACGAATAAATTCGTTGTGTTGCTGAAGTTAACAAATATGGTAACTGATTGATATATAGCGTAGCCTTTTGTTTACGGTCGAGCCATATGTGAACACACTTGTCCTTAATATGGCACTTTTCGTTACAATAATTAAAACTGCTGGACAAATTAAGGAAATGCATTTAGACAAGGGTAAATTCTATTATTTTGTTGCATATTATGTGCATATATCGTAAATCAACTATAAGAAATTCAAGGGCATCCACTACGGAAATGTTACCGCATTATTCTTTACTGAGGAGATTTTTTTTTCAGCAGGGACGTGGAAGTCCAGCATTACATTCGGTTTCCAATTTTCTCACTAAAATGACGAGACAGGACCTCCTTCCCAGTCTGTCAGTTTGTACAAAACTTTTCATATCTAAAATCTGCCAAGCAGTAGTCTTTATGAGAATACAGTTAGGATTATCAGTATTGGTAGAAATTTTAATACGAAATTCGTGAGTACAACGTAATTGTGGTGTCACCGCCAGACACCACTCTTGCTATGTGGTAGCCTTTAAATCGGCCGCGGTCCGTTAGCATACGTCGGACCCGCGTGTCGCCACTATCAGTGATTGCAGGCCGAGCGCCGCCACACGGCAGGTCTAGACTAGAGAGACTCCTTAGCACTCGCCCCAGTTGTACAGCCGACTTTGATAGCGATGGTTCACTGTCTACATACGCTCTCATTTGCCGAGACGACAGTTTAGCATAGCTTTCAGCTACGTCATTTGCTATGACCTAGCAAGGTGCCATATTCAGTTACTATAACCGTGAACAGATAATATTGTGAATCATGTACCGTCAAGAGCGATGTTCATCATTAATGGATTAAAGTTAAGTATGAAACTAATTACGTCCGCTTTCTGAATTCTAATTCCTTGTCATGTTCCAGACCTCACATCAGTATAGTCCTTCCCTCCTCACGCCAGCCTGCATGAGGTAAAACGCATGCATTTCGGCCTCCTCTAGTAACACAGTGTTGGCTCTTCAGCCAACACAACATTGGCAACGAGTCAAAAAGGTGTTCTTATCTATACTGCCCTGATTTACTTGTGTAATGGCTTCGCCACAATCTCCAGATCTACTGTCCGAATTTTATAGCTTACAGAATCAGCAGACGGAGGCATTAATGGATGCCCTTGAACAGCTTGTCCAGGGTCAACGTGCACTGTAAAACTATGCGGCAGCCGCCGCTCCACCGCTAACGCAGCCACAACACGCAGTTGCACCGAAATTCCGACCTTTCGATGGTGCACTGGAAAGCTGGACGGAGTGGTCACGCCAATTTGGATTTCATCTCGCCGCCTACAGAATTCAAGGTAACGAGCGGCAGCCTTTTCTTTTGTCGTCCATCGGCGTGCAAACCTACCATGTGATAGTCAAATTATTTCCCTGACGTGACATAGCAACTCTGTCCTATGAAGAAATTTTATCTGCATTAGATGCATATTTCAAACAATCAGTCAATGTAATTGCAAAACGGTATACCTTCTTTCCTACAAAACGTACGGCAGGTCAGACTAATCGGGAGTGGGTTGCAAACTTGCAAGGCCTTACTAGGGATTGTGCTTTTGAGTGTCAATGTGGACTTCCACATTCAGATACTATGGTATGTGATGCAATTGCACAGATCGTTTCTGATGTTCGTATAAGGGAACAGATTTTGAAGCTAGTCAATCCCTCCCTTCAACAAGTGATGGACATATTGGATCGGCAGGGCACACTTGACTTTGCACAGGTATCATTTGAAACTTCGCCAGCCGTGTGTCAGGTTAACTGGCCCACCGGGCCATCTGCACGGAGCAGTCAACAGCCCTCGCGCCCTTCCGCGTCGCTGCTGCCAGGCTTGCAGCCACGTGTGCCATGCCGACAAGCAAATGCAGTGATCAAATCATGCCCACGGTGCGCAACTAAACATTCCTGTGAGAATTGCCCGTCCTGCCAAGCTATTTGCTTTTATTGTAATAAAAAACAACATGCTCAGAGTGTTTGCCAGAAAAAGCCCAGATCGGAAACACAAAACCATTCCAGGCCCTTTGCTTCACGCCAGAATCGGAATGAACCAAGGATACTCAGGCTCATGAAACTTCACCCATGGAATTTCTTTGGGCAGACGAGAGCAATTTGGACGCAAAGGCAATAGGACGATGGTGCGAGCCATCTTTGTGCGCAAGCACAGCACCGATCCCGATATCCGATGCATCCACCATCAACAAAAGGGGCTTCCGGGGATCGAATGGCGTAAAGCAAGTATTGGAAAGCAACGCTGATTTCAACCGGCGAAAGGCGCGTTCGCATTCCGCCGTCCAGACGAACGACCAGTGCCACTCTCTCTAACAATGACTATGTTCGACCCACAAATAATGTTCATCGACATCCCCGGAACTCCTGTCAAGTCACAAGTGATTTTGTACCACTGTCAGTTCACATTGCATGAGACAGTCGCTCTTGTCGTCAGCAGGACAATAAACTTTTTGGAGACTTGGACATTAGCGGCAAAGTGATACCATTCCAGTTCGATACCGGAGCTGCGGTTTCACTGATCTATCAAGACAATTAATAAACAGCTGGGCACACCCCCATTGTGTGCCGCAAATGTTAACTAGCTATTCAGGTCAAGAGATCCCTGTGTTAGGACAGTGCATCCTTCTTGCAACATACAAAGGACAAACAAAATTTGTGTCATTTTACATCCTTCGTTCTTCCTCTGTAGTGAACTTGTTTGGTTTCGATTTGTTTCAGTTGTTTAACTTGTCTATAGTAAATCAGGTCCTATCAGTTAACCAGACTGTGCCTTCAGACAGTGTTTCTCGTCTATGGGAAGAATTTGCAGACATTTTTGCATTGGACCTCGGTTGCGCTAAGAACTATGAAGCACATTTGGAACTGAAAGTAAACGCCCAACCGAAATTTTTGAGAGTGCGCGATGTTCCCCACGAATTGCGTGATGAGGCAAAAACATTACACGAATTGGAATCACAAGATATAATTGAACGTGTGCAGGCTTCCCTCTGGGCATCACCCTTAGTAATTTTGCCAAAACCTTCCGGAAAATTGAGACTTTGTGTGGACTTCAAGGCAACAGTGAATCCACAAGTAGTGATTGCAACTTTTCCTTTACGCTGCCCGGAATATCTTTTTGACAAACTGTGCCCGGGCAAATATTTTTCGATACTGGACCTAGCCGATGCATACTTGCAAATATCGGTGGGCGAAGAATCCCAGCGTGTTTTGGTGGTTAACATGCATCTTGGTTTGTATCAATTAAAACGACTGCCATTTGGGTGTGCATCCGCCCCTGCATTGTTTCAGCAATATCTGCAAACTGTTTGTGTGTCGGTCCCTACTGCAGCAAACTATCTGGACGATATTGTGATCTCCGGAAAGACGGAAGAAGAACATTTAGCCAATCTCAGAACATTATTTCAGGACTTGCGACATAATAGTCTTTGCTTACGGAAGGACAAATGTGTGTTTCTTGCTCGTGACTTACCATATCTGGGACATGTAATCAATGCCCAAGGCATACATCCCAGTCCCATGCACCTCGGTGCCATACAAGCCTTCGCCGCAGAATTTGAGGCAGCTACAGACTGTGCTGGGAAAAATTATTATCACTGATATGTGCCGCACGCCTCTTCCATTTCAGCTCTGTTTCATCGCTTATGCTGTAAAGGTGTTCCGTTCGTCTGGACGGCGGAATGCGAACGCACCTTTCGCCAGTTGAAATCAGCGTTGCTTTCCAATACTTGCCTTACGCCATTCGATCCCCGGAAGCCCCTTTTGTTGATGGTGGATGCATCGGATTTCGAGATCGGTGCTGTGATTGCGCACAAAGATGGCTCGCACCATCGTCCTATTGCCTTTGCGTCTAAATTGCTCTCGTCTGCCCAAAGAAATTATTCACAGATCGAGAAGGAAGCATTGGCTCTCGTATTTGGTGTTACAAAGTTTCATGACTTCTTGTATGGTCGTCCCTTTACGGTTATCACAGACCACAAACCTTTGACATCGCTTTTTCATCCGAACAAGCCTGTACCTCCACGTACAGGGCAGAAATTCATTCGCTGGTCTATTTTCCTCTCGCAGTACCGCTACGATATCTTGTATCGGTCCACTGCTAAGCACGGAAACGCCGATGCGTTGTCCCGTTTGCCTGTTGCTGAGGATAGGGCACTCGATTCCTCCGAACTTGCTTGCATGTTCATTGATTCGGAAACCGATGACGTTGTCGAATCGTTTCTGATTGATTTTCGTCGTGTCGCTACAGCCACAACAGCCGACCCTGCCCTTGCTACCGTTCTGCGTTTTGTTGCTACGCAATGGCCCTCGTCAAAGTCATGGATCATGGACCCGTTGGTTCGCCGATTTTTTGCTCACAAGGAGAGACCTTTTGTTCGACGTGGTGTTTTGCTTTTGCGTTCTGATAATGATCAGTCTAGGGTCGTGGTCCCACGTTCGTTACAGTTCCCTGTCTTAAAGCTTCTCCACCACGCGTGTGTTTCGGCCTCCACTAGTAACACGGTGTCGGCTCTTCAGCCAACACAACACATCCAGCAAGTAATTGAGGACGTAGATTGCAGTGGTACTCTGAGATGGAGGGGTTGGCAGAGGAAAAGGAATTCGTTCAAAATGGCTCTGAGCACTATGGGACTTAACTGCTGTGGTCATCAGTCCCCTAGAACTTAGAACTACTTAAACCTAACTAACCTAAGGACATCACACACATCCGTGCCCGAGGCAGGATTCGAACCTGCGACCGTAGCGGTCACGCGATTCCAGACTGAAGCGCCTAGAACCGCACGACCACCACGACCGGCAAGGAATTTGTGACGGGGCGCATCATAAAAGTAAGGAGGCTGACGAGAAAAAAAAAGGAAAAAGAAAGGAACTTCCTGACAGACGAATTTGCAGGGAGGCGGCACACAGGGTGTACACCAGATTTGGAGGACCGGATTCTACAAGATACAAATTCTAGTGTAAGCTTCAGGAAAGTGGCTCGGTAACACTTGTGTAAACCAAAGTACGATCATGTGTAACCTGCATGAAAATTGCTCCTATCCCTGTCACCTGCAATCCCTTGGAGCCCACTCTGCCCATTTGTTCTGACGTGGATACGATGCAGCTCTGTACTGTATTCTCGGTCGATCTGTTGGCACTGCACGCACACCATCCATTTCTTTTTTGCTCTATTTGCAATCGGATAGCCATCCGTGAAGTTTGTGGGTTTTATCAACGTTCAGCCCGTAGCGACACAAAAACACAGAATGCATGCTACGTAAGTAGTTTCTGGGTGCTTACTCTGTCTCGATCAACCAGTTGGACGGCCTACACGAAACACATACAGTACCTGCCTGCGTACCTATTAAAAGACAGGCAGTACAGAGTGACGGGGTCGTTTTTACCTAGGCATGACTTGGAGGCCGCCTAGGACGAGAAAATTTTACTGGCGGAAAAGGGCGTAAAAAATAAATTTCACATCAAACAGCAAAAAAATTGAGCAAATGAGGAAAAAAATGGAGTGAAGGAAAAATTAAACTACCGATTTACTTGCGAAGTCTTTTTATTTACCTTGGCGACTGTAAACAAATTGCCCTTACCTACCTTAGAAATAAAGCAGCCGCTACTGAGTGCTAAATAGAAATCGATTGGACCACCGCGCCACTGGGCCGCCTAGTTGTACAAGTCTCAATAGAAAATGCAGACAAGATGTCATTTATTTATGTAATCGCAAGAAAATGGGTGCTGAAAAAGATGAGATTTATTCCTCATACCAAAAACGTTTCCATTAAAACAGAAACTAAGTAACACCATGACTCTGTAACTGGCTTTATTTGATAGTTCAGTGCAGCATAATTTCTAGACGCAAGAAAAAATTCGTTCGCACCAGAAAATACTTCTACAAGTTTATTATTCCAATTACTTGCAATAAAATGAAGTAAGTAATTGATACCAGATTTTTTTGCACTGCTATATTCGGCTGAGTTCTTGTTAATAAGGTACTAATTGTACCCCTAGTTAGCCAATTAAATATCTGATCCCCCTTACTAATAAACAGTAAATGCTGACGAAACGAAGAGTGTGACTCTCTTTGTTCAAACCATGGCGCACAGCAATAGCTGCATTGGTAGAGCTTGAAGTGTTTATAGGGCGATCTGTCCACTACGCATATAACAACTCCCACAGTCATATACCAGCCAAACAGCATTACCAATATTCTAGGAAATTACGGTTCCACGTGTAACTGCCAAGCGGCCAGAGAGCTTCTTTCACTGGTCGACCGGTTTCTTGCACGGATAGAAGACATCTCTGTTTGATTTGTTGCTGTTGTAGAATACAACTGAAGGAGAGCCTAGCTCTTCAGACTATCGTTTCAGTTGTAATCATTCTCACAGGAAGGTTGTGCGGAAGCTCCATCATTAGATGCACACACGAACTCGAAAAGGGGAGAGTCATAAATCAGTACCCCTAGTGCTGGGCAGCCACTGAAACAGTGGAAATAGTCAGACGTGATGGCCCTATGGAATTATAGTCCGGTTTTTCAATGAGAGCTTTTTCTAACAGTCATCACCGAGAAGTCTCGCATAGCAATTGGCTCAAGGGCAGGATACTCCCGTATATACGCTGAAGCGCCGAAGAAACTGGTATAGAGATGCGTATTCAAATACAGAGATATGTAAACAGACAGAATACGGAGCTGCGGTCGGCAACGCCTATATAAGACAAGTGTCTCGCGCTCATGTTAGATCGGTTAATGTTGCTATAATGCCAGGTTACTAATATTCAAATGAATTTGAACGTGGTGTTATAGCTGGCGCACGAGCGATGAGACACAGCATCTCCGAGGTAGCGATGAAGTGGGGATTTTGCCGTACAACCATTTCACGAGTGTACCGTGAATGTCAGGAATCCAGGACATCGCTGCGGCCAAGAAATGATACTGCAAGAACGGGACCAACTACGACTAGAGAGAATCGTTGAATGTGACAGAAGTGCAGACCATCCGCAAATTACTGCAGTTTTCGATGCTGGGCCATCAGCAAAGTGTCAGGGTGCGAACCATTCAACGGAACATCATCGATGTGGGCTCTCTGAGCCGAACGCCCACTCGTGTACCCTTGACGACTGCACGACACAAAGCTTTACGCTTCGCCTGGGCCCGTCGACACCGAAACTCGACTGTTGATGACTGGAAGCATGCTGCGTGGTCGGACAAGTCTCGTTTCAAATTGTATCGAGCGAATGGACGTATTTGGGTGCGGAGACAGCCTTATGAATCCATGGACCCTCCATGTCAGCAGAGGGCTGTTCGAGTTGATGGAAGCTCTGATGTGGGGTGGGGGGGTGGGAGGCATGCAGGACTGATATGGGATCCCTGATGCGTCTACGTACGACTGTGACAGGTGACACGTACGCAAGCATCTTCCGGGAAATATCGATTTTTCAGTACATTATCGACCAGCCTGCGACCTCCGGTTCGCGGGCCCTGCTGCCGCTGCCACCCAGTGGCAAACCCCCCCCCCCCATCCCCGCCCCCGTGTTCTCTGCCCAGAGGCCGCCTGCTCTGCCGTCTCCATTAGGCCACCTTCACACGTACACAGTTCCATTCTGTTCGGTTCGTTTTCGGATCCTTTTCGGTCGCTACCGACAAGCGTGAAACGGTTCTTCGGTTCCTGTTCGGTACCTAAAAGAAACAGTATAGCACCGAATACTACCTGGACCTGAATAGGTTTAACCATATTTCTATAAGGTTAGAACTCATCTCCAAGGAACAGAAAGAAATCTAGGAGTTCACACACGCACAGTTCTGTTTGTGTTTTAACCTGATAGCGAGTGGATGTCTTTAAAAATTATCTCTTATTATTGTGTCTTGTTTTTTACAGTGGTCGCAGTTTTTCTGATAAAATGAGTGTGTTACCAGACGTCGATGTGGATCTAATGATGTCTGCAGTGCAGTGTAAACCAGTGCTGTCAGACAAAACTTCTGAAAAATATACAGATAAATTTAAGACGCAGGAAGCATGGAAAGACGTTTGTGCTGAAATTTTTAACGACTTTGATAAATCTGGCGTCAGTAAAAAATAGAATTGGGTAAGTAATGAAGAATTCATTTTTGTCAAACAAAAGATGTAGAACATTAGGGCAGTTGGTAAAGTCACAGTGAGTTTGAGGACATTTACAACGAAATAATTTGAAAATTAAGAAAATAATCAATGACATTTATTTAAAATACATATCAAATTATAATACAGTACATAATTTTGGTCATAAGTATTAAGGTAAATTAGATTTTAAAAACTGCCAACTCACTGGACACACTTCAGTCATGAAGTAATCTTTCAATGCAGTTCTTATATTTTTTGCTTACATAGTTGTCAAGTTTCTCCTCATTTCGCCCGAGGGGACATGTTCAAAACTCGAGATGGACGACGTGTTTTCCATTTTAGAACCATCTCGGTCTCGTACGAAATTGTGCACAACTACACAAGCTTTCACTAAACCCGTACCATAGTCGGGATCCAATATAACTGTGCCATGGAAGATCCTCCATTTGTTCGCTAAGTATTCCAAAAGTCAGGTTACCTTCCATTCAGAAAGCTGTTGCACTCAGCGACTGCTATATTGACTTGTAAATTATAGATTGCAGCGATCAGTCGTCCTTTTCAAATTTTATTGAGCAGAAGTAGATTTCGGCAAGAAACTAGCCATTCTCAATGCACTATTATTTTCGCTCAGTGACTGTAATTCCTGTTGCTCGGTCTTCATCCACAGTTCATTCCACGCACCTGCGAGGTCTGCACACACGATACGTGTAGATCCTTTTCGCTACCGTCAAACTATTTCCACTGTATGGTTTGAGGAGGTGCTTATGTGAGACAACGGCATCTTCTCCAATGAGGTAGTAGACATTTTTGGGTTCTTCGTGCCTGGAAAACACTTGTCCTCAGGTGGGTCTATGGTGCCATTAGTGATAGATCTGCACAGTTGACAGTTTTGAAAAGCGTAAAGAAATCGATATTCTGCATCAGCTACTGTCATCAGAACTATACTCGAATATCTTTTATAGCTGATATGCAGCGAGTTGAGAGGCTCGAGAAGTTTGGGAAATTAGCGATAGTTTCAAATATCTGGGCAACTGATTCCCATTTCTTCGTTTCTGGAGCAGAAATGCATTCCAGCCGTAATACAGTTGAGTTGGCAAAACAAATCTCTCTGACGATGTTACTTATAATCGAAATCCCGAGGAAATCAAATCTGAGGAAGTGCAACCACTTCCCAAATACCTCAGACAGAAAATAAAAACCACTAGATCAAAATTAATTAAAATATTGTAACACAAGTTGTTAAAAAAAAACACGTACGAGAGACTGACAGGTCTTGTGATTAATAAAATAATTTTTTTCAGGTAAACACGTTCTGGACGCAAGTGGTAGACAAGCACTGATAATAGATTTGCATAACTAAGGAGAAATCGGGAGCAGGGGCGTCAAAAGCAAAATCCCACATTTATGCACCTCAGTTGCAGTTCCTGAACAAAATATTTGAGGAAGGAGAAACAGAGGACACTCTCTCACCAAATATTGATGATAATGATGATGCTGTTGCGAATGTAACTGTTGAAAATGATGAGAATCCTATACACTCCCAAGATTACACGTTTTACTGCAGCAGATGAAAAACCTGAATCGTCTTTCAAACAACCTGTATCAAAAAAACGGAAAATAGTCGTGGGCCTGAAGGAAACACCAAATCGGCGCCTTTCGTTTTTTAAAGGACTACTTTCTTCTCTTGACGAATTCGATGAATTTGACACACTTGATTTTCAAATGGAGGTGCTGAAAGAAGTAAAAAAAAATCATGCAGCGGAAACTTTCTCTTCCGTCTACATCGGATACACCACATGCCTCTCCATCTAATACTCTGCCGACCGCCCCTAACCAGTATGTACTGAGCCAGCCTAATACTCAGCAAATTGCGTCAGCCTATCTAAAGCCAATTCATTGACAAGTGTGCGCTGTCCAATTATACGAAGACGCACACAAGCTTGGTCTGAACTGTCATCACAGTTCTTCTTCCAATGACAAATCAAAATATTCGTTTCGCAGTTAAAACAACGCTTAACTTGGCTTTTCTTTGTATTTACTCTGACCTATTATTTGTAAACTTATGTTGTTTCAGATTTATATTAAAATTTGTATGAAAAAGAGACTCTTTCAAAAAATTGTGTTAATTGTACTATCTTACCTCAGGGACATGGCCAGCATCTGAATCGGTTGAATAGATACGCTCGTAAATGTATCTTGGCGTTGAAGACGGTCCTTCGGTTTCACATGTAATTCATCAAATGATTTCATTGGCATCCTGAAGTAATTAAAAAAGTTGTTTGCGTGGTCTCGCAGCTTAGGGAAAATGGTCTAAAATGCTCCAAATTCCTAGTGTAAAGTGATAAAGTGGTGCTCCCAGTGAATTCCAGCATTCCTCCTTGGTCCTTGTATCCTTCTATAGAGAAACAATATGGCAACAAGTTGACTTTTCTCCATGATCACTACTCAGCCTGTGTACAGAAGAAACCACAAAACCTAATATGAATCGTGTGAGGATCATGTCTGTGTGAAAAGGTTTCATACGTTTTCGGTTGCAAAAGAAAATGAATGGAACGGAACCAGATGGAACCGCATATGTGTGAAACAGGCCTTAGATCTGTAGTCCCATTCGGTTCGGTTCGTTCTCGGTTGCAACTGAAAACGAATGAAACTCTTTCACGCAGTACACGGTTCTCATATGGTTCGTATTATGTTTCGTATTTTCTTCCGTGCACAGGATCGGTAGTGATCATCGAGATAAGTCAAGTTATTGACACGTTGTTCTCTGCAGAAGAATACTAAAATGAAGCAGGAATACTACAATTCATTTGGAGTACCACCCTCTCAAGGCTTTACACCAGGAATTTGGAGCATTCTACACCAATTTCTTCCGAAGCTACGAGAACACAAAGACAAATTTTTAATTTTGGAATATCTACGAACAAACGGAGGCTATTCCACTGCAAAGTTAACTTGAATCCTGACTGTGCTATGGATATGGTGGAAGCTTCTACTGTTTCGCACGAGACCGATATGACGGAGGCTATTCCACTGCAAAGTTAACTTGAATCCTGACTGTGCTATGGATATGGTGGAAGCTTCTACTGTTTCGCACGAGACCGATATGATTTCAGAATGGAAAACAGATTGTCCACCACGCGATGTGCAGATGTCCTCTTGGGTGAAATGTGGAAAAACCGGGCAACTATACTAACCAAAAATGTAAAATATGTGTTCATGACTGAAATGGGTTCAGTCAGTTTGAAATTTTCCAAAATCTGATTTACCTTAATACTTATCAAAAAATGGTGTACTTTAATTTGACATGTATTTTAAATAAATGACATTGGTTAATTACTTAATTTTCAAATCATTTCCTTTTAAATTTTCTCATAATCGCGCTGAGTTTACCAATTGTTCTAATGTATTATGTCTCTTATTCGATAGATTATGAATTTTTGGATTCTTATTAAAGTCTACTTTTTTCGTGAAGTCAAATTCATCAGAATCGTTGAAAATCTCAACAGAAACGCATTTTACATGCGTCCTGTGTCTTAAATTTATCCTTAAACTAGCTGTTACTCGCTCCTATGCTCGCTTATCATCAGTTGTGCTATGATAAGTGAGGGTGAGCAAATAAGCTAGTAATTTTACAAGAAGTCTGTGTGTACGGCGGTGTTGTGACGTATGTATAAAAAATGTACAGTGCTAGTATGTGCACTGAAGCGCCAAAGAAACTGGTATAGGTATGCATATTCGAATACAGAGATATGTAAACAGGCAGATTACATCGGTGCTGTCGGCGACGTGTGTATAAGACAGCAAGTGTCTGACACAGTTGTTAGATCCGTAACTGCTGCTACAATGGCAACTTATCAAGATTCAAGTGAGTTTGATCCTGGTGTTATAGTCGGCGAACGACGATGGGACACATCATCTCCGCGGTAGCGACCATTTCACAAGTGTACCGTGAATATTAGGAAGCCGGTAAAACATCAAATCTCGGACATCGATGCGGCCCGAAAAAGATCCTGCAAAAAGGTGACAAACGACGACTGAAGAGAGTCGCTGAACATGACGGAAGTGCTACTCTTCCGTGAATTGTTGCAGATTTCAATGCTGGGTCATCAACAAGTGTGAGCGTGCGAACCATTTAACGAAACATCATCGATATGGGCATTAGGAGCCGAAGGCCCACTTGTGTACCCTCGATGACTGCATGACAAAGCTTTGCACCTCGCCTGGGCCCATCAACACCGACATGGGACTGTTTTATGACTGGAAACATGTCACCTGGTCGGACGAGTCTCGTTTCAAATTGTATCGAGGAGATGGACATGTATGTGTATGAATCAATGGACCCTGTTCAAGCTGGTGGATGCTCTGTCATGGTGTGGGGCGTGTGCAGATGAAGTGATACGGGACCCCTGATACGTCTAGATACGACTCTGAAAGGTGACACGTACGTAAGCATCCTGTCTGATCATCTGCGTCCATTGACGTCCATTGCGCATTCCGACCGACTTGGGCAATTCCAGTCTGAGATGCGACGCCCCACACGTCCAGAATTGCTACAGAGTGGCTCATCTGAGATTAAACACATCCGCTGGCCTCCAAACTTGCCAGACAGTAATACTATCGAGCATATCTGGGATACCTTGCAATGTGCTTCTCATGAAGAGAACTTCACCCCCTCGTACTCTTACGGGTTTATGGACACCCCTGCAGGATTCATGGTGTCAGTTCCCTCCAGCACTACTTCAGACAATAGTCGAGTCCATGTCACGCCGAGTTGCGTAACTTGTGCGTGCTTGCGGGCGCTCTACACGAAATTAGACATGTGTAGCAGTTTCTTTGGCTCTTCATTGTATTAGGAACCGGATAAAAACCTAAACACTTTTTCACCTTTGGTAGCAGCAACCAAAAAAGAACCGAGTACGAACCGAATGTAAGCCCGCATGTGCGTAACAGGCTTCAGGCACCTGGCCTGAACGACTGGAACGCCTCCTGTCACCGCGGTTGCTGCCGCATTCCGTGACCGTAGTGTATTTGTTGCTCTGCACTAAAGCAGTGCAGCCAGTTGCTCACAGAAGGATGCACGCAGCGAGTGGGGTTATTTACATCTGTAAACTGTAGCTTGAAATAAGCGATTCCTGAAATATCATAAGCCAGAACTACTTACCTCGAAGGTCACAGCGTATCTTGTGACACACCACCTGGAAATACATTGTATAAACTTAAACGTTAATGTCTTTTGTTTCAAGGTGCCTTTACACAGATGTAGATTTTTGTGAGTATAGTTACTGTGAGGTATATTCATCGTGTAATTGATCCTGGATTAGCACTTGAGAAGTATGTTGGTTGGATAGTTAATGTCTGTGTAATTTAGATACACATTCCGTTGGACCTATGTGCAGTAGTGGATTTCTGATCCTTGTTTTAAACGCTATTGTCGAAGTATGTCATGGTCAGTTTTTATGCTGAGGCGATAGTTTTCCATTAGTCTCCAGGGACATGCAGCTATAAAAGTGTATCTGGAATACACAAAGTCTCCCAGTCGTTCATGGCATTTTCTTCTGTTTCGCTTTCGTGGCATGATATACCCTATTTCCTTTCATCTTTTCTACAAGCACTATTCCTCCGCCCCAATGAGACCTGGACTCTTTACACCTTGTACCAGTGACGTTAGGGCACTAGTGCTGACACAAACCCTTCAGTTGCAAAACGACGTTTGCCAGGTTGCTGAAATAATAGGTACATTAAATCCTTGCACCTCGATTTAAGTGTGTTCTTATTGTCGCACTGTACAAATCGTTATTACCCTTGATAGGATTGTCATACTCTGTTTTACGTGTTGTTCGTGACAATGCTGACCTCACGGATTTGAGTGTGTTCTTATTGTTGCTCTGTACTAATTCTTGTTAACTGAATGTCACATAGCATTGTTATAATCTGTTTGACATGTTTTGGTGACAATGCTGACGTCACGGATTTGAGTGTGTTCTTATAGTTGCTCTGTACTAATTGTTCTTAACTTGATGTCAGATAGTATAATCATACTCTGATTTACGTGTCGTTCGTGACAATGCTGACCTCAAGGATTTGAGTGTGTTCTTATTGTTGCTCTGTACTAACTTTTGTTAACTAGACGTCAGACAGCAATGTCATAATCTGTTTTACATATTGGTGGCAGTGCTGACCTCATAGTGCCTGTATGAGCTGTTAGCTGTAAAATCTCCGATGAGGCCGATTCGGTCAGCTCAAGCCCATGTTTGACACGTGGGTGTGCCATATTACCATATTAACCACTCTCTCTCTCTTCCTCTCTCTCTCTCTCACACACATGTGTGACGTCAACAAACTTCACTGGGAGTTCAAATGCGTGAGTGGTAGGGAGGGGGGGGGGGGGGGTAGCACACTGTGTGGCACTGATATGGTGAGTAGCAAAGGGAGGAGAAGGCGGTAACACTAGGAAGAGGCGTGTAGGCTGGGAGAGGAGGACGAACAGAATGGAGAGAAAATGGTTCAAATGGCTCTGAGCACTATGGGACTTAACATCTATGGTCATCAGTCCCCTAGAACTTAGAACTACTTAAACCTAACTAACCTAAGAACATCACATACACCCATGCCCGAGGCAGGATTCGAACCGGCGACCGTAGCGGGCACGCGGTTCCAGACTGAAGTGCCTAGAACCGCACGGCCACACCGGCCGGCGGAATGAAGAAACAGAGAGAGAGAGAGAGAGAGAGAGAGAGAGAGAGAGAGAGAGAGAGAGAGAGAGAGATGGAGAGAGAGGGGTTAAGACTTCACATCCTTGTGTTAAACATGTGTCTGAGCTGACAGGATCGGCCTCAGTGGATATTTATGTTGCAACACACAGCTGACGGCTCATACCAGCTCCATGTCGTGAACATTGTCACCAACAAATTTCCAATTGTTGTTTTGGTGCTACATTACGCCAGGCCCCATGGTCGACATGTAGGAGGGATCCGAACTCTGATCAGGTGAAAATAGGGGCCAAGTCGGCAAGTGATGATTGAAGGGAAAATCTACGAATCACAGTCACAGAATGCTGGGCCCTGTTTGGACTCTACCTGAGACGAGATTCGTCCTACACGTTGGTCAGGGCTCTTGAAGAAGGCGTATCATAGCTCCAAAAGTCACTGAAAATGAAAATTTAGGCGGCTGAAAGGTATTTTGATTTGACTTTTTATAGGCATTTTTAGTTATTTTGTTGTTGTGGACATTTACATTTAATTTACCTTTTCTAGAGGTTTGCCTTGTGATTCTCCATTCCAATTACTTACAGTTTTGTTTTTTCCTGATGTATCTGACTAGTTCTATAACATGTGCCAATTGAGGTCTCCGAGTGACCAGCTATTTGTAAGCCTGTGAAGGTCACCTGATAATTCGATTATTGTAAACTGTAAGAGTAGCTGACATGACAGGTACTTTTCTTGAACTTTCTCATCATAGAGGAAGAAAGTGAGTTAGTATCAGATCTTCACTTTCAATTGATAATCCAACAAATGCTGTTTCTGGTCTTGCCATTCAGTTTATCTATTTTTACTTTTAGTTGTAGAGGGCAGTTTATGAGTAACTTTTATAACAGGTTTCCAGAATATTGTGACTGAGTGACACTGTTGAGAAGAATATTAAGTCTTTGTGTCATTCTGAGCACTAGATCTCGTAATCTCTTAATGTATTTCACATTTTACCTCCTCAGTTTAAAGGAAATTATTAACTTTTCATATCTTCTCCTACCAAAGCGACTTAGAGAGGATCGTAGTTTACCTGGTGATAATTGATGATGACGTAGCGAGCAGGGTTCTTACGTAACGCAGCTGATGTGGCATGAGTGTAGCAGTTTATCATGTGATGGGCACTGACGATTTACGGCAGATCTTTTTCCTCGAATACACTTTTGCTTCGTGTGATGTAATGAAGTGATTCATGTGAACGATTTTATTTTGTGGTTCAGAGGAGTACTGTTTTCTAAAGTTTGCGAGTAATTTAATGAGTTTAAGCTGAAACTGTATGATGTGTAGGAAGTCCCTGCAGTAAGTGCATTCCCTCGACACATATTTAAGGTCATATTAGAGCCTCATTTTGCAACTGGAAAAAAAATTGTGGGATGTCGAATCTTGAGCAGTAACTTGTGGAAGATATTGATTACAGTTACCTATTTATGTAAACTATATTATTTGTTTCCAGAATATTATTTGTTGTACAAACCAGTAACCATTCAGATCATAATTTCAACCCTGTTAATTTTCACTTACTTTAGTTATGTTTAATTAATCTACATGTAAAACTAATTGTATCATTTTAACTATGTGATCTGCATAAGGACTATTATTGCATGAGGTAGCGTAAGGTGTTTTTAAGTGGATGTTTATATGTTTCTTTTCTTTCTCTGAGATCTTCATTATTGTTTCGCTTCATCGTCCATTCCCAGCTACGTACTCGAGACAATGATGTTTTATTAGATGCTACCAATTCTTCAGTTGAAAGTAATGTAGCCGTTTGATCTATATAATGTTTGTTGTGTCTCCTAAGTATACTATAGTGTGCCACATTTTGAAAAACGGTTGGTCTGTGAAGAAATTGAAGCTGTCTTAAAGTGAGTCATTGGAATTTTAGTATTAGAAATTCGTGTGTTTGTTGTGTCATCTCTGCTACCTTATGACTTTATCTGTGATTCCAATATTTTGTCAGAATAAGAAAAGGTTTTCTACTTCTTTATTTATCATGTGATAACATAGATAAGATTTTCAAGTGTTTTGTGGTACACCGCCTCTTCCATTTGCTGACTGAATTCTACATTTTAGTGTAACTGTCTTAATTTGTTGTAGCCTGTGGAACTTTGTGCAAAAATTATTTGTAACTAATATGCAGAGGATATACTTAGGATTAAGATTTGTTATTACTATTTTTCAAATGTGCTTCATCCACTTATAATCCAAGTCTCCTGTTAACTTTGGCAGTAGGTTGAGCTATTATGTTTGTCACCCTAATACATTAACTTTAGATAATTAATTATTTAATCATGGTGATGATACATTCGGTATTTTAGTATTGGTTCATTATGTAGCACTGAGAATAATATTTGCCAGACAACACAAACACCTACACATTTCTAGGAGCACCTGTAAACCTTAGAAAGATCAGTGCTGATTAAGTTCAGCTAGTATCTACTCTTTTGTTACACCCAGTTTAGCATTGTAAATGTTAAACTGTTAAAAGACATTTTTTGCTTTATCAAATTAATCCCTTTGTTGTACTGTAATCATTCTTTTACAATTCTGAGTATGATGATTATTAAGAATATTAGATCCTTGCACAAAATTTGAACATTTAATACTTTTGTATTCATTATATCCTGAAATTAGATGAACTTGACTACATGTAAGTCACCTCCCACTTACAGTGAATAAAATGTAACTGACGCCTTGCCATAGCTTTAAGACACCTACTACGGCAAATCGTATTTCCAGGTAGTGGATGACGTCCTTATATAAATAATGTGAGTCACCACTCCTCTGGAAGGGGAAAGGAATGTACACGGTGGCAGCCAGTCACGAGATATTTTAGGGAATTGATTTACAAATATTGTTTCGAAGGTCACAGTCAAATATTTACAATTTCTCGCCCAGATCAACTTAGGCTGCGCCTACGTGACATTAGAGCGAGGCAGTTTAGTCTGCTTAAAGCTGCAGACAAGACATGCACTCAGCCCTCTGCTGAAACTGCTAACAAATTCATGGCATTGGTGTTAGCCACTAGTGTGTGTTCTGCAGGGCAGAAGACTGTTGCTTCTTTCTCTTATGATCCAGGCCTCGACCAGAACAGATGCGTTTCTTGGCAGGCAGAACCTCTGGCTCTGTGCACCATGACTGGCCAGCAACAGAAATTAACATGAACCACATCCCCTCCCGTTGCCCACATTATTTAGTTTGTTAGTCCCTCCTACACCTGGTTACTTCCCCCAAGGCGCCCCTCTTGTATCCCATACCCGGAAATAGAGGGTGACAATTATTGAACTATATGAAAAAAACGTAAATTAGTTACATACTACAGCGTGCACACATTTCATTCAACATGTAATCGTCACTACAGCTATTCGGATTCAGGTTTAGATATGTTCGATGTGCCTACCATCATTTGCGATGATGTAGTGCAAACGAATAGCGTAATTCTACACGATCCGTCGATGCTGCTGTTGAACTCATGAATGGCTGTTCTCAACTTAGTAATTGTTTTTGGGTTATTGTCGTATACCCTGTCTTTAATATAGCCCCACAAAATCGAGTCTCATGTGTTCAGACCCAGATAGTATGGTGGCCAACTGCGGCCCATGAAAGTGGCATCTGAGTGACCCAGAGCGAGAATGCGGACCCTAAAGTACTCCTCCAGAACATCAGACACGCTCCTGCTTCGAGCTCTGTCTTGTCAAAATCAGGGTCATTTTGGACAATGGGGATGAAATAATCTCCCAAAACATTCACGCACCGTTCAGCATTCACAGTGCCGTCAAGGAATATCGCACCGAATACTCCGTGACTGGACATGTAACACCACACAGTTACCCATTGAGGGTGAAGCGACGTCTCGATCCCGAAATGCGGATTCTCAGTCCCCCAAATGCGCCAATTTTGCTTATTGACGAACCCATCCAAATGAAAGAGGGGTTCGTCACTAAACCGAACAATACAGCGCATACTAGTTGCCACCATGTCCAGTGGCCAACCCTGCAGTTTGAACGTCCTAACACAAACAGTTCAGAAAGTTATGAGAATTTTATCTCATACAGTTCAATAATTGTCACCCTGTATATTCTCTTTATTTGACAATTTCCTGTTATGTCATTTAACGTTAGCCCCGGATACCCACTCGACTTAATGTACACTGTCGTCGTTAGCAGGCTGCAACACAAAACTCCTTCTTAGATTAGATTAGATTAGATTAGTCTTTCGTTCCATAGATCCGTGCTGAGGAAATTCTCGTGGATGTGGAACACGTCAATTGTTTTCTTTTTTTAAGCTGAAATAACAATAGATATAGTATGAATATATACATTATTTGTTGCTATTAAAAAATTCGTCAATGGAGTAGAAGGAGTTGGCCACTAGTAAGTCTTTCAGCCTCCTTTTAAACTGATGTTTATTTGTATCCAAAATTTTTTATGTTTGCTGGCAAATTATTGAAGATGAGGGGGAGGGCCGCCTCGGCAGTGTGGTTCACCTGTGCTGCCAGCATCCCTCTGCGACCAGAGGTGTGTGCGAATAAGCCACACGTGGCACCTACCTCGGGACGCACCGAGATGGCTAGTCATGCTGTGATCTCCAGTTCTGCTGTATCCTAAGTGGCAACTCTTCCTTCCCGCCGTTCGCTGTTAAGATTACAGATGGCCGGTAAGTGAGTGGTGATCGCCGTACTTTGACAGTTTCTGAAAATCACATCTATGTAGTGCCACTTATGGCAAGATGTTTAATTGGGCTGCATATTAAATTCACACAGGTAGCAGTATCATTTCCATTGGTCGCTCACTCATTTTTTATTAGAACAAATGGCTGATCTTTTATTGATAACATATCACAATAAACAGTACATACTATGCTGTTATACTTCTGGAAACACGTGTGTCTTTTTAATTTAACTTCTGGCACATGTCTTTTCCGCCAGAATACTCTCTATAAATCCTGTTATAAATAATGTTCTTCCCAGTTTAAGAGTACCACACTGGATACACATTACTTTTTAACGTCCTCTATAGTACTTTTACATATCTGTAGCTCATCACGTCAACATCTCATCTCACAAGCGCAGATGAGTCCAGTTCTTGATAATACTGTCCTTTAGCATGTTCCCATTCACTTCAGATTACGTTGCATACATATAACTATTTATTGCAGTTTTTTTGCTGCCATGTACAAATAAGTATGTGACTATAAACAAAGAATAAATTATAAAGCTGGGGCACTGGTTTTGTGAAATCGGTCGTAGTTAACTTTGTCTCATCTGCTAGATTCTGTATCCGTAACTGATGACATGGTCTATAACGGGCTACAGTGAAAGACAATCCTTTGAGAAGAATATTTACAGATATTACAACGAGGATTCCGCAACCACAGCGTGTTCATTGTTTCTCCTTGCTAGATTTCTCTCAGCTGCCGAACACAGCTCTTGATCCGGAATGATGAGGTTTGGGTTGAGACACGCCAGTATCCTGTACTTGAGTGTAGGTAGTGTTGTTCCATTACAAACGAAAAAAACGAACAACAGTGGTCCCTGCAGCATCGTAGCTATATGTATGTAGTAAACAAACTGTGCCACACCTTGTGCCTGGTGAAACCCAATTCTAATAATCACACCTAGTCCGCTTAAGAAGACAGTCTTAACTGACGTGAAAAGAATTTGTTGTTTTGTGAAAAATTTGTCGCTGCTGTAAATTCTGAGATGAGTCATAGATTTCCTAGTATGTAGGATCATGTACCCCACCAACCCGAGACAAACCAGATTGAAACCTACTGACAGTAAAATCGCAACGAGGAATATTATCCGACTGTGTAACAGATAATATTTGCTCGTCTTTTCCAAAGCAGTAGTTGTCACGCATACTATACCCCAGGGTATTAGTGCACAGAGCACCTGACGACGGAACAGCTTTCTTGCTTCAGCAGGTTGGAGGTCGTTAGGAAGCCTGAGATGACGAACACAAGCGTACATTTGGTAGCAGAACGAGTTCAGCCAGATACAGCCGAGGAGTGTGAGGGCGCTATCGATCTGCACTGCCGTAGACAAGTCGGGTACACCTGCCATACGGTACATGATCTCCGAACACAGGATCTGGGCTATACCTGTGACTTGAAAGGACAAGAATATCTTTCCAGGCAAATTACGTAACTGGGGAAGGGACATGTATACTCCAGCAGTCAAAGAGCGGAAAAGAATGTTTACTGCTATAGATGAAATTTCTAAAGGTTTTAAGTTGTCGATTTTGAAATATTTGTATTTCAATGTGGCTTCGTTTAAACTGTCTTTGTCTTTCAGTGCTCTTTGTGTCAGCGTTCCATACCGCCTGTAGGAACCTTCTCGCTGTATTACATTCGACACCGGTGAGTACGATCCATTTGCATAAAGTGTTACGCTGAGTATCTTTTGGGGCTTACGGGAGGAAAAATCGCGACACTTCAGCAACAGGATAGCTCTGGAGACAGAGCAGATGGCAACTGTAGCGTTCGATTCCAGACACGACTGGTCGTCAGGACTGTCGAAGTAGCAGGCAGCATCACGCACGGACTGTATCGTACTAAAGGGGACGTCCTCACAAATGCCGAACGAGCTGACAGCCATCCAGGCCAAGAGGCAGAGGTTGATATTCGCCCTCTGCGTGTAGGCCAGGTAGCTGGTGACGGGTATGTGTGTCGACCTCTGCACCAGGTCGCCCCACAGCTGCACGCGGCACTGTAGGCGCTGCTGCATGGTTTCTGGTGGCATGTCTTCCAGTGGACACGTGGGGTGGTCCAGAGCGTTCACCATCAGCTGCACACAGTCAGTGTCGACGGAGAGCGTGGTGTTGCTTTTGTCCTCCAGCTGCCATTCCTCGTCTGGAAAACAATGACAGTAAGTAGGTGGTGCTCACACACTATAGCTACTTGAACTCAAAATCTCCTTTGGATGATTAGATTGGGTGTTGTTTACATAAATCGTCGAGGATCCGTGGTTAGAATTACTCACAACCAACAAACATCCAGTGCAAATTACCCAGAATCATGTAAAGCGGAATGTCAACACAAAGTGGAGTGCTCAGAAAGTCAGATATCACAGTTTCATTGACTGAGCACTACTCAAGTCTGTTTCAATCTGCATAGTGTCCGAGAAATCCCTGTGTCGCTCTTGACTTAGTACTACTGAGAAAACAAATAGCTATTATTGATAGCCCTGCTTTGAAGCTGACAAAAAACACTGTGGCCAGTACTGTAGTGTTTTGTTTCGGTACTGTAGTCTTTGAGCTGTGAATCCAAGGCGACACATTTACACTTCAGAGGAGCGACCAGTAGCGTGTGCTTGTGCGCTCGAGCGTCCGCAGATAGGAAAAACTATTAGAGTGAGAATGAGATCATTTCGATGGTCCAATTAATAAAACAGCCTCGCTTGTTTAAGAGAAATATGCTGTTTTTTGTCAGAGTGTGTCACAGGTTGGTCACGTAATGTAAACAAAAAGACGTGAGAGGAAACGTGTGCCACCGTCCCTCAATCAAGTGAGCAGTCGCCATGAAATCCATTAGCAAGAAGAGCAGTTTAACTTCAAGCATCGCAGTCAACAAAACGCGACCACATACAACAAGTTTACAAACGGAAGGACATAGGATGATGAAGTTGCTACTGACTTACCTGACAATGACATGGAGCAACGAGTAGCACCCTACCATATTTTGATGTCATATTTTCTGCCACGCTACTACGCTATCTGTTGGCAGATGACGTTGAAATCATTATCTATATACCTACTATCCCCCAGGCCATCATCTTTTTTTTCTGGCAATGTATTTCCCAGTTATTAACATAATTTCACCCACCCATACCAAAATACCTCCACTTTCTTCTCCACCTCCCAGCACCACATGGTATAGTCTGCTCATGAAGGTTTGCTCATGTAGTTGAGCTGTAGCGTTTCTTCTTCCCCTCCACCCTACAATCCTTTCCGTTCATTTAAGACATTTGCCTACTTTTCCCCTCGCAATTCCCCCCACTTCCCCCCCCCCCCCCCACCAAGATGGCTCTCAGTTGGTCTCTATGATAACAGTGCTTCATAGTCTGCCTGTGAAACAATATGTGATCAAAAATATCCGGACGCACCCAAAACATAAGTCTTTCATATTAGGTGGATTGTGCTGCCACTCACTGCCAGGTGCTCCAAATCAGCAACCTCAGTAGTCGTGAGATATCTTGAGAGAGCAGAATGGGGCGCTCTGCGGAACTCACAGACCTCCAACATGGTCAGGTGATTGAGTGTCACTAGTGCCACACGTCATTACGCGAGATTTCCACACTCCTAAACATCCCTAAGTCCACTGTTTCCGATGTGATAGTGAAGTGGAAACGTGAAGGGACACGTACAGCACAAAATCGTACGGGCCGACATGTCTGTTGACTGACAACCACCGACATTTGAAGAGAGTCGTCATGCGTAATAGGCAGACATCTATCCAACCCATCACACAGGAATTCCAAACTGCATCAGGATCCACTGCAACTACTATGACGGGTAGGCGGGAAGTGAGAAAACTTGGATTTCATGGTCGAGTGGAATCTCATAAGCCACACATCACGCTGATAAATGCCAAACGACGCCTCGCTTGGTGTAAGGAGCGTAAACATTCGACGACTAAACAGTGCAAAAACGTTGTGTGGAGTGACGAATCACGGGACACAATGTAGCGATCCGATGGCAGGGTGTGGGTATCGCGAATGTTCAGTGAACGTTAGCTGCCAGCGTGTGTAGTGCCAACAGCAAAATTCGAAGGCAGTGGTGTTACGGTGTGGTCGCGTTTTTCATGGAGGGGGCTTGCACCCATTGTTGTTTTGCGAGGCACTATCACAGCTCAGGCCTTCATTGATATTTTAAGTATGTTCTTGCTTCCCACTGTCGAACAGCAATTCGGGAATGACGATTGCATCTTTCACCACGATCGAGCACCTATTCATAATGCTCGGCCTGTGGCGGAGTGGTTACACGACAATAACATCCCTGTAATGGTCTGGCCTGCACATAGTCGTGACCTGAATCCCATTGAACATCTTTGGGATGTTCTGGAACGACGAATTCGTGCCAGGCCTCACCGACCTACATCGACACCTTTCCTCAGTGCTGCACTCCGTGGAGAATGGGCTGCCATTCCCCAAGAAACATTCCAGCTCCTGACTGGATGTATGCCTGCGAGAGTGGAAGCTGTCATCAAGCCCTAGGGTGGGCCAACACCATATTGAATTCCAGCACTACCGATGGAGGGCACCACGATCTTGCATGTCATTTTCAGCCAGGTGTTTGGATAGTTCTGATCACATTGTGTATATAATAGAGTTTATTTCTAAGATACAGATAATTATTTACAAGCACCTATCAATTTTCATGGGTTCACCATTAACGTTCTGCAGGTCGCAATTAATGCTATAATAATTTGAATACTTTTGTAATCAGTAGGCCATACTGAGTATTTTGCAGCTACATTATTAGCTTTAATAGTTCGCTGAAAGTTGATATAATCAGGTAGCAACTAATTACTGTGATAGCAACCCCTTGTCAGTAATAATAATCTGGCTGTTATACCTCAATTTTCTTCACTTGTTCCTGTTTATCACTTCTCCCCCTTCTCCCCCCCCCCCCCGGCCCCCATTATCTCAAAAACTCCTCCCTCCTCAGTTGACCACACTATCGCACTTCTTCCCCTCCCATCCTTTCCACCCCATCGCCAATCCACACCGCCTTATGTATCATGTTTTTCTCGCACAGTTTTGCCTATTAATTTTGTGTATTTTTCCTTCTGTTTCCTTAAGACCTTTCCATATCATCACCCACCTTCCACTCCTTTTTCTCATTCCCATCATGTTTCTTTCATAATTAGCCTGCTGCAATTACAGTACTTTATATAACGGCTGAATGCAAGGGGAAACTGCAGCCGTAATTTTTGCCAAGGGCATGCTGCTTTACTGTATGGTTAAATGATGATTGCGTCCTCTTGGGTAAAATATTCCAGAGGTTAAATAGTCCCCCATTCGGATCTCTGAACGGTGACTACTCAGGAGGACGTTGTTATCAGGAGAAAGAAAACTGGAACTCCATGGATCGGAGCGTGGACTGTCAGATCCCTTAATCGGCCAGGTAGGTTAGAAAATTTAAAAAGGGAAACATAGGTTAAAGTTAGATATAGTGGGAACTAGTGAAGTTCGCTGGCAGGAGGAACAAGACTTCTGGTCAGGTGAATACAGTGTTATAAATACAATATCAAGTAGGGGTAATGCCGGAGTAGGTTTAATAATGAATAAAAAATAGGAGTGCGGGTAAGCTACTACAAAGAGGTGATTATCTATATCTACATCTACATGGATCTTCTGCAAATCACATTTAAGTACATGGTAGAGGGTTCATGGAACCACCTTCACAATTCTCTATTATTTCAATCTCGTATAGCGCGCCGAAAGAATGAACAACTCTATTTTTCCGTACGAGCTCTGATTTCCCTTCTTTTTCGTGGTGATCGTTCCTCACTATGTAGGTCGGTGTCAACAAAATATTTTCGCATTCGGAGGAGAAAGTTGGTGATTGAAATTTCGTGAGAAACGCCTATATTTTAATGATGCCCTCCCCAAATCCTGTATCATTTCTGTGACACTCTCTCCCATATTTCGCGATAATACAAAACGTGCTACCTTTCTTTGAACTTTTTCGATGTACTCCGTCAGTCCTATCTGGTAAGGATTGCACACCGCGCAGCAATATTCTAAAAGAGGACGGACAAGCGTAGTGTAGGCCTGTTACATTTTCTAAGTGTCCTGCCAATAAAACGCAGTCTTTGGCTAGCCGCCCCCATAACATTTTCTATGTGTTCCTTCCAATTTAAGTTGTTCGTAATTGTAATACCTAGGTATTTAGTTCAATTTACGGCTTTCAGATTAGACTTACTTATCGTGTAACCGAAGTTCAACGAGTTCCCTTTAGCACTCATGTGGATGACCTCACACTTTTCGTTATTTAGGGTCAACTGCCACTTTTCGCACCATTCAGATACCTTTTCTAAATCGTTTTCCAATTTGTTTTGATCTTCTGATGACTTTATTAGTCGATAAACGACAGCGTCATCTGCAAACAACCGAAGACGGCTGCTCAGATTGTCTCCCAAATCGTGTATATAGATAAGGAACAGCAAAGAGCCAATAATACTAGGGGAACGCCTGAAATCACTTACGCTTTTCTCGATGACTTTCCGTCAGCTACTAGGAACTGTGTCTACTCTGACAGGAAATCACAAATCCAGTGACATAACTGAGACGATATGCCATAAGCACGCAATTTCACTATGAGCAGCTTGTGTGGTACCATGTCAAAAGCCTTCCGGAAGTCCAAAAATACGTATTCGATCTGAAATCCCTTGTCAATAGCACTCAACACTTCATTTGAATAAAGAGCTAGTTGTGTTTCACAGTAACGTTTTTTTCTGACCCATTTTGAATGTGTGTCAATAGACCGTTTTCTTCGAGGTAATTCATAATATTCGAACACAATATATATTCCAAGATTTTGCTGCATGTCGACGTTAACGGCATGGGGCTGTAATTTAGTGGATTACTCCTACTACCTTTCTTGAATATTGGTGTGACTTGTCCAACTTTCCAATCTTTGGGTACGGAACTTTCGTCTAGCGAACGGTTGTATATGTTCGTTAAGTATGGAGCTAATGCATCAGCTACTCCGAAAGGAATCTAATTGGTATACAATCTGGACCAGAAGACTTGCTTTTATCAAGTGATTTAAGTTGTTTCACTACTTCGAGGATATTTACTTCTACGTTACTCATGTTGGCAGCTGTTCTCGATTCGAATTTTGGAATATTTACTTCGTCTTCTTTTGTGAACGCATTTCGGAAGGAGTAATGTAGGAGTAGGGTTAATAATGAATATAAAAAAATAGGAGTGTGGTAAGCTAGTACAAACAGCACAGTGAACACAATATTGTGACCAAGATAGACACGAAGCCCACGCCTACCACAGTAGGACAATTTTACATGCCAACTAGCTCCGCAGATGACGAAGAGATTGATAAATTATATGATGAGATAAAAGAAATTATTCAGATAGTGATGGGAGACGAAAATTTAATAGTCATGGGTGACTGGAATTCGGTAGCGGGAAAAGGAAGAGAAGGAGACGTAGTAGGTGAATATCGAATGGGGGTAAGAAATGAAAGAGGAAGCCGCCTGGTAGAATTTTACACAGAGCGTAAGTTAATCATAGCTAACACTTGGTTCAAGAAACTTGAAAGAAGGTTGTATACATGGAAGAGGCCTGGAGATACTGGAAGGCTCCAGATAGATTATATAACGGTAAGACAGAGATTTCGAAGCCTGGTTTTAAATAGTAAGACATTTCCAGAGCCAGATGTGGACCCTGACCACAATCTATTGGTTATGAACTGTAGATTAAAACTGAAGGAGATGGGACCTGGATAAACTGACAGAACTACAGGGTATAGACAGTTTCAGTGGAGCATTGGGGAACGATTGACAAGAATGGGGGAAAGAAATACAGTAGAAGAAGAAAGGGTAGCTTTGAGAGATGAAATAGTGAAGGCAACATAGGATCAAGTAAATAAAAAGACGAGGGCTAGTAGAAATCATTGGGTAACAGAAGATATATTGAGTTTAATTGATGAAAGGAGAAAATATAAAATGCAGTAAATAAAGCAGGCAAAAAGGAATGGAAACGTCTCAAACATAAGATCGACAGGAAGTGCAAAATGGCTAAGCAGGGACGGCTAGAGGACAAACGTAAGGATGTAGAGGCATATATCAGTAGGGGTGAGATAGATACTGCCTACAGGAAAATTAAAGAGACCTTTGGGGAAAAGAGAACCACTTGTATGAATATCAAGAGCCCAGATGGAAACCCTGGTGACACCGACCTCTGGGAAGATCACTTTGGATTCTGTAGAAACGTTGGAAGACGTGAGGCAATACTGACCCTACGACTTATCTTAGAAGATAAATTAAGGAAAGGCAAATCTACGTTTCTAGCATTTGTAGACTTAGAGAAAGATTTTAACAGTTTTAACTGGAATACTCTCTTTCAAATTCTGAAGGTGGCAGGGGTAAAATGCAGGGAGCAAAAGGCTATTTACAATTTGTACAGAAACCAGATGGCAGTTATAATAGGTGAGTGGCATGAAAGGGAAACAGTGGTTGGGAAGGGAGTGAGACGGGGTTGTAGCCTATCCTCATTGTTATTCAATCAGTATATTGAGCAAGCAGTAAAGGAAACAAAGGAAAAATTAGGAGTAGGAATTCAAATCCATGGAGAAGAAATAAAAACTTTGAGGTTTGCCAATGATATTGTAATTCTATCAGAGACAGCAAAGCACCTGGAAGAGCAGTTGAACAGAATGTACAGTGTCTTGAAAGCAGGAATTAGATGAGGAAATGAGACACTTAAAGTACTAAATGAGTTTTGATACTTGGGGAGCAAAATAACTGATGATGGTTGAAGCGGAGACAATATAAAATGTAGACTGGCGATGGCAACGAAAGCGTTTCTCAAGAAGGGAAATTTGTTAACTTGGAGTATAGATTTAAGTGTCGGGTAGTCGTTTCTAAAAGTATTTGTGTGGAGTGTACTGTATGCAAGTGAAACATGTACGATAAATAGTTTAGACAAGAAGAGAATAGAAGCTTTCGAAATGTGGAGCTACAGAAGAATGCTGAAGATTAGGTGGGTAGATCACTTAACTAATGCGCCGGTGCTGAATAGGGGAGAAGAGAAATTTGTGGCACAACTTGAGTAGAAGATTCAGTTGGTAGGACATGTTCTGAGGCATCAAGTGATCACCAATTTAGTATTGGAGGGCAGCGTGAAGGGGAAAAATCGTAGAGGGAGACCAAGAATGAATACACTAAGCAGATTCAGAAGGATGTAGGTTGCAGTAGGTACTGGGAGATGAGGAAGCTTGCACAGGATAGGGCAGCATGGAGAGCTGCATCAAACCAGTCTCTGCACGGAAGACCATAACGACAACAACATATAATTAGTTACATGAACCTGTCAACCTTCACAGCTGGAATGTAATTACTTAGTGAGCCACGAGTAGTGGCACAAGGATTCCATTACAGATATGATCAGTATTTTACTCTCCATAGAAAGCCATTAAAACAACGTAAAGTCCAAGTTGGATGGTGGACTACTCTGAAAATCGGGAGAAAATCACAAAAGAAGTATTACGCGTCTGTTATGTGACTGATGTGTCTGAGTGTAGGTACTGCTTGCTGGAGTTTACGGTGGTCGAGTGGTGAGCGTTCGAGTTTCGGAGGATGAACGTGGACGAGGCGACGATTCGACTCCTACCCGACCATAACTTTTAATCTACATTTTTTTCATCACTGGTCTTATCACTTAACTTATACTTATTACTTGAGAAGTAATATAGTTAAAAAAAAACCTATGTATTTGCATGAAGTTTTAGTGAATTCTATGTTATTTGACTACCTACTATTTTTAATTAAATTTAATTATTACAAGAAAGATATTTGTAACTATCGACAAGTAAATGAAGAAACTCTTAGAGTTTTCCTGAAAAAGTACCCCTGCCGTGATTTGCGAAATCTCTTATATATGCAGTGTGGCAAGGTACCCAGAACTACTTTGCACTTCTACGCTTCGAGCGGCAGGTCCCATTTGCAGTTAACCTACGTAACGGTGAGACGTTGTTAATGTAGCAAGAACGAATAGTGTTGTTGCAAACTTTTTGAATAACACAGAATTTACACTTGTGCTGCAAAAACGAAGTTTTGAGTGGAAGTCGATCCGTTGCCTTTCGTCTTACGAAGCTGAAACGCTAACCACTTGACCACCATGTGTACCATCATGAAATTTCAGTAGACCATAGTCAAATCAGCATGTGTTACAGTCTGCGAATGGGAAAAAATTAATTATGATAGCAAAATAATAAATAAAAGGAGAAAAAACATGAGAACATAGCCGACAAACCACCACACCAAGCTCTCATGATATGTTTAAACAGTTTTTATCTAGTTATTTATATTTTGTTGGCTTTTTAATTTTATTTTGTTTTAGATAGTTTTTATATGGAATATAAAAGCGCAAGGATTACGAGATCGTCGGCCAGTGTGGCCGAGCGGTTCTACGCGCTTCAGTCTGGAACTGCGCTGCGGCTACGGTCGCAGGTTCGAATCCTGCCTCGGGCATGGATGTGTGTGATGTCCTTAGGTTAGTTAGGTTTAAGTAGCTCTAAGTCTAGGGGACTGATGACCTCAGATGTTAAGTCCCATAGTGCTCAGAGCTATTTGAACCATTTGATAACGAGATCAGACTACATTCTAAATAGCAAACTAAGAAAAATTCCAATCTCATCGCTAGCATTGTATACCCTCATGTGTGTATATACCTCATCTAAACACATTTTACAATAGAACTGAAGCGATACTGAGTCAAAATACAAAACAAAACGGACAGATAAACTAGAAGAAGACAAGCCAAAGAAAATCAGATCGGAACCTACATAACAAAGAAAACACCTATCAACAGAAAAAATGAAGTTAACCAACACTTTGGCGATGGAAGGCAAGATGCAAGATGTTGGCGCAGGCCACGATAACGAGGCATTCGCAAGCATGTCCAATAGGCAGTGATCATGTACTACATGAAGTTCATGTGATCTTCCCCCTCGCCTTCTACAACAGAATGAACGAAGCGTCCCAGCAACCACATAACGGTATGGGATTTCGACCGTGGAAAGAACGAAGAATCTGGGCGCACTATGATGTCCGTAGTGCATAAAGTCTCGGAAGATCGAGTAAGGAAGGCGAATTGTGTCCTAATCCAAGACCAATTTGACATATGACCTCCACAAGCAAATCGATGTCGGATCGTACCTGTAGACGTACAACGACTGCTTGAATCTGTGTCGCTAAGCCCAATACGGAAAAATCGCTCGTTCATTGGACTAAGGCTATTTACTACCTTATAACAAGAGGACGCTACACGCATCGGCAAAATCGGAAGACTGATTTTGAACCAAACTGTCGTCCAGGTTGTTTGCGGCGACTCCCTTTCAACGAGGTTGGGGCAAGGGACTGCTTTCCACCATGAACTCTAACGTCTGTCACCTACGCACAGATACATGATTACCGTAACAGATGCGTAAAACTTCTTTTGCGACTTTTTCGGAGATTTCAGAGTAGTGCACTCGCGCATACGTTGTTTTAATGGCCCATGAAAGGTGTAGAGAGTCTGAGTAAATCTGTGATCCCAACGTCGTTGCCTCCTCTTGAAGGTATTGTATTGTTTTGTCTCAGTGCTGTAGTATTTGAGTTGTTAATTCATGGCGAGACAGTTACACTTTAAAGGAGCGATTAGTGGCGTCTGTGTGGGTGTAAGGACACCCACTGATAGGGAAAACTGTGAGAGAGAGGATGGGACCGTTTGCCTGGGTCTACGTAATAAAACCCTGCCTATGTGGTGTTTTTTCAGGCTGTCTCAAAGGCAAGCCGGGTATTGGACGCAACAAAACGTGAGAAGATACATGTGTCTCCCTCCCTGAATCAGGTGAGCATTCTCCAATGAACTCCGTTTTCAAAAGAACAGCTGAACTTCCAAGCATCGCGGTCAACAATGTGCAACCACGTTGAAAAACATTGAGGAATAATTAAGTCCCATGTGGCTCAACGTTACAAGAATAATGGAAAATTGAATGTAAGTGCTGAGGAAACCTTTCGAAACACAGTTACAGGGACGGGTCGCAAGATTTCAAGGGGGACACCGGGACACATAGATCTCTGTGTAAGGCGTGATCGTGTTTTGCTGGATACTTATTTTTTATGTATAACTACTTCAATATAGAACATAGTGTTCCGATCTAAGGCCACAGGGATTGTCAGAAACGCTGTACAAAGAAAGAGAATGCAATCTGAATTTTTGTCTTTCTGATACCTCAGCTTTGTCCCTCAACCAAGTGACCTTATCACGCAGGGTTAGTAGCAGTGATGCAATATATCTGTCACGGCTTTGTTTCCTTAGCGCGAGGGACTACACGAAAAGCACAACAAACTCCAGTTGCAGGTGATTTAGGAAATACACTCCTGGAAATGGAAAAAAGAACACATTGACACCGGTGTGTCAGACCCACCATACTTGCTCCGGACACTGCGAGAGGGCTGTACAAGCAATGATCACACGCACGGCACAGCGGACACACCAGGAACCGCGGTGTTGGCCGTCGAATGGCGCTAGCTGCGCAGCATTTGTGCACCGCCGCCGTCAGTGTCAGCCAGTTTTCCGTGGCATACGGAGCTCCATCGCAGTCTTTAACACTGGTAGCATGCCGCGACAGCGTGGACGTGAACCGTATGTGCAGTTGACGGACTTTGAGCGAGGGCGTATAGTGGGCATGCGGGAGGCCGGGTGGACGTACCGCCGAATTGCTCAACACGTGGGGCGTGAGGTCTCCACAGTACATCGATGTTGTCGCCAGTGGTCGGCGGAAGGTGCACGTGCCCGTCGACCTTGGACCGGACCGCAGCGACGCATGGATGCACGCCAAGACCGTAGGATCCTACGCAGTGCCGTAGGGGACCGCACCGCCACTTCCCAGCAAATTAGGGACACTGTTGCTCCTGGGGTATCGGCGAGGACCATTCGCAACCGTCTCCATGAAGCTGGGCTACGGTCCCGCACACCGTTAGGCCGTCTTCCGCTCACGCCCCAACATCGTGCAGCCCGCCTCCAGTGGTGTCGCGACAGGCGTGAATGGAGGGACGAATGGAGTGTCGTCTTCAGCGTTGAGAGTCGCTTCTGCCTTGGTGCCAATGATGGTCGTATGCGTGTTTGGCGCCGTGCAGGTGAGCGCCACAATCAGGACTGCATACGACCGAGGCACACAGGGCCAACACCCAGCATCATGGTGTGGGGAGCGATCTCCTACACTGGCCGTACACCACTGGTGATCGTCGAGGGGACACTGAACAGTGCACGGTACATCCAAACCGTCATCGAACCCATCGTTCTACCATTCCTAGACCGGCAAGGGAACTTGCTGTTCCAACAGGACAATGCACGTCCGCATGTATCCCGTGCCACCCAACGTGCTCTAGAAGGTGTAAGTCAACTACCCTGGCCAGCAAGATCTCCGGATCTGTCCCCCATTGAGCATGTTTGGGACTGGATGAAGCGTTGTCTCACGCAATCTACACGTCCAGCACGAACGCTGGTCCAACTGAGGCGCCAGGTGGAAATGGCATGGCAAGCCGTTCCACAGGACTACATCCAGCATCTCTACGATCGTCTCCATGGGAGAATAGCAGCCTGCATTGCTGCGAAAGGTGGATATACACTGTACTAGTGCCGACATTGTGCATGCTCTGTTGCCTGTGTCTATGTGCCTGTGGTTCTGTCAGTGTGATCATGTGATGTATCTGACCCCAGGAATGTGTCAATAAAGTTTCCCCTTCCTGGGACAATGAATTCACGGTGTTCTTATTTCAATTTCCAGGAGTGTATATTTGACCACGATGAACGGTTTACTCTTGATATTCTGTTAGTACAACTTCAAATACGCCCACAGAATTGTAAAAATGTTATCACCTCTTACATATATGTGGTGCAACTGAGGAGCTACTTGATTGAGAAGTAGCGGCTCCGGTCTCGTAAACTTACTTGGTGTTCTCACCAGATGCCCCTCCATATCCGCATCCTGTGACGCCTGTGGGCTTAGGATGACACGGCGGCCGGTCGGTCCCGTTCGTACGGAGTTTAGTTTTTTTAAAGAGAATCATGCAACAGTAAGTGCACCTGGGCCCATATGCTGCTCGGCTGCTGAATGAATGAATGTGGAAATACAACTCCAGAGCTCTGCGATCAGGGATTGCTCCTGGGATTTCTTCTGTCACTTACCACTTCTTTCAGCGCTGACAATGATTTGTCGAAGCCGAAAATTCCGCATCTGCAGCATGGTTCCGAGGCCCAATAATTAACTATGTCTTCTTTTTCTTTTCCTTCTGTTTGTTCTTCTTCTTCACTTCACGTATCAAGCACTGCCTGTTACGCTACCCATCTCTTCCACAGGCTTTCTACATTCCTTCTTTCACAACATTTATAATTTAGAGCCTTTACTAGGAATCTTTTTCCACCCATCCGGTCTACATGTTCTTTCCCCTTTCTCCTTTTTTCCTTCGTTTCCTCTTTTAGGTTACATATTCTTAAATGTTTCTTTATATCTTCATTTGTTTTTCGATCTTCTCTTGTAAGTTCCTCCATTCTTCTTAGAAATCTCATTTCTCGAGGCTGTATTCTACTTCTTGGTGTCTTGTTCTTGCCCATGCTTCACTTCCATAAGTAAGGGTTGGTACTGCTGTTGTTTTATAGAACTTCAGCTGGGTGTCTTTCCTCGCTTTGTTCTGTAAACTTTTTACGATGCCTCCAAATATGGAAGCAAATTTATTTTTTTGTCCACATCATGGATATATACCTAAGTGATGTTGCATCCTAGATATATAGAATGTTTTACTTGCTCCATGATTTTGTTATTCAAGAGTATTTTAGATCTTACTGATTATCTGCCCCGAAATGCCATCACTTTAGGTGGTAATTTGAGGCTATCTACTGTAACTCATAGACCCCTATTTGAAGGACATCTTCATCTGCATATGAAACTACATTTATCTAGTGTCACGGTCTAAAACAACTCCATTTATGTTCAAAATTTTTCATTTGCTGATAACTTCATCTGTTTATGTATTGGAGAGTGTTGGAGAAATATAGTACCCTTGTTGTACTCCTTTGTTTATGTTCATTGGCTTTGTTATCATATTTCCCCTATCTCTTGGTGAGATGGATAACCTCATTCAGCCACGATATTCCATAGCTTTTATCTATTTACATTATCAAAAGCTTTCTCAAAATCCACAAAAGCAAGGTGAGTTAACCTACTAAACTCTCAACTCTTTTCTATAAGTTGTTTCAGTGTAAAAACATTATCAATAGTTGATTTCCCTGTTCTAAAACGTGATTATTCCTCAGATATTAAAGTTTCCACAATGATTTTATGTCTTGCATTCAGGACATTAGCATGTAATTTATGGACTGAATCCAGGAGGCTTATAGCCTGATATTTACTACTTTTATTTTTATCGCTCTTTTTAAAGGGGAGGTATTACTTGGGTTCTCGGCCAATCGTTTGGTACATTCTTATTTCTCCAACGTTGATTAAATATGTGTAGAAATCTTAGATTCAGGAACAACCCTCCTTATACTTCCATGCTTCTCTGTTAGTACCATTTAAACCTGTGACTTTCCTGCTTTTTGTAGCTTCTATAGCTTCAGTCAGTTCTCTCATATCTATGTCCTCCAGCTCCTTTGTGTCAGTTACTTCACGTAATGTCTGAATTACAGTATCATCATACCACAGTTTTATAAGGAGCTATCCATTCACTCTCTGCTATATTGTTGTTGTTGTGAACTTCAGTCCAGAGACTGGTTTGATGCAGCTCTCGATGCTACTCTATCCTGTGCAAGCTTCTTCATCTCCCAGTACCTACTGCAACATACATTCTTCTGAATCTGCTTAGTTATGTGATCTATCCACCCATTCTTCCTTCTTTTCCCTGCTGAACACCTTTTTCCTTTTCACCCCCCTCCCAAGCTTTCAGCTCCTTTCCTTCTCCCCTCCACTGTCCCCTCCTACCCCCCTTCTGGTTTCCCCCTACTGTCTCTCTCCCCTTTTCTTGCCCCCTCCTCACTTCACCCAGTGGCAGGTCCCCTTCGGTGCAGTGATTTCTAACGTTTTCGTTGTGGTGTCAGTGTTACTCCAGTGCTACATTCCACCAGTACCAGCAGTGTTGAGCATCATTCATTTGTGTTCCCACTGTGGTGTTTCTTTGTTTTCATGTCGACTCACAGTGTTCATTCTCCGTGTGTGTGGCTCTACTCTATGTTGTTTTGAATCTACTGTTTACTCTCATCTATTTTTGTTCTTGTTTATTCATCACTTTATACTATTCTATGTTATGTGTTATTTTCTCATTGGACTATGTTTTTTCTGCAACTCTCTTGGCTGAAGAGCGGGTTATTGTGCCGCTGCCAGCCCGACCTATTTTGGGGAATGAAATAACAATAAAGAAGAAAAAAGTCTTTGTCAGTCCTCGTTCAGCTCACCTGAAGATGGCTGGCAGTTGTCCAGCCGAAATATTGTGCAATGAAGTTTATGATGACTCGCTGCAAGCCCGAAATCTTTTTGGAACAGTTGATTCGCTGCCAAAATTTCAAATTTTAAATCAAATGAACTTGTCTTGAGTTATTTTCAGCTATGCTTCCGTTATGAACTTTAATGTCAGAACTGCCTGTCTAGTGCCTCTCTCTTTCCTAACAGCCAAACTGAGCGCCATCTAGTAGATCCTCTATTTTATTTTTCATTCTTATGTGTATTATTCTTGTCATCAATTTACATGCACGAATTGCCAAGTGTGCAATAATTCTCGCGATTTTCGACTATTACTACCTTCAGAATTGTGTGGATGGTGCTTTTGTGAAAGTCTGATGGTATGTTGGGAGCATCATACATTCTACACAGCAAAGTGAATTTTCGTTATGTTGCCATTTGATACAGTGCCCTATGTGATCTTAGGTCGTCGAAAGGTCGTTTAAAATCTGACTAATACTGGATCCCCTATCTTAAACCTGTCCTGTTTCCTTTCCTATGTCCTCCCCTTCACAGAGGTCTTCAATTTATTCGTTGCACCTATCTGCTCTCTAGACTGCATTTACCAGTGGAATTGACATTGCACTCATATTTAGTTTCACTGTAGGTTATTTTGTATCTGGTCAGTCAGTCCTTGCCACAACCACGTCTTTTTCGATTTCTTCACATTTCTCATATTGTCATTTCGTTTTAGCTTCCCTGCACTTCCTATTAATTTTATTCCTAAGTCACTTGTATTTCTGTATTCCTGAATTTCCCTAAACATTTTTGTAGTTCCTTCTTTTGTCTGTAAACTGAAGTATTTGTTCTGTTACCCATGGTCTCCTGAAAGTCATCTTCCTTATACCTATGTACCTATGTTTTTATTTCCACCTTCGGTGATTGCCCTTTTTAGTGACATTCATCACTCTTCACTGAACTGTTCTACACATTATCAATCTCTAGCCTCAAAAACCTTCAAGAATATCTGTTCTTTTCTCAGTACTTCCGTATCCCACTTCTTTGAGCATTGATTCCTCATGACTAATGACTTAAACTTCAACCTGATCTTCATCTGAGTCTACATCAGGTCCTGTGTATGCCTTACAAACCAATATATGATGTCAGAACCTCTGCAGGACCATGATTTAATCTGCCTGGATTCTTCCTGTATCTCGTGGCCTTTTCCAGGTATGTCTCATACTCTTGGGATTCCTGAACGGAGTATAAGCTATTACTAGTTGAAATTAATTGCAGAAGTCAATTATTCCTTCTCCGCTCTCGTTCCTACTACCATTCCTACATTCTTCCATAACCCTTTCATCTACTCCATCCTCTACAGTTCCATTCCAATCTCTCATTCCTATTAGATTTTCGTCTTCCTTTACTTTCTGAATTACCCATTCAATATCCTTATCTACTAGTTCTATCTGTTCATTTCCTGCTTATGATGTCAGCACGTCTACCTGAACTATTATTGTTGGCGTTTGTTTTGTTGACCCTATCACTGAGTTGTTCACAGCAATTCAGTCTCCCCTACTTTCCTACCCATAACGAAACCCATTCCTGTTAAACAATTTTCTCCTAATATTGATATTACCCTATACTCGCCTTTTTTCCGTTTCAATTCACTGACATGCACTATATCTACCCCGTCCTAGGCATTTCCCATTTACGATTTTCTAGCTTCCCTATCACATTCAAATTTCTGCTATTCCACATCCTAATTCGTAGAACGTTACCCTTTCTTTGGTTATTCAATCCTTTCTCCTGGCCATCTGCCCCTTGGCAATCCTCTCCTGGAGACCTGCATGTCTGCAATCTTTTGCCAATGGAGGAAACCATCATAACACTTCTTATTTACAGCCCATATGCCCTGTGGATACACTTTGCGTGTCTTTAATGAAGTAGCATTCCATTGCTCCTACATCATTGTCTCTTTGACCATAGCTGACTCTTCCTACACTACTGGCCATTAAAATTTCTACACCAAGAAGAAAGGCAGATGAGAAATGGGTATTCATTGGACAAATATAATAGAACTGACATGTGATTACATTTTCACACAATTTGGGCGCATAGATCCTGAGAAATCAGTACCCAGAACAACAACCTCTGACCGTAATAACAGCGTTGATACGCTTGGGCATTGAGTCAAACAGAGCTCGGATGGCTTGTACAGGTACAACTGCCCATGCAGCTTCAACACGATACCACAGATTATCGAGAGTAGTGACTGTCATATTGTGACGAGCCAGTTGCTCGGCCACCATTGACCAGTCGTTTTCAGTTGGTGAGAGACCTGGAGAATGTTCGAACATTTTCTGTATCCAGAAAGGCCCGTACAGAACCTGCTGCATGCGGTCGTGCATTATCCTGCTGAAATGTTGGGTTTCGCAGGGATCGAATGAAGGGTAGAGCCACGGGTCGTAACACATCTGAAATGTAATTCCACTGATCACAGTGCCGTCAATGCGAACAAGAGGTGACGGAGGCGTGTAACCAATGGCACCCCATACCATCACGCTGGGTGATACGCCAGTATGGTGATTACGAATACACGCTTCCAATGTGCGTTCACCGCGATGTTGCCACACACGAATGCGACCATCGTGATGCTGTAAACAGAACCTGGATTCATCTGAAAAAATGACGTTATGCCATTCGTGCACCCAGGTTCGTCGTTGAGTACACCATCGCAGGCGCTCCTGTCTGTGATGCAGCGTCAAGGGTAACTGAAGCTATGGTCTCCGATAGTACATGCTGCTGCAAACGTCGTCGAACTGTACGTGCAGATGGTTGTTGTCTTGTAAACGTCCCCATGTGTTGACTCAGGGATAGAGATGTGGCTGCACGTTTCGTTACAGCCATGCGGATAAGATGACTGTCATCTCGACTGCTAGTGATACGAGGCCGTTGGGATTCATCACGGCGTTCCGTATTACCCTCCTGAACCCACCGATTCCATATTCTGCTAACAGTCATTGCATCTCGACCAACGCGAGCAGCAATGTCGCGATACGACAAACCGCAATCGCGATAAGCTACAATCCGACTTTTATCAAAGTCGGAAACGTGATGGTACCGATTTCTCCTCGTTACACGAGGTATCACAAGAACGTTTCACCAGGCAACGCCGGTCAGCTTATGTTTGTGTATGAGAAATCGGTTGGAAACTTTCCTCCTGTCAGAACGTTGTAGGTGTCGCCACCGGCGCCAACCTTGTGTGAATGCTCTGAAAAGCTAATCATTTGCATATCACAGCATCTCCTTCCTGTCGGTTAAATTTCGCATCTGTAGCACGTCATCTTCATGGTGTAGCAATTTTAAAGGCCAGTAGTGTATTTTAGGAACAGTTTCCCAACCCAAGGACAAAAGAGTGCTCTGAAACTCTGGCCACTCCTGTGCTATTGCTGACGATTTTTGATTGAAAATTAAGCAACGGTGAGATTCAGACTCAGGATCCAGGATGTGATTAGTAATTGAGAGCGCTACCCTTAGATCATGGTGACTCTTAGTGTCGAGACCTTTATATAGTATGGCGTTGTACAACGTGACTAACAGTAGTAGAAAAGAAAATAGGTTTGTTTTAGGGTGGTGAATGTAATTGAGTCTCGAGTAGGTTCTGATTTGCCTTTTCTGGACTATGTCGTTTTAGTTTCATTTGTTGTAAACGCTGTATGTAATTCGTTTTGTGGCGTTATGGACAGATACTGTAAACTGGGAGAAAGGGATGCAGTTTTCATATTTGTATACCGTTGTACATACCAAAACGTGGGTCAGTCACTAGGTACAGCCAGTATATCTTCAAGATATGAGACTTTGAGTTTAGCTTGTTAAAGCTGCTTCACAATGAATGGTTGTTATGGACGAGAGGATAATGAGGAAAAGGAAAGAGGAAAGCTTTGCAATACATTGTTGAGTTTATGGGAAGTATGTCATCGCTTTTGTTCATGTATGTCACCAATCCCGGGGTTCATTGGATATAAATGTGTCGCTGCATGCCATGTGAGACTCCCTAGGTAATACTGGAGAGGAGTGTGGGTAGATTTGGACTGAGCCAACTGTCCTGAAGGAAGGATGTAGTGAAGTCTGCTGCAACATAATAGGGTTTCTTTCGAAGTAGGCATGGATAGAATTCTAGTAGACCTTCCATTTGGTGTGTGAAAAATATAAATATTGCACGAATTTTAGGAACCAATGGATGGGAGTGGTTGAGGCTGTTGGGTGCTATTTAGAGAATTGTTGGGAGGGTGGTGATCACTTCCAATTGGTTTGGGGATAAGAGCAGTGATGCACCCAAGGAGGTTGGGTTATGCAAGTATGATATGTAGGATATGTTGCTTTCAGGTTGGGTGTGTTGACGTAAGGTGACCTGGTAATCTTGTAGGCTGTTAACAAACTGACACCATAACAGAAGTTTGGCAGGGCAGCAGCTATGGTCACTAAGGTGTGTGGTAGTAATGTAGTTCAAAATGATGTGGTCAATGTAAGTGAAGATGTCATAGGGTCAGCTGTAGGTAGTGACACAGATTAATATTAAATGGTGGGATGAGGTGATGGGATGGGGATATCTCACATGTGGCCAATGGCAAGCTCACCTAATGGTATTTTCCAGAAATCATCTGCGCTTTGCAGAGTTTCAGATGACAATGCGAGTGTATAATATGGTCGTAACGATTTGCATTAAGGTATGGATGTACTATTGAGATAACATGTGGATGATGAGGATCTTGCTGGAGCTGGGAGAGCAGACATGTGAATAGATTGTTACGTTGCTGGTATGTCTTGATGTGTTATGTGATGGAGCGGGGTTAGGTAAAGGTTTTAAGCTAATGTTCTGGAATAGCTGAGGGCGAAGTAGAATTGGTTTTTGGAGAAGTGGCTCAGATGTTAATATGGAAGGTGAGTGGGGCTGTTATCGTTATCTGTTGGACGAATGTGGACGTTGAAAGAGACGGGATGTTGTAGAGAACAGTGGTTCTCAACTAGGTATCTCTGGTGGTGAGGATGTGGCACGAGAAGTTATTGGAACAATGATGGTGAGTTTGACTGAATGGTGTGAAAAACTGTGGTTCTGAACTAAGTGTCTTTGATGTTGGGGATGAGAATGGTATGTTCATTGTAGTGGACGATGTCTGTACTACGTGTGTACTGGGACATGTGGGTTGGGGCTGTGTAGATGATGCACTTGCGTGAGGATTGTACATTTTTGCACAGTTTATGTGGAGGGTTTCGGTTTTAATTGGGACAGGTCAGATGTTTTCTGCTATTCTTGATCAGATTTTTGTCATACTGGAAACCTTCGTGATATCAATGGCTTGTGGTTGCGATTTAGATGATTCTACATAACGGCAACGATAGCAGATCAAGGCTCCGTTATTGACGTGATGGTCTCTTGTGGATGACGATTCAGTAAAATATGAGAATTATTGCGGATACGGAAGTTTCTCTGTAAATGAATGCTGGGAAGGGAATTTAATTCCTGCTCGACATCCTCTGCTATATCTCATGTTCAGCAACCTAACTGACAATGGTGAAAATGAGTGGCGTCAAAGAGATTGAGGTTGAGTAGGATTGGGGGGTATTGAGAGAAGCATGGATTCCAAAGTAACTCACTGGGTTGTTTTGTAGAAGGATCGTTTGGAATGCAGCGTCTGTAAAAATTATAAAGAAGGAATCAATCATTCCTAAGATTATTAGATGTTTACACTTGCTGATTATGTCAATCATAAAATTTAGGCTTAAGGAATTTAGTGGATTGGTGGCGCATTGCTGTTTCAGTCGCAATTACATACACTCGCTGAAGACAGCTGCAGATTCGAGCAACAGATGGCGTAATCTGATTCTCCAACAAGTCTACTTGTTAAGTTAGTTGCTAACCACGTGTGTCACCCTCTCGGAGACAGTGTCACACCTGGTTGTATGTAGAAAATTATTGGTGGTATGAGTCCTTTTGTAAGCTGTGTTCTAGTCAATATTAAATTTCCTGATTCTAATACACACATGTTCTAATGACAACTGAATTAATCAGCTTACAAACCCATTGAAACCCTGCAAGTAGGGACGAGTTCGAAGGCCTGAAGCAGTCAAAAGTGAGACTGGCAGGCATAATTAATTTCCCCGCAGACAGGGCACAAGGTGGATGCCCTCTGCTTCTCTCATTTAAATGGAGTCCCTCTCTCTCAACCAGTTACAAAGAGGAATATGAACGATTAGAGCTCCTTTCAGATTTGGTGCAAGATAGACACATGTAATGATTGAGTAATCAATCTAGTCCTGCAACGAGAATAAAATAATAAATGTAGAAAAATATGTACTGATTCGAATAAATAGAATTGTTTAGCACATATTGCGACAGATGCCGTTGCTGAAAATGGTGCTTGAAGCACTGGTTGTTTTATATTTTCACTTGCATGGGACGACAAATCTCAATTATTTGTTTTTGTCATTTTTGTTGCTGATGGTAGTTCCTCCACATCTAAAGATATTACTGGAAATGTTCTTCATTTTCGTTTCTTCGTGCTGGAGGTTATCTCGATATAGACCAGCAAGTAAATCTATTAACTGTGCTTCTTCTGAAGCATTGAAATCAAAATTCTGATAAATAATACTAACAATATCGCGTAACGTATTTTTCCCACTCCTTGTTTCTACGAACCAATCAGAATTGTCAAAAGCAACGCTGGTGCAGAGAAGTGGTGATTTCTTAGTTGTTTCAGGACTTCTGTGATAAAGTGTTCGTCGCTTCTGTTTCCAGCTCCTCCACTCCTGCACAACTAATGCAATGGCCTTATCTACGAATAACGTCATTAATATATCGATTGTCTGTTAAACTCTGCAAAGATATTCCAAGCGTAATATGTTTCAACGTTTTGACTTTTACCGTTATGGCCAGCAAATACGTTGTATTCACAATATAATTTTACCTGACGAATACACTTGGGATTTTCTTTGCGTTTTCGATTGCTATCAGGTTTAATACAGATACATTAATTATTGTGGGAATGTTGCTATTCCTTCCTTTAAATTAAGTACTTATGCGTGTTGAGGTAATCTTTTCTCCTATATTTGAAAAACGGATTTTCTTAATAATAAAGCAGCTTTGTGTAGCACATCTCCCTCCTTCGAACGTTCATATGATTCTTCATCAATACTTATTAAACGTTCTGGAGTGAATAATTTTTTATCTTGTATGATAAAAAACTTAATCTCTTTACGAAATGGTTTTGTTATCTTTAGTTTATTTTGTTTGGTGTGAACTTCACTTTGATTTCCCCATAATTTCCTTCTTCATTTTCCTATAATAACTCCATGTAATATCTATGGAGATAAGTAAAAAAATTCCATCCTTTTTTATTACATTTTCTTCAAAAGCAGTTTGGTAATGATCACGAAGATCGTAGCAACGATTTATACTTGTCTTATTTGAAGATATTTTGCAGGAAAACTTCAGTCAACAGTTATTGTGATAGTACATTTTTAAACCTGGATAATTTGATATTTTATTTATTAACTCCGTAAAATTTTTATTCTCTTGCTCGACTTTAGAAAGAAAATCTCTTTTGTGGATGAAAATAACGACAGTCTTTTTGAGCAATGTTTTTTGGTTCTTTGTTCACAAAATGTACAAGCAGTACTGTTTGGAGTAATACTTACATCGCTTTCAGTAGATATATTAATGTCACAGTGGGAAGCAATATTATCTTGTGAATTTATTGGGACTGGTTTGCCTAGCTCAGGTGTGTTCGTTGGCTCAGGTATTGTACTGAAGTCAGGTATAACATGAGTTACTGGACTTCGAAGGCGTGGAACACATGACTGTGGCTATGTAGACTATGTATCTAACCCAGTTCTTGATGAACGCGCTGCCGATGGATTCTCTGTATTATTTGAGATTTGTCCTTTGGAGTAGCCTTTTCAGTGTTTGCCGATTTCGAGTAATAATATTTTTTTTCACTTATCCTCTTTCAAACAAATCAACTGGCAAAACAACATACTTAAATTTTAGATCTATGTTTCAACACTATTTGATACTTTTGGAACGTCTCATCCGCAAACAGGATTAGGTGCACATCAGAATTAATACAAAAAATATGGTTCAGTAATTCTGCCAAGATATTTTTAAAGCACTGCAAATATTTGTATTTCACGCACACACGTTGTAACGGCAATAAAAGCTGTGCTGAATGGTCTCTATACGACTGAATACTACATACTGGAGTCGACCAAAAGAGGGAGAAATCGACGCGCATCGATACCTCGCTCATGCTTAGGCGTATGAATGATGATCTCGCGCTCTTGCTCATGATGACATTTTAAATGTGTCTCGGGGAAGTTTGGCTCCTACGGTTTGTCTGACTGCTTAAAAATAGCACTGAAATAGTTTCTAAGTAATGTTTTAAACATGGCTGCTTGGTGCAGTGACCGTTTCTAAATTAAAATTGATACAAATAAGCCCTCGGACACCATTATTTTTAGTCTTGTTGTCCAGGTTTCAACAGTTCTAAGACTGCCTTCATCAGAATTAGACATTTTTATATAATATTCTAAATTATATAATATTCTAAATCAAAATTTATACAAATGAGCCCTCAGTCACTATTATTTTTAGTCTTATTGATCACGTTTCAACACTTCTAAGACTGCCTTCATCAGAATTAGACATTTTTATATAAAAATTGTAAGTACTGACTGGCAATAAAGGACAGAGACAATACTTACATGTCCCATATAAAATAATTAACAGGCGAGAAGGGCTTTAGTCACAAAATATATAAGGCGAGCCCCTGTACAGCCACACAGGTTGCAGCGGACCGAGGCGCCTGCGTTAACAGGTGCGTTCAGGTGAAAATGACATTGCTTTGATAGTGCCATCTAGTTGCCGCTTAAATTCAAGTGTAGACAGAGGAAAATTATAATGAATATTGTTCAGTATATACCGAATAAGTAATATTTTGTTTAACAGTTACAGATAAAGTAACATTTTGTCTGCACCAGAGATTAGCAGTACAGTTTGAAGCATAAAAACGTCAGTATACAAAATACAGGAGGAGCTGAATGACACAGCCTGTACAAAGCGATATAACGTGAAATACAGCCAATAAACTATTTAATAAATGAAAAACTGTGAGTTAACTTAGATGGAAGCCGTCACGGTAGCTCACCGTGTTCGGTTAGAGAGCTGGTTGGCCTCTGTAATAAAAAAAAAAAAAAAACTGTGTGGAAGTATCAACAAACGAGCTTAAATGGATGTCATGTGACGTCCGCAACGACCAAACACAACGATTAACAACGAACAAAATGCAAAAAGAAAAGAAAAAAAGGATGGGAAAAGGTACTTCAGTAAACTGCACAAGGAGACCCGAAATTAAATGTCAAGTAACCGCTTTATACCTTTGAACTAATTTTTATTACCCAACTGCAGCTGTTCGTTGAGAATGAGTCTATCACTTCGAGAAAGATGTTTAAAAATCTCTAATCCTTTCAGAATGTCTAATTTACGTCCTTTCTTCTCGGTGTGCGAAATGTTGATATCGCAAATAGCTTTAGGCGCGTGACCTGTAATTAGAAGATGGTCGGCAAAAGGTGAATTTTGGGGGCTAGTGCCATTTTTCCTTAAAAGATGTTCTTTATATCTGGTTGTAATTATGTTATAAGCCATTTTAATTGTTTTAATTCTGGTGAAGGCATTCTTACAAGTGTTGAAACCTGGTCAATAAGACTAAAAATAATAGTGACCGAGGGCTCATTTGTTTCAATTTTAGTTTCTAAGTTATATGAAAACCAACAGTAAGACTGCAGGTAAACTTACGTTATTTTCTCGCGAAGTTGAAGCGTCTGGCGGCAGATACCGCCGACGGAAACCGTGTGGCAATATGATAATTAATTTTTAATGTTAATGTGTAGCATAATCTTGAAGTCAGCACTTAAATGCGACCGTTGTTTTTCTACATCTACGTGATTACCCTGCTATTCACAATAAATTGCATGGCAGAGGGTTCAGTGGACCACCTTCAAACGGTCTCTCTACAGTTCCACTCTCGGGCAGCGTGCGAGAACAACGAGCTCTCATATATCTTATTTTATCGTGATGATCATTTCTCCCTATATAGGTGGGTGTCAACAGAAAGTTTTCGCAATCGGAGGGGAAAACTGGTGATTCGAATGTCATGAGAAGATCCCGTTGCAACGAAATACGCCTTTGTTTTAATGATTGCCGCTCCAATTCACGTTTCATGTCTATTTCGCGATAATATAAAACGAGCTGCCCTTCTTTGAACTTTTCCGATGTCATCCGTCAGGCCCACCTGATGCGGAGTCCACACAGCACAGCAATACTCCAGAATAGGGATGACTCTTTAGTAGACCTGTTGCACCCTCTAAGTGTTCTGCCAATGAACCGCAGTATTTGGTTTGCTCTACCCCCAATATTATCTATGTGATCGTTCCAATTTAGGTTATTTGTAATTGTAATCCCTAAGTATTTAGTTGAATTTACAGCCTTCAGATGTGTGTGTCTTATCGCGTAATCGAAATTTAGCGGATTTATTTTATTACTCATGTGAATAACTTCACACTTTTCTTTATTCAGGGTCGATTGCCACTTTTCGTACCATGCAGATATCTTACCTAAATCGTTTTGCAATTCGTTTAGGTCACCTATGACTTTGAACAATGGTAAATGACAGCATAATCTGCAAACAATCTAAAAAGCAGGAACAATATAGGGCCTATAACACTTCCTTGGGGAACGACGGATATTAACTCTGTTTTACTCGATCACTTTTCGTCTATTACTACGAGCTGTGGCCTGTCTGAAAGGAAATCACGTATCAGGTCGCACAACTGAGGAGATATTCCATAGGCAAGTAGTTTGGTTAGAAGACGCTTGTGAGGAAATATAAAAATACGGAAAATATAAAAATATGGAATCAATTTGACATCCCCTGTCGATAGCACTCAGTACTTCATGAGTATAAAGAGCTAGTTGGGTTTCACAAGAGCGATGTTTTCTGAATCCGTTCTATGTGTCAATAAATCGTTTTGTTAGAGATAATTCATAATGTTAGAACACAGTTACTGGAAATCGACGTTGGTGGTGTGGGCCTGTAATTCAGCGGATTACTCCTATTTCGCTTTTTGGGTATTGGTGTGGCTTGAGCAATTATCCAGTATTTAGGTACGAATATTTCTGTGAGCGAGCGGTTGTGTATAATTTCTAAATATGGAGATATTGTATGAGCACACTTTGAGAGGAACCTGACTGGTATACAGTCTGGATCTTTCGCACCTGGTGCCTGTAAATTGACCACCTCCGCTTGCTAGCAGATATGTCTGCCCATAGAATACATGCTAGTACTATTCTGTACGACAAATTTCGTTACTCGGAACATAAGTAACGTCTTGAGGGCCTGGGATCTTGCGCTAGAATAAGTTGCAGGTGCAGGTCTCCGAAATCTACTGACAAAATTTCTGACGTTGTTCAGAGATATTTTCTGAGTAATTTGGTGGAATGGAAGCGGTCTCCTATGGCTCTCCCCTTGCTCACCGTTCTCTCGGGTAAAGTAGAAAGTTGCCTACGAGTGCTTATCTGCTTTGTCTCGGCAGACCATGCGTCAATTCCAGCCTGTGAGTTTCGTAGAGATACATTTTCTTGTGCCCTGACACCAGCGGCTTAGGGAAAAACAATGGAAAACGGTATGTGTGGATAGGTCAGGCAGTACACCTCAAGCTGCTCCTTGTGAAACTGTAGAAGGAACAGTAAGTAAAGAGAAGGCGAGGAAGACTTGGGACGGAACAGCGACTGGAATACATAACAGAGACAATATCAACCACTTCATCAATGAACAGCGACAGAAATTACTCTTCCTATCGAAACAGCTGCTCAGTGAAAAGTAGCGAAAGTGTCTCTGGCAATGTTTTTTTAACTTTTGCTTATGCACGTGATATGTTTTTCTAGCAGCACTCAACGTTTAAATGATTGATCAGGACGGAGTATTTAACTGTTGTAACTGGCTAGCCGCTGTACTCTCAGAGAAATACTAGTTTCTTTTATATATAGGGTGACTTTTTCCCCCGTGCACAAACTGTAGGGGTTGATCGATGAGAGGATACGCAACAAAAAAGGTCTAATGCACCTATGTACGGAAAAGCATGGTTTGAAAACAACACCAGCGATTATACTGCGTGACACGGAAAGTCGAGGAAGATCTAAAGCTGGATATGCAGAAGGATATTTGAACTTCACTCCTCGAATAAGAATACAGTGGTCAAACGTCAGAGCATAACCATGGAGTGGATGAGTCCCAGCATCGAACTTACCCACAGTCTCGGTACCGTCAGCAAAGCGATGCCTGAAGGCCCACTGTATGCTGTACCAGTTGGTGCAATAGAAGTCGTATAGTGCATCGGCCAGACCGAACATTTGTGATGCCTCTGGCTGTCGCTCCTCGCACAGCACACCGAAGTCCTCACGAAAGAAAAGGTACCGTGGCTGATACTCCAGCAGTTCATCATTCAACAGCGGCCGCCTGTAACACACAAGCTGCACGGTTAAATCTAAAAACCAACTATGTGTGGTGTATACAAGAATGTAAAAATACCCAGAATTGATGTTTATACAGCAGTGAATTACAATCTTCCTGGCAGAGCAAAACTGTGCCTAGCAGTGACTCGAACCCGGAACCTTTACATTCTTTAAAGGAAGAATAGGAACACAGCACTCGCAAACCTGTTGGTTTTTTTACTGTTCTTGCACATACAGATTTCAGTAACAAATAGCGACCTTCATTGCATGTGACTGAGACGCTGATTTTAACTATTTCTTGCAAAACATTCACTCTGTTCTGTGCTGATACATCGTTTGAACTGGTTTCAGATGTAAATTAGAGACATTACACAGCAGATCTGCAACGCTTACCTCACAATACATCTTACCTTTGAATAAGAATTTCACATGCTTTGCAAGAAACTGAAATTGTTTTATCCATGTTAATGATTGGAATGGCTCAAATGGCTCTGAGCACTATCGGACTTAACTTCTGACGTCATCAGTCCCCTAGAACTTAGAACTACCTAAACCTAACTAACCTGCCGGCCGGGGTGGCCTAGCGGTTCTAGGCGCTACAGTCTGGAACCGCGCGACCGCTACAGTCGCAGGTTCGAATCCTGCCTCGGGCATGTCCTTAGGTTAGATAGGTTTAAGTAGTTCTAAGTTCTAGGGGACTGATGACCTCAGAATGCTCAGAGCCATTTTTTTGTAGCAGAGTGTGAGCTCATTTGGGACGTCCGGGATCGAGTTCCCGTCTGGCACACAGTTCCGATCTGCCAGGCAGTTTCGTCTCTGGGTTAACTGTCGTGATACCTGCAATAACTTTGGTTGTCAAGACTGGCGGGACAGCTGAAAGCACAATTCTCACAGATAGATGATGTCTGTCGAGTGTGTACCGTGTAACTCTTCCACCTATTCAGTCACTTGGAGCTAATCCAGTGGTTGAGCACAACATGATACACTGAAGTGCCAAAGAAATTGGTATACACATGTGTATTCACATACCTACAGAGATATGTAAACAGGCATAATACGGCGCTGCGGTCGGAAACGTCAGCAAGGGACTGTTCAAGCTGGTGCAGGCTTTGTAATGGTGTGGGGCGTTTGCAGTTGGAGTGAAATGGGACCCCCGATACGTCTACATACGACTGTGACGTGATAGGCGACACGTACGTAAGCATCCTGTCCGATCACCTGCATCCATTCATGTTCATTGTGCATTGCAACGGACTTGTGAAATTCCAGCAGGACAATTCAACACCGTACACGCCCAGAATAGCTACAGAGTGGCTCCCGGGAGACTCTTCTGAGTTTAAACACTCCCGCTGGCCACCAAATTCACATTATTGATCATATCTGAAATGCCTTGCAACGTGTTGTTCAGTAGATATCTCCATCCCGTCGTACACTTACAGATTTATGGACAGCCCTGCAGGATTCATGGTGTCAGTTCCCCCCAGCACTACTTCAGACTTTACTCGAGTCCATGCCACGTCGTGTTGCGGCACTTCTGTGTGCTGGCGGGGGCTCTACGTGATATTAGACAGGTGTGCCACTTTCCTCGGCTCTTCAGTGTATATGCCAGTAACGATACAATATTTGCTACCATACTCAATTTAAGCGCATTCGCATCGGCACACAAAGTGGCAAGTCAAAAAACTGTGCAATAAATTCTCGTCATAGGTAATTGTAGTGTCCTCACGTTCTGTGCAAAGCGGTGGCAGACTACTACCATGGAAGACAATCGTGGTCAATGTGTGTACAAAGGCTGCCCTGAAGGGCCTTTGCGTTTTCCATAGCTTTGGCTTGTAAAGCTTGAGACGTTAATACAGATGTGATGCGGTTGCAGTAATTAAGTCTACTGTTGGAATTTAGAGATGACCAACTGCAAGTGGTGGTATGAGCACTATAGAAGATATGCGAAATAATGTGCTGCCTGAACTAGAGGGATGGTATCAAAGCTGTGCATCTCTGTACCCCCTGATTCATCTCCGATTTTCGATTTTATACTGACATCGAACCGATAATAGACACACTAATATATGCCACCTCCTAATCTCTTTCACCTGCACTCTCCCCTGTCCTTTTGCTGCTCACAAAGACCTCGAAGTTCACAGGTTCTTCACCACTGCCACCGCGAACCATTCCAGCGCCATCGCAGCCACCTACACCATCGTCGACTCCATCACCAACACCATCCCATCCCCAGCCCCAGAACGGCGACTGGCCCAGTACTGCTAGTACTGGGAGTTCCAGCCACGTCCACCCCCGTTGTACTGACATTACCACCATCATAAACTCCTGTTAACGCCCTTATCTACACATAACTAGCGCCACCTAGTATTCTACGAACCTCACAAATAGTCACAAGACCGCACGTACTAAACAGAGCAGATAAACCTTCACCCTCGATTCGAAATAAAAGAAAAAAAAACAAATCACAAAAGACTTTTCTAAATTCATGGACACGAAGTCTAAAATTCCTCTCAACTACCGTCGTCAAATCTATCCCTCTCCACTTTTAATTCACCTCCCTGTTCACTTCCTATACCTTCATGCCCATAGCCCAACAGAATAATCATGCTTTCATCCCACCATACTATATGTGTGTCTCCACATAACCTGCAGTAAACCAAACACCCACACACATTATCCATGACAGGTGTGGAGTAGTGACCCAACCCCTACACAGTAACCTGCTGTGCAGTAGCAATTAGGTTCCACAAAAACGTCCCCTGTTGGCTATAAATCATCTTCAATCACCCTGCTGAACACTTTATCCTGATCATCTATTTTACCACGATAACAGTCGCCTGCACTACTGTGTATATCTGTCTGAGCTGTCCTATGCCACATAATTTCCTTGCTCACACTGACCAGTCCTTCTCCACCTACAGTACTGGAGCTGACCTGCGTTTCCACATCACTTCCCCTGACGAACTTAGTTGTGGGTGTCTGTTGATGACCTACCTTTCGGAAGACCTACTCCACTTCCTCGACATATCCGTCGCCAAAGTTACTCCTCTGCCAACCTCCTCAGGTGCATAGCAGCAGAAGTCTTTCATCCAATTCGAAGCAATCATGACTCAGTCCGTCCTGATCCCCAATTTTCACCTTCTTAGGCATCCCACCATAATCTGCCTAAAATAATCGAAGAACATTGCCACAAGATCTGGGCGCTTACCCTTATCCTCCTAGGGAGACACTCTATCACACTCCACACTATCAATATATCTGCAACGTTCCTCCCATATCCCCATATGTCCATCACTCGAGAGATTCCATTGCCCTCTCACTCTCAACTTCTTGTATTCACCCTGCATGCTATGAACACATTCAAACACATCAATAACAGCAAAATATATAAAATGTGTGTCAGTTCCTAAGAGACCAAACTGCAGAGGTCATCGGTCCTTAGACTTACACACTACTTGAACTAACTTAACTCTAAGCACAACACTCACACCCGTGTCTGAGGGAGGACTCGAACCTCCGGCGGGAGGGGCCGTACGATTAGTGACATGGCGCCTCTAACCGCGCGGCCACTCTGCGCGGCAAAATATATAAAAACTCGCTTCCTTCTGCTGATATCTTGCAATTTTTTCTTTAATCTTCATCACTGCTTAGCCTTTTCCTTTGTCTATTAACGTGACTTGTGGCCTCCTTTTCTTGCTGAATTGATGCCTGTATCAGGGCAAGAGGCGCTGGTACACAGTAATAGCGTTATTTCTTCTGGAGCTGACTATCTTTTTTGTCCCGTGTATGGTGAGGAGATGCTCAGTTTCTGTGTCAGGTTTCACAGGTTTCCCGCACATCATTGTTCACAAATTATGAATACATCGGAAGTGTTTAAGAGTATCGGTGGTTTCTCTGGTCAAAGCAGTAACATCTTCCATTGTGTTTGTTTGCTCCACTCGTCTGCTGTGTATTATGTGGTACATTACAAGACAAAAGAAGACCCCAAAAATCGGAGGATGCACGGAATCAAGTAACTATAAATGACTAGTTGCTGCAACCATCTTCATCACTGTTGTTTACCAATCATATTTTTTTACTTTGTAAAGAATTAAAATGATCCCACTAGTTCCTGCAACAGGAAGGAATACGTCTCTGTGAAAAAAGTCGAATACTGACGAGCCACAATATTATGACCACCTTCTTAATAGATTGTTGGGCCGCCTTTGTAATGCAATACATCACAGATTCTGTGTATCATCGATTCTGCAGTTCTTTGGTAGATTTTTGGAGCTATGTGGCAGCAGGTGTCTAGGCACAAATCACTTAATTCCCATAAATAAATGGCTCCCGATCTATGTGCACTGCGATGGCGACCCAGATGGGAACCATCCGATTCACATCAGTCAAATTTGGTGGGCAATGCATTAACGTGACTTGACTATCATACTCCTCGAACCACTGCAGCACAATACTGTCTTCGAGACCTGGACGGTTGTTCTGCTAGAAGATGACATCATCATCAGGGAAAACATCAAGCACGAATGGGTGCAGGTGGTCAGCAGCTGACATGGTGCCTTCGGTTACTACCACAGGTCCCATGCAAGCGCAAGATGATGTCTACCGTAACGTAATACTGCTGTGTCAGAAGCCTGCATCCGTGGTGTAGTCCACGTTTCGAGCAGCCGGGCGCTTGGAAGACGTCATTTGTGGAGGCGACCAGCGACCTAGTACCGCATCCGATGAGCTGACACGTTTCCAGTGATACAGTCTAATATCGATGTTCCCGAGCTTACTACAATCATAACTGATGATGTCGTTGGTGAGCTGTGTACGGTTTGCGTTTATCCCTTCTATTATGGTACTGCCGCCTCGTTTTTCTTATTCCATTTACTGGCACCACTAACTTCCTGCCCGTGAGCGGGAGCAGCAGCGCGTATCGATAAGTGCACTGTCGTACCATCTCTGGAGCGAACGATAGTATTTGTGGGTCGTTGTGTGTCTGGCAGTCAGTTAGGGACGGACAAGCAGTGCAGTCGGGACGCAGCAGCAGTGAAGTCGTGGGACAGAGCGCCGGTGAGGCACCGACAGCCACTGCTCGCCGACCACTGGCGACACACATGAACTGTCCGACGGAGGGAGATTGGAGCGGGACGACCGTTGGTTGGTCGTTCGGTTGGTCGTGTAGTTGGTCGTCTCATCGGCCGATGTATACTTGGTCCTTACACTGTTTCCGGGCCTGGGGCAGTTGGTCGGTTGGCGCGGAGCAGCGAGGAAATCTCTCTGGCGTGTCGTTTGGCCGGACCCACTGGCGGCCTCTATGTGGTGCCAGAGTGTGTGGTACTGTTCCCATTGCTACGAGGTTAGTGGCTCACCGATCCTGGACATGAAAGTTGTGCCAACATGTGTCGTCTGCTTCAGAGGCCTTTGTTCAACAACGTGCACTGAAAAGTGTGCTAAGAAACACTTCTGCATCCATTCGCATTGTGTTCTTTCGCCAGAGTTGCTACAGATCGCCATCTATACTTCTTTGCAGAGCAGACAGGCCTTCAAACCCCACATTCTGTGAGGAGTAGTGAATGTCCAACCACTTAGCGCCTATGGTAGTCTCACTGTCCTCCTACCTCTTTTGTAGATGTTCACAACAGTAGCACGTGAACATTCGACCATCTTCGCCGTTTTCGACACACTCATTCACAGGCTCTGCGTAATAATAACATACCTTTCTGGCAAAGTCGCTTATCTCAGTGTATTTCTCTATTTGCAGCGTACATCTTCGACAGGGTAATTCCCCATCCCTCTCTGCTCGGATTACATGCTTGTCTTACTGCGTCATGTGGCGGCAACGCCACCAGTACGCCCCCAGCATTGCAGTGGCCAGTGGTCATAATGTTTTGGCTGATCACTGTACATTAACAAATTATAGTGACTTCGATGAAGGTTTGGTTGTACACTGGTTTATACCTAAGTATTAAGTTCCCGGGTATGTTCTTGTCGCCTTCAATTTCGTAGTGCGCTGTCTGCTCGCTGGCGGAGTACATGTCGTGAACCCAACTGCTTAATTTCGTGTGCAGCATGTCTTGCACACGTTCCATGTCCTTAATCCATCCATGGAGTCGCTGCTCAGTCGTGTCGTTACCCTGAGAGACACAGAAAATAGTTCGAATTAGTTGGATAGCATTCAAAAGCAGCAGAGAATATTAACTTTCACTTATATGTACCACTATTACATACCGTTGAAATTATTGCTGGCTCATGAGTGTAGTTGATTCAGTTTTGTATAATCATTAAAGCATTAATGCATAGTAGGTATCTAGCGCTGGCGTATTAAACACTCACAATTCCCAAACCATGACATCAGATAAGAGAGCTACGAATAATCTTTGATAGTTAACTAAACAAACGTCTGAATGCATGAATGCATGCTGACGTGGCAATTTGTCTGACTGAAATGTTCTATGGCTTCTACTCGTAGAGCCAAATGACACAGCTGGAACTCCGAGGAAATTTTATTCAGACTTTTGAACGATTTTCGGAAAGAGAATTCTTGACTATTGCGTCTAAAATCTTACTCGTTAGCAATGCTATGAGAAGCAAGGATACGTGTTCCGACATTTTGGGTGGGTAACACCCGGTCCAGATCAGAAAAATTATGTGAATTAGTTGAGGACTTATTAAATTACAGTTTCACTCAAAACTTTATGGCATTTGCCTATTGTCACACTCCTCGCGTCTGCTGAAAATTTCAGTTCGTTGCTCGTCATTAGGCATGAGATCGTCTATCTGAACATGTCACGAATCTTACAGATTGCAACAAATGTTGCCGTTTATGGATATTACGAGCTTGAGAAGGTGAAAAATGACTCCATCACAGCTCTTCTCGTTTATGATTACACAGAAGCTAAATAGTAGAAGATATCTCGAAATACCTCTGTTCTTTATAAAGAGAGTGGAGTGGATTCTTTATCTACGCTAGGGGTATAGTTAAATGAGAGGAGAGAGCGGATGTACGTAGAGGCAATACATCTACATTTATACTCCGCAAGCCACCCAACGGTGTGTGGCGGAGGGCACTTTACGTACCACTGTCATTACCTCCCTTTCCTGTTCCAGTCGCGTATGGTTCGCGGGAAGAACGACTGTCTGAAAGCCTCCGTGCGCGCTCTAATCTCTCTAATTTTACATTCGTGATCTCCTCGGGAGGTATAAGTAGGGGGAAACAATATATTCGATACCTCATCCAGAAACGCACCCTCTCGAAACCTGGACAGCAAGCTACACCGCGATGCAGAGCGCCTCTCTTGCAGAGTCTGCCACTTGAGTTTGTTAAACATCTCCGTAACGCTATCACGGTTACCAAATAACCCTGTGACGAAACGCGCCGCTCTTCTTTGGATCCTCTCTATCTCCTCCGTCAACCCGATCTGGTACGGATCCCACACTGATGAGCAATACTCAAGTATAGGTCGAACGAGTGTTTTGTAAGCCACCTCCTTTGTTGATGGACTACATTTTCTAAGGACTCTCCCAATGAATCTCAACCTGGTACCCGCCTTACCAACAATTAATTTTATATGATCATTCCACTTCAAATCGTTCCGCACGCATACTCCCAGATATTTTACAGAAGTAACTGCTACCAGCGTTTGTTCCGCTATCATATAATCATACAATAAAGGATCCTTCTTTCTATGTATTCGCAATACATTACATTTGTCTATGTTAAGGGTCAGTTGCCACTCCCTGCACCAAGTGCCTATCCGCTGCAGATCATCCTGCATTTCGCTACAATTTTCTAATGCTGCAACTTCACTGTATACTACAGCATCATCCGCGAAAAGCCGCATGGGACTTCCGACACTATCCACTTGGTCATTTATATATATTGTGAAAAGCAATGGTCCTATAACACTCCCCTGTGGCACGCCAGAGGTTACCTTAACGTCTGTAGACGTCTCTCCATTGATAACAACATGCTGTGTTCTGTTTGCTAACAACTCTTCAATCCAGCCACACAGCTGGTCTGATATTCCGTAGGCTCTTACTTTGTTTATCAGGCGACAGTGCGGAACTGTATCGAACGCCTTCCGGAAGTCAAGAAAAATAGCATCTACCTGGGAGCCTGTATCTAATATTTTCTGGGTCTCATGAATAAATAAAGCGAGTTGGGTCTCACACGATCGCTGTTTCCGGAATCCATGTTGATTCCTACATAGTAGATTCTGGGTTTCCAGAAACGACATGATACTCGAGCAAAAAACATGTTCTAAAATTCTACAACTGATCGACGTCAGAGATATAGGTCTATAGTTTTGCGCATCTGCTCGACGACCCTTCTTGAAGACTGGGACTACCTGTGCTCTTTTCCAATCATTTGGAACCTTCCATTCCTCTAGAGACTTGCGGTACACGGCTGTTAGAAGGGAAACTAAAAGCAAGATTCAAGAGTTGGATTAAAATTCAGGATGAAGGGTACCATTGATAAGATTCGTTAATGACATTCCTATCCTCAGTGATGATGAAGAAGAATTTCATGATCTGTTGGATGGAATGAACAATCTAATGCATACAGAATAAAGATTGAGAGAAATGGGAAGGAAGGCAAAAGTAATCACAAGTAGCGGAAATGAGAAAAGCGAGCAAATTAAGATCAAAATTGGGGATCACCAAGCAGACAGAGTTGAGGAATTCTGCTACATGGAAAGGAAAAAAATCTGTGATGCGCAAAGCAAGCAGTACATAAAAAGGAGGCTAGCACAGACAAAGGAGGAATTTCTAGCCAAGAGTACCAGTATCAAATATTGGCCTTAATTTGAGGAAGAAATTTATGAGAATGTGCATTTGGACAGTCAGAAAAATGGAACAGAAGAGGAGAGAATCGAAGCATATGAGGAGGCGCGATAGGCAAGAATGTTGACATTTAGGTGGACCGATAAAATCAGGAATGAGAAGATTCTCCACACAATCTGAGAAGGAAAGATAAAATGCTGCTGGCAGCTTTGGATGGCTTTTCCATTAAATTTGAGATCGGTCTTCTAATTTAGCGAATGATAACGGTGGTGAAGGAATTGAGAACGTTCTATCGAAGACTGGTAATAAGGTTCTCTATGTAGTCTATTTGCTTTCTTCGACATGGTGGAGGACTTACTGGTTTCTGAATGCTTTTGTGCGTGTGTGTGTGTGTGTGTGTGTGTGTGTGTGTGTGTGTGTGTGTGAGGACACAGTGTGTTGGTGTTGGAATGGAGATAGGATGGACAGAGAATGTTACTGAAAAAGACACTTTGCTGAGAGTGGAGACCAGAGGTTCAGGTACTGATGACGCGGAACTGGGCTGCCATGGTTTCCCCGGGGGACAGCAAACCACTGTCCCGGTTTACAATCTCGCCCAACCTAGTGGCTGCCCGGAAGGTGGAGGGGTTCCGCAAGCAGTGGGCAGGGGCTGCTTCCTCGTACTTTGTGGACCGTATTTGCAGACAGCCATCAGCCACTTTAGAAAACACGGACTACACAAAGTAATGAGCCAGCCGCATCAGCTGTTCTTCTCCAAAGGTCCTCTGATGCGAGGCTAGTGCAGTGGGTGTGAAAACGCGCTATTGGTGTGTTAGAGTGTAATATCAGGACGTTATTTAGGAGCAGGGAAGAGTTTCTCTATGTGATTGACATCTCATCATGATGTGTCGTTTTGGTGGGGTTCTGTATAAATGAAAATGGAAATGCAAATGCCATGTGACTAGGGCCTCCCGTCGGGTAGACCGATCGCCTGGTGCAGGTCTTTCGATTTGACGCCACTTCGGCGACCTGCGCGTCGATGGGGATGAAATGATGATGATTAGGACAACACAACACCCAGTCCCTGAGCGGAGAAAATCTCCGACCCAGCCGGGAATCGAACCCGGGCCCTTAGGACTGACAGTCTGTCACGCTGACCACTCAGCTACCGGGGCGGACTGTATAAAGGAAGAAACCTCGGAACTGGGCTGTGGCGATTGTCACTGTTTGGCAGGAAAAGAGGGCAAAACGTAAGACACAGACAAAGCAACTAGTACTTGAGGCTGTCACATGGAACAGGGTACATTGTCTTGCAGCTGAGATGAGGTGCAGTGCACAGTGTTACAACTGTAGCAACGTGCCCCCGTCTTCCATTCAGACCCGTTTGCACTGCCACAGCGTGCATCATGGCGCGTAGCAAATAAAATACGTGAGCATTATTAGCAACACCGACGAGTTAGGGCATTCTTGTTAGGAACTTGTGGAATGATATACGATAGCCTGTCTCAGGTTTCAGTCAGTTACCAATATTTCAGTCACTACTTTCCACCAGGTATTTGCGAGTTTTAAAACAGAGATTCAGACCATCACTTTGAGTTCACAGGGAACAATCTTCTCAGGCAGTCAAGTAACCCTACGATCCATTATAATCACTAATTATAGCTTCCATACAGATACCATCTGTCAACTATTTGACTCTCTAGTTTTCATGAACTGTGATGATCTATGTTGAAATGAATAAATTTCTGTGTAAATAATACATTGTTTTTTAATCAGACACCTTCCTGTCACGTTAAGTTATTGAGTAAGTACTTCACTTTAGGATCTATACCTATGGTCTAAAATCAGGTTATCCATTAGACGCTGCAAACATTAAATTCATAGAATGGGTGTTACGGTGGTGCCTTGTACACAATTAGATTTATGACTGAGGGAATATTTTCCACAAAGAGGGAACTTCGCGAAGGACTATGCAGAAAACACTAACAAGAAGAAGGGGCCGGATGATACAACATGAGTTAAGATATAAGGGAACAACTTCCATAATACTATAGGCAGCTGTGGTGAGTAAAAAGTATAGGGGTTGATAGCGGGGTAGATAGCGATTGTAATATACGCAACAAATAACTGAGGATGTAGAATGTAAGAGCTACTCTCAGATGAAGAGGTTGGTACAGGAGAGGAATTCGTGGCGGGTCACATCAAACATGAAAAAGCTGTAACAACGTTAATGTAAAGTAAGTGCCTAGTGACGACGTAAGATGAAGGAGCTGTAGATATTTCTCGGTATTTACAGTACAAAAGTTTGAATGTACGAATGCATGCTCCCATGGAAGTATGTCTGACTGAAACGTTCTCAGTCTGGCAGCAGCGTCAGGCTCCTTCATGTAGAGCCACATGTCGTGGCTGAGAGTCCGAGCAGATTTTATTCAAACTTCTGAACGATTTTTGGGAAAGAGAATAGACAGATCGTTTCATTATAAATGACACATCCCGTATAGCCAACGTTGAAGACATAAAATGTCAGATGGTGGAGATTTAGACCAATCTCCACTAAATATGTACCCAACAGGCTCAGGCTTGTAAAGTGGTATCTGATATAAAGTTTCCCAAAAGTTCTGAGAAAATACGAGAAAAGAGAGTTACAGACAATTTTCTTCCCTGTCCTTAACTGGCTTGGGCTATCTGCGTAATACCCCCATAAGGTTCACGGAAGTACAGGTGGGGTCAGAATTCTTGCGAAAGGTTAATATTAGTGCCACAGAGCCAAAGCCAGCTACATTGTGAGCCAGATAAATCAGGAAACAATCTCGAAGAACTGATCAGGCGTTGTGTGACATATAACACAGCTTAAATGAAGAGAAAAAAATACCACTTACCATGTTTTCGAATCCGAGGGGGATGAACAGTCGTGAGACCTGCGTCACGCCGAGTGAGAACAGCTGTGCGAAGTCTCGCGAGTAGTTGGAGAGCTGTTCCAGGTAGACCGTCCGCTGGACCTGGAGTTCTGGACAAGAGGACAGACCAGTTAACAAGCCAGTGGATCAGATTTCTGTAGAAGCACAGTTTTTCACTTCCTGCCATCACCAGCTCACAGGACTTGTTTTTTGAAACTAGATTAGTGTACAGTGTCAGTAATCGTAAGAGTTATAGTATGGACGCTTTGACTGGATGTTACACAGCTCATAATACAGTGGCACGTCCAAAGAGCACATGAGGTGGAGCGAGAGGAGTATCTTCACACAACGTATATTCAGCCATAAAAATTCTTCAAACATTGCCTAAGAGTCAAAGTATCAACCTACTTGAAGGAATGGAAATATGCAATTGCTTCAAAAATCACCCACGCGACTTGCTTAACGATTAGACAAGTTTAAGAAATAACAGATTTTTAAATAATTTCCACTCAGTTACATACATGCGTAGTTTACCTGTTTCATTCTGACTTAGTGATATGCATGGGATGTAAACATTTGTACAGAAGCGGTTACATACTGGTTTTATTGTATGGGTAGTCCTTAGGATGTTTTCAGTGAGTTGTATTGTTTTATAAGTAAACAAGGGAGAATCATGTGCACGTCCATGCATCTTTACGTTACAGTTTATACACATATAAAATGACGTGTATGATTATTACTGTCTTGTTTTTATGACCATCGGAGCTGCTCTATCTTTGGTATAGATACCATGTGTACAGGGAGAAAATTATTGAAATATGTGAAATAAAATCGTTATACCTTCTGAACTCTTCACGTCAGGTCTTTGTAAATGTACGGTTGTCTGAAGGATATGATTGGAATTTTATGGCTTGGGTTAGCGACGAAGCTAACTTTCATTTAGGTGGGTTCGTCAATAAGCAAAATTGGCGCGTCTGGGTGACTGAGAATCCGTATTTCGCGATCGAGAAGTCTCTTCACCCTCAATGGGCGACAGTGTGGTGTGCAATGTCCAGCCACGGAATAATAGGTGCGGTATTCCTTTATGGCACTGTGATTACCGAATGATAGCTGAAAGTTACCCTGATTTCGACAAGATGTGGTTCATGCAAGACGGAGCTGGATCCAATAGAAGCAGGAGAGTGTTTGATGTCCTTGAGGAGCATTCTTTGGACCGCATTCTGGCTCTGGGGTGCCCAGAGGCCACTGGCGTGGGCCTCGATTGGACGCCATATTCTCCACATCTGAACACGTGCGACTCCTTTTTGTGGGGCTACATTCAAGACAGAGTCATCAGAAATAACTCCATTGATGAGCTGAAAACAGCCATTCAGGAGATCATTGATGTCATCGATATTTCAACACTTCAGCGGGTCATGCAGAAATTCGCTATTCGTCTGCGCCATATCATCGCAAATGATGGTGGGCATATCGAACATATTATAGCCTAAATCAGAATATCTGTAGTAACGTTTACATGCCGAATAAGGTGTTGAAACGCCGTAGTTTGTAATTAATTTATGTTTCCACATAGAGTTCTATAACTGTGAACCTATACCATTACGCCATATCAAAATAAATAAATTTCGTATTCCATCCTCTTGTGCCATGTCAAATTCTGTTACCCAAATTAATCGTTTACACTGAGATGTACAATTGCTGACGAGAGCAAAGAACGAAAATTTTTCCCACCAGCTGCCTAAATTACGTAAACTGTATACTTGAAGAGTGATTTGATGGGATTCGTGTTAAGTATGTTAACATCGGTAACAGTGAATTTACGAGGGTTGGAACTTTAATAGTGGCAACTATTTATTTACAGCTCATGCAAAACAGATACGTGTTTCAAAGTTTTACTGCTAGTGAGTCCAATTTGCGTTCTCCTTTACAGGTGTACCAGTCTTTCCTAAAATTATCCCGAAGTCGATTATTCGCCTTCCCTAGCACAGTGCTCACACGCTCGTTTCATTTCATGTCACTTTTCAGTGTTACGCCCAGATATTTAAAAGAATCGACTGTGTTAGGCGGCGCACTGGTAATACTGTAATCGAACATTACAGGTTTGTTCTTCCTACTCATCCCCGTTAACTTACATTTTTCCACATTTAGGGCTAGTTGCCATTCATCACACCAACCGGAAATTACGTCTAAGTCGTCTTGTAGCCTTCTATAGCCACTAACTTCGACACCTTACCGTACACAAGAAGAGAGGATATAATATACAGACTGGCTATGGCAAAGAAAGCGATTCTGCAGAAGAGAAGTTTGTCAACAGCGAGTATAGATTTAAGCGTCAGGAAGGCTTTTATGAAAGTATTTGAATGAAGAGTAGCCATGTATGGAAGTGAAACTTGGACGATAAATAGTTTAGACAAGAAGAGAATAGAATCTTGCGAAATTTTGTGCTACAGAAGAATGATGAAGATTAGATGGATAGGTCACGTAACTAATGTGGAGGTACTGAATAGAATCGGGGAGAAGAGGAATTTGTGGCACAACTTGACTAGAAGAAGGGATCAGTTGGTAGGTCACATTCTGAGGCATCAAGGGTTCACCAATTTCGGGATGGAGGTAAGCGTGGAGGGTAAAAATCGTAGAGGGAGACCTAAGAAATCTTCAGTCTCATTTCGAACAGGTACCCCACTCATAGAATTATTGTCGGTGGCGACTTCAATCTATCCTCGATATGCTGAAAAAATTATACGTTTAATGGTGATGGCAGTCATAAAACGTCATCCGAAATTATACTGAATGCTTTCTAAGAAAATTACTGTGAACAATTAGTTCATGAACCCACTCGAAGCGTAAATGGTGGCGAAAGCATATCTGACATCTTAGCAACAACTAATCTTGGACAAATTGGGAGTATGATGATGAATACAGGGATTAGCGACCACAAGGCATTTGCTTCAAGGCTGAATACCGCAACACCTACAACCATCAAAAAGAAACGGAAAATACATCTGTTTAAAAAAGCTGATGAAAATGCTCTTAACGCCTTTTTAAGAGACAGTCTCCACTCCTTCCGATCTGATCACGTAAGCGTAGAAAAGATGTGAAATGATTTCAGAGAGATAGTATAGATGGCAATTGAGATATATATACCACATAAATTATTAAGTGATGGTACTGATCCCCCATGTTACACAAAGCGGGTGAGATCGCTGTTGCAGAAGCAAAGAAAAATGCATTCGGAACTTAAAAGAACGCAAAATCCCGAACATTGGCAAAGTTTTGCAGAAGTTCGAAATATAGCGCTGTGCCTCAATGCGAAATGCTTTTAATAATTTCCACAACGAAACTCTGTCTCGGAATCTGGTAGAAAACCCAAAGAGATCCCGGTCATATATAAAGCACACCAGTGGCCAGACGCAATCAATATCTTCATTGCGCGATAACAACGGTGAAGTCACCGATGACAGTGGCACTAAAGCAGAGTTATTAAACACGGTTTTCCGAAACTCCTTCACCAAAGAAGACGACGTAAATATTCCTGAATATTTCAGAGTATGCAGATGCCATAGCTCCATATTTAGCAGTTATATACAACCTCTCGCTCACAGAAAGTTTCGTACCTAAGGATTGGAAAGTTGCTCGTCACGCCAATACCCGAAAAGGGAAATAGGAGTAATCCACTGAATTACAGGCCCATATCCCTAACGTCGATTCCCCGTACGGTTTTGGAACATATACTATATTCCAACTTTATGAAGTACCTCGAAGAAAACGATTTACTGGCGCATAGTCAGCACGTATTCAGAAAATATCGTTGTTGCGGAACACAACTAGCTCTTTATACTCATGAAGTAATGAGTGCTATCGACAGGGGATCTCAAATTGACTCCATATTTTTAGATTTTCAGAAGGCTTTCGACACCGTTCGTCACAAGCGTCTTCTTATTAAACTGCCTGCCTATGTAATATCGCCTCAGCTGTGCGGTTGGATTCGTGATTTCCTGTCAGAACTGTGGTTCGGAGTAATAGACGGAAAGTCATCGAGTAAAACAGAAATAATAGCCGTTGTTCCGAAAGGAAGTGTTGCAGGTCCTCTACTGTCCCTGACGTAGTAGACAAGCTGAGTAGCCGTCTTAGATTGTTTGCAGATGATGCTGTCATTTACGGTCGTGTAAAGTTATCAGATGACCAAAACGAATTGGAAAACGATTTAGGAAAGTACGGTGCGAAAAGTGGCATTTGACCCTGAATAAAGAAAAGTGTGAAGTAATATAATAAATCCGCTAAATTTCGATTATGTGGTAAGTCACACAAATCTGAAGGCTGTAAATTCAACTAAATACGTAGGGATTACAATTACAAATAATCTAAGTCGGAACGATCACATGTTGTGGGTAGAGCAAACCAAGGACTCTGACTGATTGGCAGAACACTTAGAAGGTGCAACAGGTCTACCAAAGAGATTGCTTACATTACACTTGTTCGCTGTATTTTGGAGTATTTGTGCGGTGTGGGATCCGTATCAGATGGGACTGACGGATGATATTGAAAAAGTTCAAAGAAGGGCGGCTCGTTTTGTACTATGACGAAGTACGGAAGGTGGTGTCAGGGACATGATACGTGAACTGGAACGGAAATCATTAAAACAAAGGCGTTTTTCGTTGCGACGGGATCATCTCATGAAATTTCAATCACCAATTTTCTCCCTCGGTTGCGAAAACATTCTGTTGCCACCCACATACAGAGGGAGAAATGGTCATCACGATAAAATAAGAGAAATCAGGGCTTGCACAGAAAAATTTAAGTGCTCGTTTTTCCCGTGCACCATTCGAGAGTGGAACGGTAGAGAGACAGCTTGAATGTGGATCATTGAACCCTCTGCCAGGCACTTTATTGTGAACAGCGGAGTAATCACGTAGATGTAGATGAATAGATGAATACACCAAGCAGATTAAGAACGATGTACGTTGCAGTAGTTACTCAGAGACGATGAGACTTGCACATGATAGAGACCTGCATCAATCCAGTCTCTGGACTGAAGACCATAACAACAACAACCGTACACCACATCATCATCAGCAAACACCCGCAGATTGCTGCCCATCCTATCCGCCAAATTCATTTATGTATGCAAAGAACAACAGCAGGCCAGCCGCTGTGGTCGAGCCGGTTTGGGCGCTTCAGTCCGGAACTGCACGCCTGCTACGGTCGCAGGTTCGAATCCTGCCTCGAGTATGGATGTGTGTGATGTCCTTAGGTTGGTTAGGTATAAGTAGTTCTAAGTATAGGGGACTGATGACTTCAGAAGTTATGTCCCATAGTGCTCAGAGCCATTTGAACCATTTTTGTAGTAATAAGCATGCCTGGCGTAGAGAAACAATGATATTCGGATTTAGCTTATGAAATGTACGATATGCCTGCCATGACTGATAGCGCAAACGAATAGCGAAATTCTTCATGACCCACTGACGCGCCGCATCATCGATGCTGTCGATGATGGCTGTTTTCAGCTCAGCAATGGTTTCGTGGTTATTGCTGTACACCTTGTCCTTAATATAGACCCACAAAAAGGAGTTGCTTGTGTTCAGATCTGGAGAATATGGTGCCCAATCGTAGCCTCTAGATACCTCAGAGCCAGGATGCGGTCCCCAAAGTGCTCTCGCATGGCATCAAACACTCTCCTGCTTCGTTGGTGTCAAGCTCCGCCTTGCATACAGCACACCTTGTCGAAATCAGGGTCACTCTGGATAATGGGGATGAAATTATCTTCAGAAATCTTCACGTAGCGTTCTGTAGTCACTTCGCCTTCGAGGAATATCGTACCAGTTGTTCCATGACCGGACATTTCACACCACACAGTCACCTCATGAGGGTGAAGAGACTTCTCGATTGCGAAATACGGATTCCCAGTCCCCTCAAATGCGCCAATTTTGCTTATTGATGGACCCATCCAAATGAAAGTAAGATTCTTAGATAAACTAAACCATACAATTCCCGTCATGCCCTGTGGGCAGCCATGCAGTTTGAATGTCCTAATGCAAACCGTTCGGAAATTAGGACGATTTTATGGCATATAATTCAATAATTGTCACTGCCTTCCAAGACAACAACTGTGTTCTCAGGGCCATTTGGACTCGTACCTAGCTTGACAACCACTGAGATGTGCTATGGCATTTCAACACGCCCGCTAAGCCATCCGATTCCAGTCTCAGAGGAAATGTCTGGGACCAGTAAGTGGAATGTGGTCATCTCAATGTCCCAGTGATTTGGCGCCTCCATGGTATCTGATGAGTAACCTCAGCTGAAAACGCCAAACCTCGAGAGAGTTGTGAGGAACTGAGGCCCTTATCAAGGCTAGAGTTGGTGTACTGTAGAACTGTGTTAGCAAGGTCTCTCCTTACCCGACATCAAGTGATATCTGTGCTTAAAATTTGTGTTTATTAACTGTAATAGACACTTCCCAAGCAAACATCACCAATCTGAGTTCGTGTTTTACACAGAAAAAGGTTCACTTATATGCTGGCGTAGACTGGTGCCATGGTGCCAGCATATCACGCATAGAGGATACGAGAGTATGGGTAGAGGCCATTGACAAGACATGGCGGAAATGCGCCGCCAATGCCGTCTCAGCCAGCAGTATTTAGGATCACCATCATAGACCAAAGGACCAGTTATGCCAGTACAAGTCAGCTGTGGAGATCCAGTGTGCCACCAAGATGGAGTCACAGACTTAGCCTCTAGCACAGGGACTGGCAGCACATACCAACCTTATAGTGAACATAGCTGACTTTTACTTCAGCAGCATTGAGGCTACATGGACTATACAGAAGAGCGCTTGTACCACAGCACATGGAAACTTAAGTTATGTAGCTCTTTGTTTATGAATGAAGAACCCAATTATTAATTGCTTGCAGTTTGTGTTATACAATGAGGATGCTGGTCACCTACATCCTCTCCTTGCTTTCCACAGTACAGCTCTCCTAAACGATGAGACGAGTCTGCAATCATGGTATAGTGGCTAGCGTTGTTGCCTCTGTATCACGGCGTCCCAGGTTCGATTCCTGTCTGGGTTGCAAATTTTCTCTCTCTGGGGACTGGATGTTAGTGCTGTCCTCATCATTTCACCATCATCATCATCATTCGTGACAGTGAATAGATTGGACTGTGTACAAAATTGGACTGTGAGAAAATTGTGACTCTATATGGGCACTGATGACTGCACAGTTGAGTGCCCCACAAACCAAACATCATCATCATCATCATCATCATCACAAGGGGACGACGTAAAAGCGGCCAAAGAGAACAAAACAATTTACAAGACCTCAACTGCAGCAACTGAACCACCCCTCCCACCCCCCCCCCCCCCCCCACAAAAAAAAAAATCTGGGTTGTAATTCTGATAGTATGCATTTGCGACCTCTGAATGTGCAGCTTCTACACTTTTCTGTAGACTTTTCTGTAGCTGTCTGTCACTGGCTCCACTCAACTGCAGCCGCCTAATGCCACAGCGCCTAGAACCACGCGGTGTAGTGACATCCAGAGCCCTCATACTCATGGCATGGTGAAAGCGAGGGAGGAGGTGGGTGGAACCGGTGATGACCAACCCACATGTTTCAAAATATTGTTCTATGAGCAGAACATACGTTATTTAAAATAAAAATATATGTAGGTAATATGGGTAGGTAATATGTAAATGTACGCACCTTCACATTCAACATTATTTAGCAATATTGTAGCTCCGATATTCTGCAGAAGTATATATTCCCTTGTTACTGGCAGGGGCAAAGTGATATCCGATCACATTACATCTTCAAAGCAAGCTTCATAATTAATCACTTGCTCATTTTACGCCCCTGTCCTGTTGTACCAATATATTGTTTGACGAAAGTGATTGTGGTGAAATGGTAGCCTCATTATCGTCATCATCGTCCTCTCTCGCAAAGAGGAGTCTCGCGTCACTCCACTATTTTTCTCTACAGTTAGCATGTCTTGTCCACGATTTTTGCAACGAAATTGGAAGGTAACGAGTTTCACGAGCTTTGGTGTGTGAATGTTGCAATTTGACCATCACTGCACGCCGCTCGTGGAGGTGCAGCACTACCGTTTGTTGGCTCATAGTAATTGCGAACACGAACCTCTTACTCCCTCTACCGACAGTACTTCGCTCTCCGGGGTTGGCCGGCCGCAGTGGGCAGCAAAGCTTGCACGACAGTTAAAAAGCTGCGTCTTCAGAAGGTCACAACTGCATACTATCAGAATTATTGTCCAAATCTCCGCGCTGGATCGATTACAGGGGCTGATGTCTTGCATGTCTGCTTTTTTAGACCTAAAATATTAGGTCAAATCGGTGATTTTTCCTTGTTAGATGCAGTCAATTCTCTGTAGATATAGTTTCTTTCTCTAGTGTGCTTATTAGTTAGTTCTACGGTTGTTGCTTCCTGTGTACTTTGATCAGGACAGAGTTTTCACCTCTGGCATAATTCCGTCATCATGCGTTCATTATCTTAGAATATCTTCATAAGCACATTACGCTTTATTAAAAAAAAAAAATAAGATACTCACCAGTTTTGTTCAAGTGCTTCCGGATGAAATTCAGTTTATGGTGCGTCTCGCATTCTCCCCTGGCGCGTATGGCTCTTGTGATGCGCCGAACAGCGTCCAATGACTGCGAGAGGACATGACACCTCAGATGATCCGTTTGCAGCGTCGTGACGTTCCATTCCACGCCGTTCAACCTTTCAAAATAATATCGAGTCAACTCATGTAACAAATGATATTTTGAGGCTTGATTGTATTTTGTTGAATACAACAGTGAAAGCTAAAGTGAACCACCTCCAGTTTGTACGTTTCCCGTTGATAGAGGTGACGATGTCATCAGAGACAAATTGAGTGGTATACAAGTCTCCTGAAACATTGTGATGAACTGAGTGGTCTCTGTTGAAGTACTAGAAAGCCAATGCACACATTCAGCCAGGTCTATGACAGGACAAGCATGTACACTTGTACAGAAGGGTAATTATTGTCGTATGGCCTTACAGTTCATACACCAATAGATACACAGTGTACTCCCAGGTGAATGTTTACATTTGTTAACTAGATCGTGGCACTCGGTGCCACTTCATGCAAGACTTTCAGACCACATTTAAAAACATGGTGCGGGCAGTCCTCCATGACGTAACTCACCATCTGCTTGTTGGCATCACAGTCACAGGCAGCAGTCGCACTATAAGCCCACTTCTTCAAGATGTGGCCGCGTCTCCCTCGTGCCATATGGTTGCAATTGAATCTTGAGTTTTCACAATGACAAAGATGAAAATGTGCAATCTTACCCAGTTGATGGATTCTGGTACACACTATTTAAGACTGAGTTCTTATTGGTCTCTGTCTCAAGAATTTGTACTTTGGCATATTTGATTGTGAGATTAGTAGGGGCAAAAGTGGATGGAACAGGCAACCACTGAGTGGGAGCCGAAGTGCTAAAGCCATTAATGGTCATCACGGCCCCTTCTGTCTTATCTGTATGTGTGCTGTTCTCCCACGCTGGAGGACAATGTTCAGCAGCTGAGTACCCAAGTGAAATTGCGTCATTGCGTGGTTTAGCTGCAGTTCCTCCCCATTTGTTTCCAACAATGTGGTGCAGCAGATTTACTATTGAACCAAACATCTTTGAAAGGTTCGCACACTGCTGCGTAAAAGACTCTGAGAGGTAGAGGGAGACACCTCGATATTTAGGGAAGTACTTGTGGGAAACTTTGATCCCATCTAAGAGGACATATAACTGCCTGTGTGCTTCTTTATTATAGACGCACAACGCTGTGAGCCCTATTTTACATTTGGTTTGGCTGGAGTCTCAACCTGTAAAAGTACTGAACTCAGGTTCAGCTGGGGAATGTGTCCACCATATTTTGGGCTCCTATGATGTTCAGACACCTCTTATCGATGTCAATGACGACTGCTTCTGGCCAGTCTTACAAAGAACAGGTCGCAGTTAGTTTTATCTTGCAACACAATATTGCACAGAAACATCATGACCTACTCGTAAACATCATCCTGCAGTAGCCAGGAATCAGACGAGTGGAACAGCTCTGTTAACGGACTGAGTCTATTGGGATTACTTGAAAATCTGAATGCGTTGTTATAGCAGACAATCTCACACACTTGATTTCTGCAGGAACGCTGCTACTTAAGAGAATCCAAGCATACTACAATGCACAGGGTAGTAGAATATTATAATGATTGTCATGCAGCAACAGACGTCTGTTTAACTGATGTTCCAGGAGACTGCATTTAGTATGGTGAAAAACGTCAGTCAGGTAATGAAATGACATATGTCTTCTATTGTTGCTATTTACTTAATTTATAATAATTCATAACATGTCTCTACTGATTGACCTGTCATGCTGGTGAGATGGGTGATATTGGTGACTGCAAGGATCGAGAAACTACACGTCTTAATAGCTCTCTGTCTCTGTAATTAATTGTATTTCTTGTACTCATTGTGTTGTACAACAAATCTAATGTAGTCTCGGGTGGACCATAGAACAGGGGGAGGGGGTCTGCTTTTTGGGTGGGTCATACAGCGGGGGGAGGGGGCTGCTTTTTGGGTGGGATACACAGCAGGGGGAGGGGACACCTGCTTTTGGGGTGGGCCCCACAGCAGTGGAGGGGGGTTGGACTGCCCTGGTGACCAGCCCTCAGTTGAACTCCCTGGGGAGAATGGCCATGTTCTGAAGATTAGGCCTCATGGAGAAGGGGATGGCGACCTGAGCACTGACTGTGCATGGTAGGACTATACTGTTTACTTATGCTCTGCCATGGCACTGGCTATGCATGTGCAGTCAGGGTCCCAAAAACTGTGAACTGTGGCTGAAAAGCTCTGTATAATGAACAGAGTAGGACGTCTCGCCAGTGCACAATAAATTATTTTTAGAAGTTCGCCTCACTGGTCAAAGAACAGCTTAGTTTTCTCTGGTATTACCTTTCCTAGGCAACTGGAAGGTGCAAGGCTGGTTGAGAGATATTCATCACAGCTTTCTCATGGGAAGCTCGGTGGCTCTTTATTGTTAAATGCTTTTGCTTCCTCCCTTGTGGGGGTGTAAGTGCGACAGCTGCGGACCACTCCACGTGGTGTAAGAACCTCTCTCTCTCTCGTAAGAAGAAAGGTAGCTTACTGGGTGACCTAAGAAAAATCTCTAAATAGCAGACAGACCGCGTTTCCTACGGATTTCAATTGGAGGGAGGGGGGGAGGGAGGGATAGGCCATTGACAGACCACCAAAGATGACTGCCATTCCTGTCTCACTTGTTCCTTGCGAGCTTCGTCAAATTAATCTAGTTCTAATTTAAGTTTGTTTCAGTGTACATAATTAGCATTTATTTGCACTTTGTATTTTATTACTCAGGTTAATAAGCAATTATTGCTCTCTTTTTATGTAGGGTGACACGAGGAGTAGTTGGAATAAGTTGGCGTAAAATTGGAAAGAGTGTTTGATGGCTGCTGAAGAGCTACCCAATGCATTTTATGCTATACAATGAGCAGTGGGATTAATATCCGCGGTTATCAGTAGGTGGTTTATGAACTCAGTACCTTTACCTAAGAGAAATTCAGAAATCTCTGCACCTGAAGCAGATACACATTTTCTTCTGTGGACAGGAGGTATGGATGAGCTCTGAACAGTTTCACATGAGATAGCACTACCTGTGGAAGTTAACGGCATTCTTCCGACCGCTGATGACAAGAGGTGTTCTTCTGTGCCCAGCCAATATGAAGCTCCACAGGCCTGTTCCCAAATGCCATCAAAATCCTTTCTCTCCATGTTTCTTTATTTTCCAATATACTGGCGGCTACCTCCTTCCTGCAAAGACACTTGAGACACATACGGATCTAAATAACTGGTTTTTTTCATGTTTTTGGATGACGTTTATGTTCTAAACAGGGAACACTTTCCACCGAATTTTATGGATGTCTTGGATGTCATTACTAGTCGTTGGTCACTCTTTCTCTTTCCACAAATCCTATTTCCCCAACTCCGCTAAACATCGGAATGCTAATGAACCAATAAAATCTGAGAATAAAACAATTCCTGTAGAAACATAGTTACAAGATGTTATCCTTTTGTTTTGCAGTAGTGTATTTGGCAACATGGAAGGTTACCTTTCCCATGCACCTTGTACTGATGGATAGAGTGTAGACGAAAATATAAACACAGCAAGCAGTACCATGCACTGCCAGCTACAGCAGTGGTTTCCTGAGTTGTAAATATTCGAAATGTTCCTCTTTTTCACAGCGTATGATGTAGAGAGTGAAGTGGTACAGTTCCTCCAACTGATTCCGTGAAAACACGCCCAGTTATACATTTTTTATCTACATCTACATCGGTATTTTCCAAATCACATTTGAGTGTCTGGCAGAAGGTTTGTTTTGATCTTCTTATTAGTAGATAAACGACAGCGTCGTCTGCAAACAATCTAAGACGGCTGCTCAGATTGTCTCCGATATCGTGTATATAGAGAAGGAACAGCAAAGAGCCTTTGACACTACCGTGGGGAACGCCAAATATCACTTCTGTTTTACTCGACGACTTTCCGTCAATTACTACGAACTGTGACCTCTCTGACTGGAAATCACAAATCCAGTCACATAACTGGGACGATATTCCGTAAGCAGGCAATTTCACTACAAGCCGTTTGTGTGGCACAGTGGCAAAAGCCTTCCGGAAATTTAGAAATACGGAATCGATCTGAAATGGCTTGTCAATAGCACTCAACACTTCATTTGAATAAAGAGCTAGTTGTATTTCACAGGAACGATGTTTTCTAAACGCATGTTGAGTACGTGTGAACAGATCATTCTCTTCGAGGTAATTCATAATGTTCGAACACAACATATGTTCAAAAATCCTGCTACATATCGACGTTAACGATATGAGCCTGTAATTTAGTGGATTACTGCTACTACCTTTCTTGAATATTCGCGTGACCTGTGCAGCTTTCCAGTCTTTCGGTGCGGATCTTTCGTCTAGCGAACGGTTGTATATGATTGTTAAGTATGGAGCTAATGCATCAACATATTCTGAAAGGAACCTACTTGGTATACGATCTGGACCAGAAGATTTGCTTTTATTGAGTGATTTAAGATGCTTCACTACTCCGAGGATATCTGCTTCTAAGTCACTCATGTTGGCAGCAGTCCTTGATTCGAGTTCTGGAATATTTACTTCTTCTTCTTTTGTGAAGGGATTTCAGAAGGTTATGTTTAGTAACTCTGCATTGCCGGCTCTGTCTTCGAGAGTATCTCCATTGCTATCGCGCAGAGAATGTATTGTTCTCGTCTTGCCGCCATCCGACATGTCTTCGCAAGGAAGGAACTGGTAGCAGAGCGTGGTTACGGTTGTGATATTTCCATTACAGTTACTGTTAGTTGTATTTGTATTTTTGTTAGTGTTGCACCATATTCTCTTGGTTGCTGATCGTTTTGATGTGGATTTCAGTGGATGTGAGGATGTAGGTTGCAGTAGGTACTGGGAGATGAAGAAGCTTGCACAGTATAGAGTAGCATGGAGAGCTGCATCAAACCAGTCTCTGGACTGAAGACTACAACAACAACAACATTTCAGTGGCGGTCAGGCAGTGTCCTGGAATCGGCCTGTTGAGCCTATTGAGGGCAGTGTTCCGGACTTAAGAGCTCGCTTGCGTGCTATCGTTCTTCACCAGGTTGACGTCGTGGTTGAGGTGGTGGTTCAGATAGACGCAGCCATTGAGTATCGTTCAAGGCTATTAGGGGCCTTGAGGACACCACAGGTGTTTTGGAAGACACTCAAACTAGGGGTAGTAAGTTAGATAGGCTGCGGGCACAATTAATGCATTAGTTCTAAGACATCATGTCTTAAATTCTGGTAGCTCTATTCATTCTCAACTGCGAATAGTCCTTTAAGTTGGTCATCTTGTGAGACTTAGCCCGGTACCTTCTTCAGTGCAGGGATGTCGGGTTGCGTATCGGCATGTGTTTCCTCTGTTTGGTTGGCTTCGAGCGGGTATCTCGCTTCTTTCTGTTGCTGTGCTAGCAATGGTACTTGAATCGGTCATCTAGCGGGACTTGGGTTGGTCCCTTCCTGGTGCAGGGATGTCGGGTGCCCAGTGGGCAGGTGTCACCTCTGCATGGATGGGTCCGAGCCACACTCTAGCTTCCGGCTGTTTCTTGGCCATTGTCCTTTGCTTTCATTAAGGAGTTCCTGGTCAATTTATTTGGGCATGTGACCCCCAGGTTCATGTTTGAGGAGGGGTGGGGGGAAGGTTGAGCAGTGTGCGGCTCGTGTTCGTGCCGTTTCTTGCTTGCCAGCTTGTCTTTAGCAAAGTGTCGCCTCGTGTCTTATTCGATTTATTACTGTCACTAAGTTGCTGGCTTGTCCGCCCATGAGTGGCAGCAGCAGCGCGTATCGATAAGAGCACTGTCATATTATCTTTGAAGCGACCGCAGCCATGTTTCGAGAAAACGTTTCGTTGTGGAAACTATTATAAGCACGTTGAATTGAAGTCCTCGCTAAATTTCGAGCTTCTGTAAAAGATGGCGAATCTTGGAGATTTTGCGTCTGTTTCAATTTGGCGTGTTTTTTTCGTTGTTTCTGTAACAGTGTTGTGACCCGTTTTGTGTACCAAGGAGAATCACCTCCGTCGTTTGTTAGTTTATTTGGTATAAATCTCTGAGTTGCTGCCGATACTATTTCTCTGAATTCAAGCCACATCTGGTCCACACTTACAGTGTTAATTTGGAAGGAGTGGAGATTGTGTCTCAGGAAGGCATCAAGTGAATTTTTACCTGTTTTTTGAATAGGTATATTATTCGTTTATTTTTGGAGGATTTGGAGGTTGCAATATTCAATCTCTCTACGATAACCCTGTGTTCACTGATCCCTGTATACGTTTTGATCCTCGTTATTAACTCAGGCTTATTTGCTGCTGAGAGGCCAAGTGTGTTTTCACAACCGTTTACTATTCTTTCACCTAAATAGGTTTACACAAATAGGGGGAAATCCCAAACTGGGTGGCCAGACCGCAATTTGACCCGCCCAGCTTCAGCCACCCCGCTGCGTGGGACTCCGTCTGCAGGGACACGCCGCAGCCCACTTCTGCCTCATCAATTTGCCGCACACGTGTTTTATGTTGAGGGTATCACTCCTTACAGAGAATGTCCAGTTTTGTAGGTAACAGGTGCTTCGGCCCTATGCAGCATAATCTCATTTCCCGGAATCAAATTTGTAATGACAGTTATTTTCAGGATAGCCACTTCTGAAACTAATTATTAAAAAATTAGTATGCTATTGAGTGTTGACTTCACAGTTGAGATTAGAACGTATTCCACGTGGAAAGATTAGGTGCAAATCTCCATTCTTCATTTATTTATTTTGAACTATAAATTTTGGAACACTAAATTGTAGGAGCAGGGCAATAAATTGTATTTGTCCTATAACGCAGGCTCTCACGACCAGTGTTTGCGTCCTTGATAAACTTTGTTTTATGGAGTCAGGCAGCCTAACGTTTCGTCTCCAAATGCTGGAGATATCATTAGAAATTGTGAAGACTCAGGTAGCAGTTTTATACTTTAAAAATCTTAGTATGATAAACTGTTTGTACACATTCACGAGACGGTCTAGTTGTGGTGTCATCAGACAGCTGCCTAAGAGCACAGAATCACCAGTGTATGTGTTACAGAGCTTCTACCAGGGAACAGTTGACGCTGGTTGCATTATTCAGCCCTACTCCTTCTTCTTCCCCATTAAAGTTGTTTTCGTGCTTTAGAGATTTCATATCCTCTCCGTAAATCGTAGCACGCTGGTATTGGATCTTGATTTATTTAATTTAATCGTATGGCTAGGGACCCCCTTCGGGCAGACCGTTTGCCGGGTGCCGGTCTTTTAATCTGACGCCACTTTGGCGACCTGCAGTCAATGAGGGTGATAGGACGGTGATGAGGACAGCACGACACCCAAACCCTGGGCGAAGAACATTCCCCCGACCCAGCTGTGAATCGAACCCGGGCCCAGAGGATTGACAATCCGTCACGCTGACCATTCAGCTACTGGGGGCGGGCTTGGATCTTGATAAAACCATTGTATTGGAGAGACGAATCTCAAACTTTCCTATTGACAGTGCATGTTCCGCTGCTGCTGATTATCTGTGTTTCGCACATGTCAGTTGCTTTTCCATTACTTAAACAAGGAGTTCCTTCATCTGTTTGTACTACTTATGTATGCTTGACCATGTGTGGGAGACAACTTATTTACTCCTTCTATGGCAGGTTCTGAGCGTACATTCTTTACAGTGTTCACTCACACTGGCCGTGGCATTGTAGTACAAAGCAACTGGGGATTAGCCTGAAGTAATTTAGGGAAATAACGTATTCAGGATATCTGGATGGGATTTAGCCAGCATCATCCCACACGCAAGAAAGGAGTGTCAGTAACAGTGCAACGTCGTTCCATTTTTTTCTAAAGTACAATATTTGTTTACGCATGTATTATTGCAATGAAGTTACTTTGAAAACACAGAAATCTAGTGCTATAAATCTAGTACTGTACTGTTCATTCATTTCTTAACACCATCCAGTGCACACTCTGAATACCATACATGCACACCATCAAGAGACGTGGGGATCATGGTGATGATGTATGGTTTCTCCTGAAAAATTGAGCTTGCACCATACCCTTTACTAGTCTCCTTAATCCCATTAGAAAATTGTTTGTAGTAGTTTATTCCTTGGTGGATACTGTCACATGTTCATGGACAGAATTGTCAAATTTTTATGTGTAAACAACTAAAGATGGTCAACGAATTTTGAATGTGTCAAGAGAATTGTAATAGGCTTACATAACATTTATTACATATAACAGTGAAACATCATAAATGCAGGACTGGTGCAACAATAAACGAATATGTTTGAAATTAGTCACTAATAAAAATATTATTTGCGAATATGATGGAAATCTTAATTAATAAATTACAAATAGGGGAAGGTGGGGGAATTACACACATGTGGGTAATCCCATGCAGGCTCATTTACGCAGTTTGAATGGCGCAAGCTGTTCCCAGTTGGTGCTACACCCTGCTGGCGGGAGTAACAACTAATACGTGGCATACGCCAGCCATTTTCCAGTGGTATTGTTGGAGCAGGGAGTATTGTTTACTTTCGGCGTGTCTTATGTAATTTTGGTCAGCTGTATTTTGCAAGGTAAGTGCTACTATAAGTTGCTTTAATGTAATTCTTGTGTATCAACTACTACCCCTAGATGAAACCTTTAATTTAATTGTAGATTTGCCCCACTATTTGAATTAGGTGCCGAGTTATGCTTAGGTTAGTCATCGAACTTACAGTGGGGTAATGCCATGCAGCTGTTGAAGTGCGTGGTATTCCCCCTTGCAGGTTATGTTTTCAATACTAACGAGTTTCTTTTTTTTTAATTGTAGATGGGTAGATTTGTAAAAGAAAAACCCAGAAAGCAAAATGGACGCAAGAGGAACTTTGTAACGCTCTTGATGCCATCAAATCTGGAAGAAACGTAAGAAAAATATGAACAGCTTTAGGGATTCATGAAGCTACTCTGTGAACGAGAATGAACGTTAAAAATACTGAGGCTCCAAAACTTGGAAGCAACCCAACATTTTCGACAGAACAGGAAAATGAGATTAGGGATCATGTTATTACAATGGCCAAGGTGTTCTATGGTATTACATGCATCCAGCTGCCAAAGATTGCATTTGAGTATGCAGAGGCTAACAACATTGCAAACAATTTTGATAAGTCATCTAGGTTAGCTGGAAATGATTGACTAGCTCTATTTTTAAAAAGAAACTCAAGTATTAGTATGAGAAAACCTAAAGCAACTAGCATTAACACAACACAGGCGTTTAATGAAGAAGAGTTTAATACATATTTTAAAAACTTAGAACATGTCTTTGAAAAATATAAATTTAAAGAGGGGCGAGAGTTCAACGTAGATGAAACGGGCATAAATACTGTACAAAAGCCCGAGAGAATTTTGGCTCCTAAAGGTGGGGTCACGTCTTGGGAAAGGGGAAAAAACGTGACTGTGATATGTTATTTCAGTGCTGCTGGTACCTACATCCCCCCTACGTTTATCTTTCCCAGGAAGAGGATGTCAAATCTCTTTTCTAAAGGTGGCCGAGTTGGAGCAATATATGATGGCTCTGTCAATGGCTGGTCCAATGACTCATTATTTTTCGAATGGATCCAACATTTTCAGAACAATGTAAAATCAACTATTGAGGACCCTGTGCTGCTGATTTTAGATAATCACAGCAGCCACATTTCACTTGATATTTTTGAATTTTGTAAATAACATTCTATTGCCATGGTAACCATACCTGCACACACTTCTCACAAGCTTCAACCACTACATGTTACATTCTTTTCTTCTTTGAAATCAGCCTTCAATCGTGAATGTGACATGTATATAAAGTCACAGGTGTATCAAAAAATTACGCCATATGAGTTAGCAGAACTTTTTAATAAGGCATATATTAAGGTCGCTGCCATGGACAAAAAATGTAAAAAACGAAAATTATACTAGATGTTTGTAGAATTACATTATTTAGTTCTTAAATATACTGCTAACTATTTGTAGTAACTAATAAGCAAATAAAAATAGCAAGTATTGTACATTTTTATGGTTTGTTTGTTTTACGTGTTATTACCCAGTATTTTGCATATCATTTTGCATCATTTTGCATCAGAGGTGGGGAATATCACGCATTAGCACTTTTTTTTAATTTTAATGTTCAGAATTAAGGTACTGTTTATAACTATTTACAGACGATTGGAAATTGTGGAGAAATGTCCATTGTATGGTATGTACACTACTGGCCATTAAAATTGCTACACCAAGAAGAAATGCAGATGAGAAACGGGTATTCATTGGACAAATATATTATACTAGAACTGACATGTGATTATATTTCACGCAATTTGGGTGCATAGATCCTGATAAATCAGTACGCAGAACAACCACCTCTGGCCGTAATAACAGCCTTGATACGCCTGGGCATTCAGTCAAACAGAGCTTGGATGGCGTGTACAGGTACAGCTGCCCATGCAGCTTCAACAGGATACCACAGTTCATCAAGAGTAGTGACTGGCGTATTGTGACGAGCCAGTTGCTCGGCCACCATTGGCCAGACGTTTTCAATTGGTGAGAGATCTGGAGAATGTGCTGGCCGGGGCAGCAGTCGAACATTTTCTGTATCCAGAAAGGCCCCTACAGGACCTGCAACATGCAGTCGTCCATTATCCTGCTGAAATGTAGGGTTTCGTAGGGATCGAATGCAGGGTAGAGCCACGGGTCGTAACACATATGAACACTAACGCCTACTGTTCAAAGTGCCGTCAATTCTAACAAGAGGTGACCGAGACGTGTAGCCAATTACTCCCCATACCATCACGCAGGGTGATACGCCAGTATGAGGATGACGAATAAACGCTTCCAATGTGCGTTCACCGCGATGTCGCCAAACAAGGATGCGACCATCATGATGCTGTAAACAGAACCTGGATTCATCCGAAAAATTGACGTTTTGCCATTCGTGCACCCAGGTTCGTTGTTGAGTACACCATTGCAGGCGCTCCTATCTGTGATGCAGCGTCAAGGGTAACCGCAGCCACGGTCTTCGAACTGATAGTCAGTGCTGCTGCAAACGTCGTCGAACTGTTCGTGAAGATGGTTGTTGTCTTGCAAACGTCCCCATCTGTTGACTCACGGATCGAGATATGGCTGCACGATCCGTTACAGCTATGCGGAAAGGATGCCTGTCATCTCGACTGCTAGTGATGCGAGGCCGTTGGGATCCTGCACGGCGTTCCGTTTTACCCTCCTGAACCCACTGATTCCATATTCTGTTAACAGTCAGTGGATCTCGACCAAGCAATGTTGCGATACGATAAACCGCAATCGCGATAGGCTACAATCCGACCTTTATCAAAGTCGCAAACGTGATGGTACGCAACGTTTCAGCAGGCAACGTCGGTCGACTGCTGTTTGTGTATGAGAAATCGGTTGGAAACTTTCCTCATGTCTGCACGTTGTAGGTGTCGCCACCGGCGCCAACCTAGTGTGAATGCTCTGAAAAGCTAATCATTTGCATATCACATCATCTTCCTCCTGTCGGTTAAATGTCGCGTCTGTAGCACGTCATCTTTATGGTATAGTAATTTTAATGGCCAGTAGTGTACTTATTTTCGTAGGTTACAATGACGTAACGAATGGTTCACATCGATTTTTCCTTATGTGCGTCTATTTCCCCCACTCTCCCCTACATTTTGTTCCTGACCCTGATACCAACACAATGTTGGAATTGTGCAAACACTATCGTTACAGATTCAGATTAGGAACTGAATTACATAGTAAATCATGTTCTGGAGGGAAGTAACTCTCGCTTTCTGGCTAATAGATTGACATTTGATTACAATAACACTCCATACATCGACTTTGTTGTGAACAAATAAGTCCTTACTGGCATTCAAATCTTCCAGTGGTGGCGCGATTAATGCATTACAACATATTCAGTTTTTGTGACTCAAAGTAGATTGTAATCTCTCAGCAAAGCCACATACCGAGAGGCTGAATAAAGCCGCACTTACGATTAAAAGACTGTCCATAGCGTCAGCGCTTCATGGAACACTGTTTCCATCACATTATGTCAAATATTATTTCAAAAGAATTCCCAAGTAAAGCACTATATTCTATCCGAAATGCGAGCTCCCCATGCCATTTGTGGTGTAATTCACATATACCATGCATTCTTTCATTCAATGAGTGCGACGTACTTGCAGTATATCTGATTTCTTACAAGATTTTTAGATGTCAAAGTGCATTTGTTGGGAAGGAATAATAGGAGGCATTCAGGGCAGGCAAGACAAAAGAAGGAACTGAGGTCTGGTAGTGTCAAATCTGAACTCTCCAAACGCAGTCTACAAGCATTCTCCTGGCACTGTCTTAATTCTTCTAGAAGTACTTTAGCTCCACCTGCTTTTTACTATAATCAAGTTGAATGAACGGAATAGTCGAGAAAACACTTGATACCTGAGTGCTTCGTGTCTACCCACTGAAGTGTAAGGCACTAAATGAACTGAATAGCTCGTAAACTGTTTATCAAACAAGGATTAAAAAATTGGTTCAAATGGCTCTGAGCACTATGGGACTTAACATCTGTGGTCATCAGTCCCCTAGAACTTAGAACTACTTAAACCTAACTAACCTAAGGACATCACACACATCCATGCCCGAGGCAGGATTCGAACCTGCTACCGTAGCGGTCACGGGGTTCCAGACTGAAGTGCCTAGAACCGCACGGCCACACCGGCCGACAAACAAGGATACCTAATCGCACTACTGTGATGTGGGTTTCTGCTGTTTGTCCAAATCATTAAAAGGAGATGTGGGGAACATGTGCATCAAAACACCGTGGCTGGCCTCTCGCCATTCCGAGAGTGAGGTGTCTGAGAAAAAGGTAGTATTGGAACTGAAGCCGTGAGTGAAAGTCTTGAGTCCTGTCTCGATATTTCGGTTGGTGATAGAAATATCGACTACAGGGTGAGGCCGGCCGCGGTGGTCTCGCGGTTCTAGGCGCGCAGTCCGGAGCCGTGTGACTGCTACGGTCGCAGGTTCGAATCCTGCCTCGGGCATGGATGTGTGTGATGTCCTTGGGTTGGTTAGGTTTAAGTAGTTCTAAGTTCTAGGGGACTGATGACCACAGCTGTTAAGTCCCATAGTGCTCAGAGCCATACAGGGTGAGGATCGGCGTTTTTGAATCACAGCCTGACACATAGTTCCCATCTGTCAGCAAGTTTCAAATTTTCGTTTGTCCCATTATTGATATATTGAATGTGAAAGAGCTTTAGTACAGCTACCAATATAGTCGTTGTTGCTATTTATTGCTGACGTCTTTATCACAATGATTGGTGATTCACCTCTCCATGCTACTCCATGCTGTGCAAACCTGTTCGTGTCCAAATAACTACTGCAACCTGTATTCATTTGAACCTTCTTACTGTACTCTTAATTTGGTGTTCCTCTACAATTTTTATTCCCTACACTTTGCTTCCACTACCAAACGGACGATTCTCTGACGCCTTGGTAGGCGTCCCATCAACTGATTCCTTCTTTTAGTCGTGCCACATATTTTTGTCTCTGATTCGGTTCAGTACCTTATTATTGATTAAAACATCTACCCACCTATTTTTCAGCAGTTTACTCTAGCATCATATTTCAAAATCTTCTATTCTCTTCTGGTGGCAATTGCTTATCATTCATATTTCACTTCAATGCAGCGCTACATTCCAGACAAATACCTCCAGAAATGACTTTCTAACACTTAAATTTATACTAGACGTTAATAAATTCCTCTTTTCCAGAGATTATTTTCGATCTATTGCCAGTCAGCATTTTATATCCTGCCTACTTCAGCTATCTGCTGCCCGAATATGACAACGAATCTGCTGTTTTATTGTCTTATTCACTAATCTAATAACACTTTCGAATGTGACAAATCAACTGTATAGCAATTTTATTAGCTCGCTTAATAAGTGGTGAATATGTTGAGATGTATTTTACTACTTAATATGGCGGAGACATAACCGCATTTGGCAGAAAATGAATCTAAGTAAATGAATTATCGTTTGATGCTTGACAGAACATGACAGTAATATCATAATGGAAACGTTTTTCCGATGTTGTGCAGCTGTTATTAACTGAATCACAACGCGCCACGTTGTCACTTAATGACAGCATAAGAAGCTGAGTCCCAGTTTGTGATGAAATAAATAATAGTTTTAGAACATAAGCATAATGTTTCCTTTGTGATATTAAAATAACGTTCTGTGCAAATGAGGAACTAAGACTTGAAATATGTAAATATTCGATGAGCAGCACATGGATGCCTCTAACACTTATAGCAAAACTTGCACGGTGATTGTAGAACTACATGTCGTTTGAACAAACATAATGGTATAGCGTTTGTAAGTGGAATAAGAAATGAGCAAAGTGTGTTTGCTTCAAGTCACCAAAGATAACGTGATTCCCAAACGATGTTTATCAATAGGAGATTTAAGTACAGGCTAAAAGTTTACGAAGCCCAAATCATATGGAAAGCATGAAGAAGGCTCATCAGATAAAATGTTAAACGCACCCTTAGCTGCTGAGCACACGGGTCGCTTTGGAGTGCTGGATGCAATTGTGCAGACTGTCGCTGTGGCCGAGTGGTTCTAGGCGCTTCAGTCCAGAACCGCGCTGCTGCTACGGTCGCAGGTTCGAATCCTGCCTCGGGCATGGATGTCTGTGATGTCCTTAGGTTAGTTAGGTTTAAGTAGTTCTAAGTCTAGGGGACTGATGACCTCAGATGTTAAGTCCCATAGTGCTTACAGCCATTTGAACCATTTTTTTTGCAGTGGTGCAGTAGGGGCTCTCCACCACTGACGTCATAGGCGACAGTAGGTGGTGATCACAGTGTGTACGTGCAAGTCTCTCGTGTGGAATGAGCACGGACAGATGAGTCGATGTGGAGATGTTGAGAAATGGCCAAAAGGAACTATTGCTCTTGGAAGTACCCACGACCACACCACAAGTAAACTTAGATGACTTGTTGGTGCCTCAGTGTGGACTGTCAAAGTACCTACAAGGAATGGTGTACCACTCACAGGTATGTAAGGCAGCATGGGAACAGTAAAGTAAAAAGATCCTAGCCGACAGGGACTGGAGACGAATGTCAGTCCAAGTCACTGAAGATCAGTTTCGGACCAGACACGAATTGCAGCTGCCAGTAAATGCAGGTGCATCTGAACCAGCTGCCGAGCATTCATCGCAAAGACAGCTGCACAGACTCCACATTTCGAGTCGGGGACATTCGCTCACACACGCAGCTGTACGTCGTCAGTGGGCCAGATGACACAGAGACGGACTGTGGACGGAGGTGAGTGACGTCGTCAGATGAGTCGCGATTTCGCACCTCCTGAAATTATAGAGGTGTCGATTGGACCGACGACCCAATGAGGCCTTTAAGCTGCAGCATGTATAGAATGTAGTTCAGGCCAGTGGTCGTTCCATGGTATTATGGGGGTGTTTCTGTTACCATGACTTGGATTCGGTCATTAAGGTTAATGTGACCATGAACCAGCACGTTTGTTTCAACATTCTCGGTGAGCAAGTGTTGGCCTGTCATCTATATCTTCCTCTGAACACTTGCATCGTAGAAGATGACAACAGTCGTGTTCTCAGGGCTGCATGCATACATTCCTGGTTTCACGAACATTCAGCCACCGTACAGCACCTCGAGACGACCTCTAGACAACCCGGTATTAGTGCGGCAGACGTTCTACGGGACTGTTTAGAACAGCAGCTCAGACATGGCTGTCCCACACACTGGTAGCTCTACGTAAGCTGATCATCAGTTGGAGACCTCAGGTGGATGCTGCGTATCTGAAGAAACTTTCGCTACTCTCTTCCTCACCTAACTGACGGTATTTTCGAGGCTGGAGGCGGTAATATGGTTATCCTTGAAGCAAAAGTTGGCTTGAACCTTACTGTCTTACTATAACTTACTGACGTCTTGGAAAGACGCGAATCACAGAGCCAACTATGAGTAAGCCAAAAGTTTATTCAAACCTTGACCTAGGTTTCGACATATATAAACCTGTCTTCTTTGGAAGAAGTAATAAGACATGTTACATGTTGTGTGAAAAGAAACCACGTCATGAGGCTCCATCAACAGTAAAATGACCCATGTAAATGCTAAGGCATTGCTGTAAGGATTAATCAACTGTAAACCTCGGTAAAGATTTGAATAAACTTTTGAAGTGGCACTGGTTGGCTGTATCATTCCGCATGCTCTATAATTCTGCAGTTGCTGACTGCTGCCATGTTCAAGATTTTAATGACGCATGTATAGCAGATGATGTGCAGCATTATGGTGCACGGTGTTGACTCAACCGTTGCTTCTTTCCCATAATACGAGGGTTGACTGTAAAGTAATGCCTCCACCTTCGTAACTCTTGAACAGTTGGCAGCATTGGTATGGTACTGGCTTGTTCTGTAGCCTCTTGCCTACAGATCCAGTTGGCGGGAAGCCTTGGCATTGAACGGTTGTGTTTTTACGGTGTAAAGTATGGAACCCTGCGCAGACGGTCGGTCAATGCGATTTAAGCAACCTGCAGTCGTTGAATTCTTGACAGCAGAAGGTGTCACCCCAGAGGAGACTGATCAGAGAATCAAAGCAGTTTATGGCGATTGTGTTGATGTGAGTACTGTGTGTCGTTGGGCGAGTACGTCTAAAGATGTTGAGGCGGGAACATCTGACCTGCGTGACAAACAAAGAGCTAGGCGTCCTGTGACAGCAGCCACCGAGTTTCACATGCAAAATGTTGACAGATCGATTCAGGACGATCGTCGTATCACTCAGAGAGAAACTGCAAGCACGCTCGGCATTTCACAAGAACTTGTGGGTCACATTATTGTTGTGCTTGACTATCGGAAGATCTGTGTACGAAGGGTACCCTGGATGCTGATTCCTGAAATGGAAGCGCACTGTCACCACCGTATGACATCCTCCATACAGTCCAGATTCAGCACCATCCCGATCATGAAATGCGATATGCAAGGACATCATTATGTTTCTAATGAAGACGTTGAGAGAACTGAGACATTGTGGTTGCGGTAACACATTGTCGACTTCTTCCGTGACGGCTTCAGAAAACTTGTTCATCGTTGGCAGAAATGTATATCCAATTGGCAGGTGATTTATGTGGAAAAGTGAATATTGTTAATTAGAGATCACATTCTAAGGATTATTTCTCCGTTTGATTTATTAAAATATTCCCATCCAAACCCCGTTTAACGAAGGTGGAGACATTACTTTTCAATCAACCCTCGTTCACACTTGAATTTATTTAGAGCTAACATCAACATCAAGCTACTTTGCTCCTGTTGTCGTCTCTAATGACACGATACTTTTCTTGATTTTTGATAACAGGGGAAATAGGGATCTAAATTCAATTTTAGTAAATCAATCAGTGCCGATTGCAAAACGTAGTATTGATGGGTACCGCCATCAATCTTTGACGATCCCATCAGAGAATTGAGTGTCTCCTGCAGCAATATGCGGAGACAGCAGCCGGAGTGGCACGTATGCTAGAAGGCACTTCCGTCAACTGTTCGGTGGCCCCTGTCAACGGAAGGGACGGCGTCACAAGGTGCACTCAAGCGCCAAAGAAACTGCCATAGGCGTGCGTATTGAAACACAGAGATATGTAAAGAGGCAGAAGACGACGCTGCGGTCGGCAGCGCCTATGTAAGACAACAATGGTCTGGCGCAGTTGTTAGGTCGGCTACTGCTGCTACAGCGGCAGGTTCTCAAGATTTAAGTGAGTCTGAATGTGGTGAGGTCATCAGTCCCCTAGACTTAGAACTAACCTAAGGACATCACACACATCCGTGCCCGAGGCGGGATTCGAACCTGCGACTGTAGCAGCAGCGCAGTTCCGGACTGAAGCGCTTAGAACCGCTCGGCCACAGCGGCTGGCTACAACATGTCGAGTGTCAAGTTTTTTATTTGTATGGTGGCTGGACACAATCATTAAAATATACAGCTCTATTTACATGCTATCTGCTTTCACAGCATTGCAGTACATATGTTGTGAATGTTTCAGTGGATGTGACACAAAACTAATCTCTTTTTGCCAAGAATTGACTGTGAATGCCTAGGAATGTGTTAACAAATCTTCAAACTTAAGCTCTTGCCCGTTAATGCTGAAACCGCTTACTTGAAACTTGTGTAGCAGGTAAATAAGTTCACCATTAATGTTTTTCATTTTTTCGAGTTTACATCATTCTGCAACCTGATTAATAATTTTTCGAGTGTCATGGGAAATTCTGCCTCTAAGGCTTCCAGCTCTACGGGGTAGCGCAGGAGGTGACTTCAGTGTGCCAACAATGCTTCTTCGTCAGTCATTTCGATATTTAAACACCACACAACAGGATTATTCTTCATCACGCAACTATAGTGCACAACTGTTCAACCAGTGTCTTTGGCAGCAGTGAGACAAAGAGCACAGTAGCGAACAAGAGTCCCGAATGGTGCCGACATGAAACGATCAGTACTTTTCGCACGCCGCCCATAGTCTCTATTCGCTGAGGAAATTTCGCGCTTCCAAGATTATGTCGTTATGTAAGAGGTGCGTAAATAGAACTTTTTGTTGTTGTTCTGAAAATGAACCGCAAAAACCAATCACGTGTGTGGAATTTTTTCGAGAAAGTGGGTGATAATAGTCAAATTGCCAAGTGTACCATCTGCATTAAAGATTATAAACATGGTCAGGGAACAGGACTAATGTAAGAGACAACTAAAAAGAAAGCATGGCGTAAAACTAGGAACCACGAATTAGTAATGGAACAAGATCATCTTGTGGGCTAGATCAAGTGCAAGAGGTGCAACCAAAGGAATCGAGGTCTTATTTTAACAGAAGTCAGTTGTACCATGCCAGTTCAAAAGTAAAAAAAGTTCTCTTTATGCAAAAATGAATGCCATCGATATGCTACCGTACAGGACTTCCGACTATCAAGGTTTGAAAAAAAATTGTTTATGCCTTAGATAGCATATATGCGTTGCGAGATAAAACCACGCTTAAATGTTTTTTGACCTCAGATAAATAGAGGAAGCCCTTACAAAATGTAAATTTTTTAGTCTTACAACGGACATGTGGAAAAGCAACGCGAATGAGGGCATACTGTCATTGACTTACCACTTTATTATAGACGAAAAATTTGTTTCACCCATATTAAAAGTAGAGAAGCAGTGCTGGCACCTTCACCCATCATACAGATTCCTATAATAAAAAGTAACAAAAACAGCAGGTCATGAACACGCCGAATCTATGCGCATGTAACTAACATTTTTTTTAATGTTTCTTTCTTTTCACAAACTGCGACACTGTCACAAACTTTTTGCTTGTGACCATAGGCGTAAAGTAAAGGAAATTTGTTTCCTTCTTTAACTCGTCAATACCATGCTGAGTTTCATTTCATTCTTGTGATGAGTACATGTCGCTGTAAGTCGGCGTAACTTGTACGGTATTTCTTGGCAGTTCCAACCCTCCCCTCCTCCCCTACCCCCCCCCCCCCCCCCCCCGCACTGTCCCTCACCCCTCTTGTCGTTAGAAATCTGAAGCCGTCGTGTCATTTGTGTTCTGCTTACGGAGACTGCCAACCGTAAAAAATTATTGAATAATTGCGTTCCAACAGGCTTAATATATTTTCTTATTCATTAATACAAATAAGCAACACATTTGAACATAGATGTCTCTACATTCTTACTTACGCTCCCAAAGTTTTCACTTGAGAGTTTGTGCGATAGCAGACTAAGAAGTGAGAAAGGAACGCGAACCGCAACACCGTCCGAACCAAAATTAATACAGCACAGCAGAATCAGTTGCCAGTGGCGGTACAATTACGCTGTTGCCGTCTTCCGAGTATATAAACAATTTGCTTTTGTGACGATTTATGCTGGAGTGCTTCCATTGTGTTAGCGAATCGGAACAGAATTAAAACTTTCGGTGATTATAAAACAGCGTCAATATTAATGCACATATTTGCCAAAACACTGACGATAGCAAGTTGTAAATATAGGCCGTACTAACCGAATCGAAACTTCCCAGTGATAATGGAAAACTCTCAGCTAGTGTGTAGTGGAATCTGTTGCATCGCTACTGTAGCGAAGCAGACGAAACGCTATCAGGTTCTGTCAAGTGCAAACTTTGAGCGGCGCGGGTGTACGAGGGCTATTCAGAAAGTAGGGAACGTTTCCGTCTGATGCCGCTAGGCGCGCGCCGATCGCGTATATTTTGTTATGTCCGTGCCCGGCATCCATCCGTGACAGCGGGAAAGTCTCTGAGCGTCTGGGTTTTTCGATATTCGAATTTGAAATGTGGGCTGCAATCGAAAATCCTGTCAGTTGTGAGGTGCGCTCTGTGACACGGTTTCTATTGGCAAAAAACCTTGAACCTATAGAAATTTATCTTGAACTGTACGAAGTGCGCGGAAACAACGTAATGACTGAATGTTCCATCCGGAAATTGTGCATTCGGTTTAAAAATGGCCGAACCAACGTTCATGAAGAAGAGAAGAGTGGACGCCCGAGCACTGTGACTGACAATCTTGTTGCCAAAGTTGATGAAACGATTCGTGAACACCTTCACTTCACAATAACGGAGCTTTCGCTTTCTTTTCCACAAGTATCACGGACTTTGTTGTTTGAAACTGTCACTCAAAAGTTAGGATACCGCAAATTTTGTGCACGATGGGTGCCCAAAATGCTTACAGAGCACCATAAAGAACACAGGAATGGGAGCACTGTTGACATTTGTGGAGGCCATCCACAAACATGGTGATTCATTGCTGGATCGAATCGTAACCGGTGACGAGACTTGGGTGAAACACGTCAATTGCGAGACAACATTACAGTCCATGGAGTGGGGGCATACAAGGTCCCCCCAAGAGCCAAGAGAATGTTTGCAAAAATTGTCAGCAAGGAAGGTGATGGCGAGAATGTTTTGGGATAGGCAAGGTGTGCTTCTTATTGATTTTCTCGTACGTGGCGCAACCATAAATTCTGCCCAGTACTATCAGACTTTGCATAGCCTTAGAAGAGCAGTTCAAAACAAACGCCGAACAAAGCTGACGTCCAAAATTTTGTTTTTGGACGACAATGCGCGACCTCACATGGCAAAAACGCACTAAAGAACTCCTTAAGTCATTCAAATGGTTTTCCCTCATCCGTCCTACAGCCCCGATATTGCACCAAGCGACTTCCACTTGTTTCCCCAAGATGGAGAACTTGGCTTCCAACGCAGCGCTTTGATGACGACGCGCAACTCCATGCGGGCCTGACTCACTGGCTGAAGTGTCAGGCGGCAGAATTTCACGACGAAGGTCTTTCAAAGCTTGTCCACCGCTATGATAAGTGCCTCAATGTGTTTGGTGACTACGTGGAAAAGTAGTATGTCAGTTGCTCTATCAGATGTATGTAATAATATGTATTTCTTGTACTTAGTTTTTTTTAATGCCAAAAAGGTTGCCTATTTTCTGAACAGGCCTCGTATTATAGGAATCTGTATGATGGGTGAAGGTGCCAGCACTGCTTCTATACCTGTCTTTGTTCTTCGTTAATTACGTATTGTGGTCTTTATACCGCTGCGTGCGCTTGCCCCGACGAAAGGCGAAAGACCCAACAAAACTTCTACAAGCTACAGACTTTATGTCGACTGAATCAAGATCACAAGTGCCGCCCACCTCAGAGATGTAGCAGATGTAGCACCGCAGTAGAGTGATGGCCCTTTTGTTTTGTACCGAGTGTCAACTCAACTGAGAAAAAAAATCAGTGAAAATGCCACACTCGATCTCTTCAACGCAGTTTCAATCTTGTTATTCGCATGCGCACTTTATACCGTATCTACCGCTGTTCATCAAAAAGGATACGCACCTAAGGCAGCGGCATTGCATGACAGACCAGTAAACACTTCCCCTCTCGCATCCCTATTCCTTCCTCTTCCTGTGCTTCCTCTTCCTCCTTTCCTCGTGCTTCTGAGACGCTGAAGCTCAACGTAACATCGACAAGTAATATATTGGCCCAATTTTTATGAGAATTTTTTTTTTTGTATAGGAAAGTTGGGGGAGACCAAGACATGAACACACTAAGCAGATTCAGACCTGCAGTAGTTACTCGGAGATGAAGCTTGAGCAGGATAGAGTAGCATGGAGAGCTGCATCAAACCAGTCTCTGGACTGAAGACCACAACAGCAACAACAACAACGACAAACAGGAAAGTGTTTTTCAGATAACAAGACGTTGAAAAACAGAAATTTTTTGACGATATTATGCAAAATTTCGGACATACTGGCAGGTTGCCTTGACATTACATTTTTTTCAGGTCATCAATCAAATCTTACTAGAATATCATATCCGCGATAAGACAGTGGTTGTGTTTACCGACAACACTGCATTTACGAAAAAGCTGCCTAGATCTTAAGGATTTGACATTCACCCTGTTTTGTCCACTGCATCAACCTAACACTAGAAGATTACGTCAAAGCAGAAACATTTTCGAAATTTTTATTAGAAACAAAGGCTATTGTGACATTCATTCATAACTCTGCACTAGCCAGTGACAAACTGCGCAATGTTCAAAAAACAGCAAACAGAAGAGAACTGACACTAACGCAAGAAATGCCGGTTCGACGGAACAGCTGATGCCACACGCTCAAAACAATTTTGGAAGTACGAAGTCAGGTTGAGTTTGAGATCAATGAAAATTCGAATGCACTTGCTACGGTCACAGCAGAAAATTACTTCGCTCTATAAGAGATAATAGATCTTTCTGAACCTTTAGAAGTAGCAACAACAACAATCTCAGGGGAGTCATCCATCGCTGCTTCCCTAATTATACCTCTTACATGAGGTATGAGTCTTCAGGCTTGTAAAGCACATTAACAACTAATGAAGATCGAAGTGATCTGGATTCCTTGATGAAATTAGTCAATGAAAGAGTGAAACCATTTAACACATTGACTGTTAATGTGATTGTGCAATTATGAGACCCTAGGTTTGAAAAATTTGTTTCACGACATTCCAACAAGCAGAAAACGCTGCACAATTACTTCAGAAAGAGTATGCTGCTTTCATGGTATGAACTGCAAGAATAATATCTGAAACAGGGCATCGATGAGTAGTGCTGGTACGTCTACTGATACTCAACAGTTTGAAATCGGATGATCTACTTCTTTTCCCAATTAAAAACAGCGTTTCGTCGATGTCATTACAACAGTCAATGATTCCATAATTGAGCTACATCAATATTTTGAAAAACTTGTAATAGACAAGCATGCTTGTGTATTAGATTATTGAGAAAAGTCTAATCGTATGTTGTGTGTAATGGCCACTAAATTTTTGTGGTGTCTAGCGACTTCAGTTCCTGGACAGAGGGTTTTCTCCAAGCCAGGATGGATAACTACTTGAAAAGTAACTGACTAAAGGAGAAGAATTTATAGATCTTGCGTGTATCTGTTAATGTTGTATTTCAAACAACACACTGAATGAGAAGAATTTAAATACCGTACTTTTTATAAAACAAAATTTGCATATCTTATAGTGTTGTATTTTACGCATTAAAAATTGTTAGAAAGCTATTTTTCATTTGTAATGCCTGCCAAAACAATAGGAAGTTAATCGATACAACGATTCTTTGAAAAATTCTATAGATAATGTCGGATGTGTCAACTATCGATGTTTAAGTAACACTACTGACAGGTGACACGTACGTAAGGATCCTGTATGAACACCCGCATCCATTCGTGTCCGTTATCCATTCCGACGGACTTGGGCAATTCCAGCAGGACAAAGCGACACCGTACACGTCTGGAATAGCTACAGAGTGGCTCCGGGAATACTGTTCTGAATTTAAACACTCCCGCTGGCCACCAAACTCCCCAGACACAAGCATTGATGAGAACATTTGCGATGCCCAGCAACGTGCTGTTCAGGAGAGATCTCCACCGCCCTCGTACTCTAACGGATTTATGGACACCCCTGCAGGATTCATGGTGTCAGTTCCCTCGAGCACCACTTCAGACATCGATCGAGTCCATGCCACGTCATGTTGAGGCACTTCTGCGGCGACCGTATACGATATGAGGCAAGTGTACCAGTTTCCTTGGCTTTCAGTGCTGTCCGCTTGTATCTGACTAGTGTGTGGTTACTGACAGACGGTCAGTCTCGGAAAATAGGAAAAGTAGGTGATAGTATGCAGAACTAGTTTACGGAGAGGAGAAGGAGATTAGCTGTGCAGTTAGCAGTTACGGTCCCGTGTGGCGTACGTACCCACGTACGGGGCAGGAGTCGGTGCAGTCGGCAGCGATCCGGCAGCCGAGCTCCTCGGCGAGTTGGCTGGCCCCGCCCCACGTGAGGCGGCGGAGCCCCGCCAGGGCGCGGGCACACCCCTCCCCCTCCCGCCCTCCTGCAGGGGGCTGCGGCGGTCCGTAGCTGGAGATGCTGGCTGCGAGGCGGGCCACAGCTGGCACCGCGGCGGATGGCGGCTCCAGCGTCCCACGCGTTCCGGTCAGAGTGTAGTAGCCTGCAAAACGTCGCCCAGTCACCTCGAGGTCTGCACTCTGACTGCTCCCACACACTGTCACTGACAGGTCAAACACTAAGGGAGTGGCAGTATACGAAAGTCGACACACGTTTTCACGCCGGCCGCGGTGGCCGTGCGGTTCTAGGCGCTCCAGTCCGGAGCTGCGCTGCTGCTGCGGTCGCAGGTTCGAATCCTGCCTCGGGCATGGGTGTGTGTGATGTCCTTAGGTTAGTTAGGTTTAAGTAGTTCTAAGTTCTAGGGGACTGATGACCACAGCAGTTGACTCCCATAGTGCTCAGAGCCATTTGAACCATTTTTTGAACACGTTTTCACGAGCAAATGATCAGCCGTGCAGCTGACTGTCTGTACAGTGGCCGCTGCCGCGGCTGCCGTTTGATAAGGAAGCAGAGAGAACGGCGCCGACGTTACTCTGCCCTAAGGAGACGCTGGGCACCGCGTCGTCTTTTCGGATGAGCCCCCATTCCGATTACAGCCTTACAGTGGATGCATCCGTGTGTTGAGGCTCCGAGCAGAGCGGATGGTGCCAGGTTGCATTCGTCATTCTCATACTTGCCCATCAACTGGCGTCATTGTACAAAGAGTCATTTGGTACATCATTCACATTTAAGTCCTTGGCAGAGGGTTCATCGAAACACAATCATACTATCTCTCTACCATTCCACTCCCGGACAGCGCGCGGGAAAAACGAACACCTAAGCCTTTCTGTTCGAACTCTTATTTCTCTTATTTTATTTTGATGATCATTCCTACCTATGTAGGTTGCGCTCAAGAAAATATTTTCGCATTCGGAACAGAAAGTTGGTGACTGAAATTTCGTAAATAGATCCCGCCGCGACGAAAAACGTCTTTGCTTTAATGACTTCCATCCCAACTCGCGTATCAATCCTGCCACACTCTCTCCCCTATTACGTGATAATACAAAACGAGCTGCCCTTTTATGCACCCTTTCGATGTCCTCCGTCAGTCCCCCCTGGTGAGGATCCCACACCGCGCAGCAATATTCTAACAGAGGACGAACAAGTGTAGTGTAAGCTGTCTCTTTAGTGGACTTGTTGCATCTTCTAAGTGTCCTGCCAATGAAACGCAACCTTTGGCTCGCCTTTCCCACAATATTATCTATGTGGTCTTTCCAAATGAAGTTGTCCATAATTTTAACACCCAGGTACATAGTTGAATTGACAGCCTTGAGAATTTTACTATTTATCAAGTAATCGAATTCCAACGGATTTCTTTTGGAACTCATGTGAATCACCTCACACTTTTCGTTATTTAGCGTCAACTGCCACCTACCACACCATACAGCAATCTTTTCTAAATCGCTTTGCAACTGATACTGGTCTTCGGTTGACCTTACTAGACGGTAAATTACAGCATCATCTGCGAACAACCTAAGAGAACTGCTCAGATTGTCACCCAGGTCATTTACATAGATCAGGAACAGCAGAGGTCCCAGGACGCTTCCCTGGGGAACACCTGATATCACTTCAGCTTTACTCGATGATTTGCCATCTATTACAACGAACTGCGACCTTCCTGACAGGAAATCACGAATTCAGTCGCACAACTGAGACGATACTCCATAGGCCCGCAGCTTGATTAGAAGTCGCTTGTGAGGAACGGTGTCAAAAGCTTTCCGGAAATCCAGAAATACGGAATCAACCTGAGATCCCCTGTCGACAGCGGCCATTACTTCGTGCGAATACAGAGCTAGCTGCGTTGCACAAGAACGATGTTTTCTGAAACCATGCTGATTACGTATCAATAGATCGTTCCCTTCGAGGTGATTCATAATGTTTGAATGCAGTATATGCTGCGAAACCCTACTGCAAACCGACGTCAACGATATAGGTCTGTAGTTCGATGGATTACTCCTACTACCCTTCTTAAACACTGGTGTGACATGCGCAATTTTCCAATCTGTAGGTTCAGATCTATCGGTGAGCGAGCAGTTGTATATGATTGCTAAGTAGGGAGCTATTGTATCAGCGTAATCTGAAAGGAACCTAATCGGTAAACAATCTGGACCAGAAGACTTGCCCGTATCAAGCGGTCTGAGTTACTTCGCAATCCCCAAGTTATCTACTTCTAAAAAACCCATGCTAGCAGCTGTTCGTGTTTGAAATTCTGGAATATTCCATTCGTCTTCCCTCGTGAAGGAATTTCGGAAAACTGCGTTCAATAACTCCGCCTTAGCGGCACAGTCGTCGGTAACAGTAGACAATATGTAGCCAGTAATTCGGATAGCAGCCGTTACATTTCCGACTCTTCGAGACCATTTGCTTGCCTTTCTTCGACATCTCCGAGACATTACCTTTAGACTCCGAAGAGCCAAAGAAACTGGCACACGTGCCTAATATCGCCTTGCGTATGGTGAACATGGTATGGTGACAGCGAGTCATCAGCATCGGGGCAGCCGAAATGTGTGGACCGGGATAATGAGCGACCGTATGTTGGCACCAGTGTTTCGTCCGCGTCGGTGATTCGAAGGGTTACGTGGCTGCTACATGGTGGTACTGCAGCCCACTTCGCCGTTAATGTCCTGGCGCATCTCAATCGTGCCTTCCCTGGTCAATGGATTGGACGAGGGGGTCCAGCCAGTTGCATGGCCTACTCGTTCACCAGATCTCAACCCGTGCAATTTGTGGTTATGTAGCCGTCTGAAAAGTATCGTGTATTCAGAGACCATTCCAGCTGTTGAGGTATTCGTGCTACCTTTGACACTATTCGGATGCAGCCTGGCCGACGTGAACATTTGAGACAGACGCGTACACGCGTGGCTTGAGGCACACGGAAACCATTTCCAACACGTACTGAAACTGTGGCTGCGTGGTGCACCGTGTGTTAGACCGCAGTCTCTGTAACAGTGTACCATTGAATACATGGTCTCTAGCACGGAAACCATGCATTTCTGAAGTTCATTAGATCTTTTTTGTTCCATATCCTCTCAACGATCAATCCCTGGAGTTTGTACACGGTGGAAATTCGATTTCGGTATGACTCTCTCATTCGGTTCGATGTGGTTTATTTACACCTAGAATTTGTTATTTTAGAGGTACTTTGCTATTTTCGCTGAAATGGCTCTGAGCACTACGCGACTTAACTTCTGAGGTCATCAGTCGCCTAGAACTGAGAACTAAATAAACCTAACTAACCTAAGGACATCACACACATCCATGCTCGAGGCAGGATTCGAACCTGCGACCGTAGCGGTCACGCGGTTCCAGACTGAAGCGCCTTTAACCGCACGGCCACACCGGCCGGGTTTGCGATTTTGATCTGGTGATTGTGTTACTGAAGAATCACCAGGATGCCTCTGGGGGAAAGGGAGTTCATAATAGACTAATCTCCTTTGTTGCAAATATGGTTTGTACTGTTGTTCCTGTGAATAACTGTAACATAGAAAAACAGTTTCGGTCAATATTCTCACAAAATACTTGTTATTTTTATGTAATTAAGAGTTTAAAAACCATTAAATTTCAAAAGGTCGGCTCTGCTTATGTACTCGTATATCACATGAGTGTTAGCTGAAGTTAGTAGTGACTTCAAGGACATTTTTCCGCAAATGGTTTACTTATTAATCATCGAAACGCATTTAAAACTTTTGTGTAACAATACAAGGGAATTTTGTGAACCCCGATAGAGGGAACCATAGAAATTTAATGCATTTGCGGCTCACGCCCGCATCATTCGGCAACGAAGTCAGCCTACGTCTCTCTCGACTATAGTTACGTGAAATGTAGCGCTGTAGACATGCGAGTTGTAGTAGCACAGTTTCTGAGGCAACGAACTGACGTGTCAATGCTCGGCGGTTCAAATGTCCAAATGTGTGTGAAATATTATGGGAATTAACTGCTAAGGTCATCAGTCCCTAAGCTTACACACTACTTAACGTAATATATCCTAAGGACAAACACACACACTCATGGCCGAGGGAGGACTCGAACCTCCGCCGGGACCAGCCGCACAGTCCATGACTGCAGCGCCCTAGACGCTCGGCTAATCCCGCGCGGCTCGGCGGTTCGCATAACGCTGAGTATCAAAATACTTTGTTTCCTCTTCGTGTTTGTAACACATTCTGAGACTCGTTAACCATCAAAGTTAAGCATTATTCTTAAATATTTGTTGCTATTTACACGTAAGGACGGCCGTGGTGGCTAAGCGGTTAAAGGCGCTACAGTCTGGAACCGCGCGGCCACTTCGGTCGCAGGGTCGAATCCTGCCTCGGGCATGGATGTGTGTGATGTCCTTAGGTTAGTTAGGTTTAAGTAGTTCTAAGTTCTAGGGGACTGATGACCTTAGAAGTTAAGTCCCATAGTGCTCAGAGCCATTTGAACCATTTTACACGTAAGGTCGCATTTTCTCAGTAATGAGTATCTTCGATTTCGTGACTTCCATATGTTTAAGAAATGAAAGATGAAATTGTTGTGCGTGAAAGAACTGACAGTTACATTTATACTTATTCTCGTCACAAACAATTGGCCATTTTTTTTCCTGTAGCAATTTCCGATAGTGTGGTCAGATAGGAATCCAAGAGCACAACTTAAATTACTGCGATTGGAATTAGCAGCAATCGTCTTTATACTGCTGCTTGTCACAAGTATTTTTCAGCGATCGAATCCTTAACAACAGTAGACAGAGATTAAAGATTCCCGCGACAATATTTTCAGACTATACCACCATATTAGAGACGTATCGATTTATCAGATGCATGTTAAAAACCACAACGACCTTCTATAGCTGCACACGCTCTCGAAAAGCCGTTCCTTGAAATTTTGTTTTTGTGAACCAAATCGTTGATGTATCATACAAGAAAGTAAGCCACATCATCATTTGGATCTCTAGGAGCGATGTACAACCACATTCTATGCATCTTCTTGTTCTTCGACACTCTCTTAAAAGGTTTTCAAGGTTCGCGGAAATGTGTTCCGTCTATGCAACTAATTTAAAGCAGTTTGTTTACAGCCATACGCGTTTCCTTTCTTTCATTTGTGAAGCATCTTTCCGAATAAAAGAAGCGAAACGCGTATGACAATAAACAAACTGCCTTCAATTACTTGCAAAGACGGAACGTACTTCCGTAAATTTTGAAGCAACAAAGGAACGAGGAAACATACAAAAAAATGACGAATTTTTCCGAGTGTTTTTTATAGATGTATTTGTACAGTGTGGTAGTACACTCCATTCCTAACTCATATTTCGAAACGTAATGTCCAAAACAAGATATCGATGTGAATGAGAGTAAAGTGACATAATGTCGCCTTTATGACAGTTTCCAGAACACAGTCAATACTCTCTCGTCATTGTCCATCCATGGAAGCATGTGGTCAGTGAAATTTCAACAGTATTATGTACTCTAACCAGGGGCGATTCTAGAAGTCGGTCAACGGGGGAGGTAATTGGTGGGGGGGGGGGGGGGGGGGTAGGAAGAATGGAATATTGCTTACCAACAGGAGAGTTGTTGGGGTCTTCCACAGACCAATTGGTAAAATTTGGTTTTCCTTAAAGTAGTTTTTGGTAACTGTTTTTGAGTTTAGGGTAAAAAAAGTATATTAATAAATAATAGGACGCCAATTTTAAGTTAAATGATATTTATTGGGTTAGATAGTAAGCTATGTGCCTCTTTTATTCATTTGCTAAAATGTGTTTGAAATACATTGCAACCTATATTGCTACATAATTATAAGAAAGAAGATTGAATGTGTTGGAGTAACATATTCGCTGATTTCTGAAGTCATTTTATCCAGTGTAATGTGATACTCCATTGTGGGGGGGGGGGGGGGTGGGGTGTGGCTATAGTACCCAGAGCCCAACCGCCCCCCCCCCCTCCCCGCCACCCCACCGTTCGGCATCGCTTCCGAAATGCTTACAGAATATTTTTGGGGCTCTCCTTCGGAAACAAGACTGTTCGTTGCCCTCGCGTGCCGAACTGACCGGCAAATTGGCGGCAAGGTACGGGATAGGGCCCCAGAAATATATACATTGGCGCTGGTGGTGGTATCAAGTCAGATGCGAATCGCGCTCTGACGGAAATGCACGAACTGATCCGAAGTGAAAGGCTGCAGCACACAGCCGAAGCAGTTAGCAAGTAATCGTAATGAAGTGATTTTCTTGCATTCGCTTAACAGTGGATTCAGTTATTCATTGTGCCTCAGTGTTCATAAGCGTATTCATTTGTTCTCAGAGAAGAATGACCAGCGCTCATTAGGAACAAAATCTCTCAGATTTACGATTAGAAGAGACGTATGCCTCAGCTCGAATTAAGAGAAACGCAAACAACCCGACGTAAAGCATTCTGCAGGCCTTTTAAGGTAAATATATACAAAGAGAACAGTTGGATTTCCGGCTGCGTTCCTACCAACGACCTATTTTGTTTTCCATGTTTGCTGTTCAAAAATGGTTCAAATGGCTCTGAGCACTGCGGGACTTAACTTCTGAGGTCATTAGTCCCCTAGAACTTAGAACTACTTAAACCTAACTAACCTAAGGACAGCACACACATCCATGCCCGAGGCAGGATTCGAATCTGGGAATGTAGTGGTCGCGCGGCTCCAGACTGTAGCGCCTAGAACCTCTCGGCCACCCTGGCCAGGGTGTTTGCTGTTAGTAACGGGTAAAGATAAATGTAAATGTTGTGTGACTAGGGCCTCCCGTCGGGTAGACCGTTCACCACTTACGAGTCTTTAGATTTGACGCCACTTCAGTGACTTGCGCATTCATGGGGATCAAATGATGATGATTAGGACAACACAACACCCAGTCCCTGAGCGGAGAAAATCTCCGACGCAGCCAGGAATCGAAGCCAGTCCCTTAGGATTGATATTCTGTCACACTGACCACTCAGCTACTGGGGACGGACAACGGGTAAATATACAAGCTGGAAATGCACTGGTGTGTCAGACCTAAGTCATTTAACAGAGAAGGTTAAGAGGTGCAAAGAATATATTGGACATAAAATACTTATTTAGCTTTATGAGTCTTTGGAAAGATATAAATTAAGCAACACCTTATCTCAGGTTTCAGGCAGAATAAAGAAAGACGCAGTGGCAATGTAAGGGAAAATCACTACGTTCTTTCCAAGATAATTGACTTGACTGCAGAGAGTTTGAACTTCCGTTACATGTACATAATGGAACAGTAGAATCTAACAAGCCTAGAATACTCAGACACCTCGTAAATTTCACTTGAGCTTTACTTGCAGTTGCGGAAGAGCACGTGAACAATGCCATTGTCTTCTAGGTATATCCAAGGACATACAAAAAGGATATACGAAACAGTTTACTTGAGTACCCATTATATGTGTGTCAAGAGGAAAGAAATTCAGAAGTAGCTGTGGCAGATATTGCTTCAGTGATAGTGAATGAAACTTCTGATGAACCTTCTAAATTTCAGTTTGTTGTAGTATTTCGTTATCTGAAGAGCTCCTCGAAAGATTTTGGACATTTTTAAATCAACCATGCTGCCTCCTTAGCTTCAATTATTCAAAACGACAGTCACAATCGCATTATTTGTTTTGCCACCAACCGGTTTCAACCCGCGATGGGGTCATCGTCACGGAAATTTACACCATTTGGTCGCTCGCTGGAGTCGTCACCCTGCCTGTGCACGGTTAGTAATGGTTATCAACCGTGCACAGGCAGCGTGACGACTCCAGCGAGCGACCAAATGGTGTAAATTGCCTTGAAGATGGCCCCATCGCGGGTTGAAACCGGTTGGCGGCAAAATAAATTATGCGATTGTGACTGTCATTTTGAATAATTGATTATAAGTAAATTAATCACTGTTTAACTCCATACAACTATGTTGTCTAAAAATTCGACCTAGCTGCTTCAATTAAAAATGTACTCGCCGACGTCGTCCAAAAACCGAAAGCATCTCAAATTTATCACGGCGTCTGCGTCATGCGTGACCATTATACAGGAACCTAAACAACTGTAAGAGAAGAGCGTAATTTCCTGTATTATGTGCATTACTATGAACACCAACTGAACTTCATTCTTGCCCAAGCTTGTAGTCAAAACAAACAAATAAAACTGTTTTTCAGAGCTATTGCAGATGTAGCAATACTTTTCTCTACCATTCACCTCGAAAAGTGGCTTTTCCAGATGCAATTGTGAAACGAAGATCCCTCATGGATCAGCCATAAGACGGAACTTTAAACCGATAAAAGTCCTCACAGTTCATGAGAATACAGAGGTCATTCAAAAAATGGTTCAAATGGGTCTGAGCACTATTGGACTTAACTTGAGAGGTCATCAGTCCCCTAGAACAGAACTACTTAAACCTAACTAACCTAAGGACACACATCGATGCCCGAGGCAGGATTCGAACTTGCGACCGTAGCGGTCGCGCAGTTCCAGATAGTAGCGCCTAGAACTGCTCGGCCACCCCGGCCGCCAGAGGCCATTCTAGAATGTTTTCAACACATTCAAGATACCAGCTACCAGACGATAACTGTGAATCAAATATATAGTCTAACGTTAAAACTCCAATACCCAAAATTTTCCTTTTGGTTGGAGGTACTTTCTAAAACAACTAGTTGAAAAACTTGGCATTGTCTGGGTATGCGTTTGGCAATTTTCTATTGCAAATGAGAAAAAAATTGAACTGTGTTTGTCTGTAATATCGAAAAAATTTCATTTACGTTTTTCTTATTTATTTATTTACACGTCAAATTCCGTAGGACCAAATTGAGGAGCAAATCTCCAAGGTCATGGAACGTGTCAGTACATGAAATTACAACATAAAAGTAATAACAGATAAAAAGAAAATGTTTATGAACCTGAAAAAAGTCAGTCCATAAGTTTAAGTAAACGCAATCAACAATACAATAAGAATCAGCTTAATTTTTCAGGGAACTCCTCGACAGAATAGAAGGAGTGACCCATGAGAAGACTCTTCAGTTTCAATTTGAAAGCGTGTGGATTACTGCTAAGATTTTTGAAATCGAGTGGCAGATAATTGAAAATGGATGCAGCAGTATACTGCACACCCTTTTGCACAAGAGTTAAGGAATTCCGATCCAAATGCAAGTTTGATTACTGCCGAGTATTCACGGAGTGAAAGTTGCTTATTCTTCGGAATAAGCTAATATTGTCAACAAGAAATGACAGTAAGGAATATACATATTGAGAGGCCAATGTCAAAACACCCAGACTCGTGAACAGTGGTCGACAAGCGGTTTGAGAACTTACACCACTCATTGCCAGAACCGCCTGTTCCTGAGCCAAAAATATCCTTTTAGAATGGGAAGAGTTACCCCAAAATATAATACAATACGATATAAGAAAATGAAAATAAGCAAAGTAAACTAATTTTCGTGTCGAACAATCACTTACTTCAAGTACTGTTCGATTAGTAAAAATGGCAGCATTAAGTCTTTGAATAAGATCCTGAACATGGGCTTTAAAAATTGGGTCATACAATGATTTAGCATTACTTTATTTTCTACAAGCCATGAACCGAGCCAGTGTTGCACACAACATTCTTTACTACCAAGCTAGTGTTATCAGCAAACAGAAATATTTTAGAGTTACCTGTAATACTAGAGGGCATATCATTTATATAAATAAGGAGTGGCCCAAACACTGATCCCTGGGGCACCCCCCACTTGACAGTACCCCACTCAGACCCCATATCACAGCCGTGGTCAACATTGTGAATAATGACCTTTTGCTGCCTGTTGATAAAGTAAGAGGTGAACCAATTGTGAGCTACTCCCCGTATTCCGTAATGATCCAACTTCTGGAGCAATATTTTGTGATTAACACAATCAAATGCCTTAGTTAAATCAAAAAAATATGCCAAGCGTTGGAAACCTTTTGTTTAGCCCATCCAGTACCTCACAGAGAAAAGAGAATATAGCATTTTCAGTTGTTAAACTACTTCTGAAGCCGAACTGTACATTTGATAGCAAATCATGTTATATGAAATGATCAGTTATCCTTACATATACAGCCTTTTCAATAACTTTCGCAAACACTGATGACATTTAAATAGGTCTAAATTATCTACATTATTCCTTTCTCCCTCTTTATAAAGCGGCTTTACTACCGAGTACTTAAATCGCTCAGGAAACTGACCATTCCTAAAGGAAAAATTACAAATATGGCTTAATACAGGGCTAACATGTACAGCACAGAACTCTGATATTCTGATAGACACTCCATCGTAACCGTGAGAATCCTTAGTAATCAGTGATTTAATTATTGACTCAATCTCCATCTTCTCTGTATCACAGTGGAGTATTTCAGACAACAATCTCGGAAATGCATTTTCCCAGAAAGTTATATAATTCCCTGTAGAAAGTAAATTTTTATTTAATTCACCAGAAATGCTGAAAAAATAATTATTAACTGCTGAAAATATATCTGATTTATCAGTAACAGAAATATTTTACTACAAACCGACTTTATATCGTCGACCTTGTGCTGCTGACCACACACCTCCTTCGCAACTGACCATATGGTTTTAATTTTATCCTGTGAATTAGCTATTCTATTTGCATACCACATACTCTTTGCCTTCCTAACAACATTTTAAGTACCTTACAATACTGTCTGTAATGGGCTACTGTAGCTTGATTATGACTACTTTTAACATTCTGATATCATTCCCACTTTGTTCTACAAGATATCCTTATCCCACTAGTCAGCCACCCAGGCTGCCTATTACTGCTAGTACCCTGTTTAGAACGTTCTAATGGAAAGCAACTCTCAAAGAGGATGAGAAATGTGTTAAGGAAAGCTTTATATTTATGATCTATGTTATCGGCACTACAAACATCCTGCCACTCTTGTTCCTTGACAAGACTTAAAAAACCCTATATTGCTGTTGGATTAAGTTTCCTACATGGTTTGTAATTAAATATGACATTGGTTTGAGTACAAAAGCCTTTTAGTGTTAAAATTTGTGCATCATGGTCTGAAAGGCCATTCACGCTTTTAATAACAGAATGCCCATCTACTAATGAAGAGGGAATAAAAATATTGTCAATGGCTGTGCTACTGTTCCCCTGCACCTTAGTTGGAAGAAACACAGTCTGCATCAGATCACACGAATTTAGGAGATCTACTAACATCCTTTTTCTTGCACTATCATATTCAAAATTAATATTGAAGTCACTACATATAACTAATTTCTGGTACTTCCTAGAAAGGGAATCAAGGACCCATTCTAGCTTGAGCAGAAATGTTCTGAGGCTGGGGTTAGGGGACCTATAAACAACAACAGTTAGAGGTTTAGTTTCATTAAATTAAACTTCCCCTGCACAAGATTCAAATATCTGTTCAGTGCAGTGTCGTGACACATTTATGGGCTCAAATGGAATACTGTTTTTTAAGTACATAGCCACTCCTCCACCCCGCAAGGAACTCCCTGAGAAACAACCAGCTAATCTGTATACTGGTAAAGGAAGCCTCTGAATTGTCGAATTATTTAAGTGGTGCTCTGATATACCAATAATTTCAGAATCAACATCTATAAGCAGTTCCCTAGCTTTAATCTCTAATACCTCTTATATTTTGATGAAATATGCTAATTCCTTCTCTACTTAGAAAAATTACATCATCTGAAGGTGACCCCGAGTTAGAGGGACATCCTTTAAGCAGGTATACCTATCAGCTGACTTCAATCTAAAAAAGGTGCAGCTCTAACACCAACTACTACAGGAATTTTTCCATGAGTGTATTGCTGGAAACACCTTTGAAATTTCGAAACGGTCATACAAAGAAATATACATAATTTCCAGATGTATAAGCTTATTCGCGTGTCTGGATCGCGATTTTTAAATGTCGCTATAAACTCTTCACAGCTATATAGACGGATAATGTTTCGCTTACAGCCGTTTCCGCTTCGCAGCTGAAAGCTGTCAAAAGCTCTGCTAGGTATCAGGGATTTCTCTAAGTGGACTCGGCTCTGTGTGTGACTTAGTACTAAAGAATAAATGTCTTAAAACTTCATGTTGTGGCATTCTTTTTTCGCATCTCAGTGTTCATGACCCCATATCTCCTGATCTATTCTGATCCATGGGTCACGCAGTGATATGACTTTGTACGTACGTTCAGCGGCGTATGTCGGTACTGCCTGCAGAATGTGTTGCGAACAGCGGTAGTAGGGAAGAAGTAATGAATTTAAATGTCATGCACGATGAGGTAGTTTGTCGTGCATCTCATTGTTTATGACATCATACTCCCTCAACTATGACGCGTAAGTAGTTCTTACCACCACAGGAATCGTATGTTGACAGCAAGGGATGTGTGGATCAAGTTTGGTTGAAATCTGTTCAGGAGACAAAGTGGAACAGTCATACAGACACACTCACATACATACAGGGTGAGTCACTAACTATTGCCACCTAGAATAACGCCGAAAGTATGATAGTAGCTGAAACGTTTGTGGGACAATAATGGGGGTCATAATATGACGTAGGTTTTTTGTGTTAGTTAGCGTCAGATCGCAAGGGAATCTGGCATGAGCCAGAGTAGTGTTGTTCGTGTTCTGTGTCGCCGTAACTGTCATTCTTACCATATCAGTCTCCACCAAGAATTAACTGGTTCGGATTTTATGCGCCGTATTGAATTCTGCCGATGGGTTCAACTTCAGAGGGAAGTCACATTTACTAATTTGATTTGATTTACTGACGAGGCTACATCCACGAACCATGGAAATGTTAATGTGCATTACATGTATTATTGGGCTACTGGAAATCCATGTTGGCTGCGACACGTTGGACACCAAAAACCGTGGTAGGTTTTTGTATTGTGTGGTATTCTGGAGGACGGAATTATAGGCCTTTATTTCATTGAAAGAAATCTTAATGGCAGGAAGTACACCACATTCCTGCAACAAACATTAGGTCTGTTATTGGAACAAGCCACATAATGTGGTACCAACACGATGGGTGCCCGGCACATTTTTCGCTGATGGCTGGAAATGAGTTGCAGAGACAACTCCCAGATCGCTGGACTGGACGCGGAGGAACGCATCGCGGCTGGCTCGTTCGCCAGACTTGATGCTTCTGGATTTTTTCTTGTGGGGGTTTTTAAAAGACGTCTCTTAGAAAGATTTTCCAACTACACCGGAAGATATGTAAGAGAGAACAGTCAGAGCATGTGCTTTGGTAAGTGCCAATGTGATGAGGAATACCACTGAATCCATGAAGAGAAGGTTGCAGCATTGCACTGATACCAATGGTCATCACTTCGAACACCTTCTGCAAATGGACGTTCTGCCACCTTCGTGACCATCGTTGACCTTCAAAGACCTTGCTGTTACACGTCATTGGATTCGTCTCGATAGCTGCTATCAGATAATAAGTAGCAAACTACAGCATCCCATTGAAAAAAAAGAAAAAAGTTGACCATCATATCTCTGACGCGACCCCACAGCAACAACAAAAAACCAACGTCGTATTATGGCCCCCGTTGCGCCATGCAACTTTTATCCCACAAGGTTTTCAGCTCCTACCGTACTTTCGGAGTTATTCTTGGTGGCAGTAGCTAGTGACTCACCCTGCATATTCATATGCATAATATGTGTGGACGCCCCACGTGGATATCTAGGATAGCCAGTAACGAAAACGTACAACTGATCACGTCTCAATAAAGCAAGTAACAGCAGCATTTGAGTACGACATTTTGAAAATTAGAGACTACGTTGATGGTGTCATAATTAAGGAAGAACAAGACAGCAAAAAGATGATGCGAGGGCATGTGTACAACAAGGAAGGTAATGGCAGGGCAAGTATGGGGAGTAATAGTTCAGCAGAGCAATCAGAGGTTTGAATTCTTCAGTCAGTTGTTGGCCTCTGATTCACATAATCGGCACTCCGTTCTTTCGTTGAAAAATGAGTGTTCTGAAAAAATTCTTTCTGCTGTTGCGCAGTCCTATTAATTTTAAATAAAGAAAGCTAAATTAAAAACCGAAGTAGACATCAGTTATTCTCGAAATGAATTTCAAAAAATGACAAGTGCAGAAGCCTTTACTCAGATTTTCTTGAAAATAATCTGTAAAGATCCTTTTGGCGACATCATGAAATTGCTGAAATTAGCAGTTAGTATCCCTAGGACAACGTCCGAAGCAGTGTCTCCCCACTCTGTGGCGGATCTAAACGTTTTTTAGAATTACCACTGATGAAGATAGGCTGCTTTTGCCATTCTTTCTGTTGGAAAGCAAAGGATTCACACGGTTCCAGTGTTCAACGAGAGAGTCACAGATCCGCCACGAAAAAGGAAAGGAGGATGTACTTTCTCTATAAATGTACATCTATTGGCGATTGAAGTCCGCAGCTCATGGTCGTGCGGTAGCGTTCTCGCATCCCGCGCCCGGGTTCGATTCCCGTGGGGGTCAGGGATTTTCTCTGCCTCGTGATGACTGGGTGTTGTGTGATGTCCTTAGGTTAGTTAGGTTTAAGTAGTTCTAAGTTCTAAGGGACTGATGATCGTAGCTGTTAAGTCTCATAGTGCTCAGAGCCATTTTTTTATTTTTTTTTTTTTTTTTTTGCGATTGAACACTACGAATTCCGCGAGGCTAATTTTAAGGCAGTTTTAAAGCTACAAAAATAATTTAGAAAAATAAGTTATTTGCAAAGGTAAATCGCACAATGCAGTAAAAGTATTAAACCCCGTCCCAGTCTCATTAGGCGTCAGCCGCCACTGGCCCTGCGGTACCACTGACGGTTAATTTCTGGTACGTTGAATGCCGTCCGCCATTTTCCCTTATCACGCGAAGTACTCCAATTACGTATCACCCCACATACACCGGACTGCGATTCACTGTGCTTCCGCAACGATCGATATTTTGTACTTACACTTCCATTCTCTTCCAATGTTATCGGTGTATCGCTATGTATTGAATAGTTAGCGAACTTTGACGTCGCTAAATTCCTTTTTGAATTGTTATGTACTGCAATGTCTGAATATGCATAATTGTTTAGTGTTTGATCCATCTTCAGCAACTGTTGTTGTATGTGTCGACGTAATCGGTAACCAGCTGCGTAAAAGAAATTTAATTTATTAACTGGTTTCAGGCACTTAGAGCCCTTCATCAGAAGATTATAGGTATCGCATTATTTGCAAGTTTCGACAATAACCTGCATGCAACATATTTCTGTGGTCATGTGGTTCAGAGCGCTCATACAAAAATGGCCACACAGTGACGTCAGCAATAGGCTGCATGCATATTATTTTTGACACTCGCAAAAGATGGTGCGATAATTATAAGCTTCTCATGAAGGGATCTAAGTGCCTGAAAGCAGTTAAGAGGGGTAGGACGCCAACGGGCCGACTTGTATCTGGAGAGGCACCACAGGACATTTTAATTTCCACTTACTATACTTTTACAAATAAATTCATTAAACTTTCAGCGTGAACAGGAAGGATTCAGGATTCACACTCATAGCAGTGGACCGGCCGTTGTGACCGAGTGGTTGTAGGCGCTTCAGTCTGGAACCGCGCGACCACTGCGGTCGCAGTTTCGAATCCTGCCTCGGGCATGGATGCGTGTGATGTCTTTAGGTTAGTTAGGTTTAAGTAGTTCTAAGTTCTAGGGGACTGATGATCTCAGATGTTAAGTCCCATAGTGCTCAGAGCCATTTGAACCATTTGAATCATAGCACTGGAAGTTCGAATGCGTAATAAAATAAATTTCGTTCGCATGTGAAATTTCACCATTTTTCACGTAGTACTGGCTGCATTTTTGTTGCTATACGTACAGTGTTCTTCATAAGTAAGAGACATTCTTCGATGAATTTGGCACAGAATAAAAACAATACTTACAGGTGTGTGAAGATCTAGAAATTATTTAACTTACGAAAAAAATGAGTGAACTGTTACATTTGGAACTTGATCTTTACAAAAACTCAAATTTTACAGTTGATTTATCTCAATTTTAAACACAGTTTTTAATAGATTGGCAAAATTCTAGAGTTTCATACACCTGTAAGTATGCTTCGTATGTGGTGCAAAATTCATCTATGAAACACACTTACCTATGAAGAAAAGTGTACCTATAGAAACAAACGCAGCGAAAAAATGATGAAATTTCACACGTAAAAAAATTTATAACAAAATAAGTTTTTTTACGTGTGAAATTTTAGGACTTCCACTGCTGTTAGTGTGCCTCCTGATTCCTTCCTGGTCACGCTGACAAAGTTTTATTAATTTATTTGTAAGAGTATAGGCAGTGGAAATTAAAATGTCCTGTGGTGCCTCTCCTGATATAAGTCGGCCCGTTTGACGTTCTACACCCCTTAAGAAATGAAATTTACTTTAAGCAACTCGCTACTGATTATTGCGATGTATGCAAAACTACAGAAAACATAATTACAGAAAATTTGTAAAGGCCGCTATTGTGACAAGATACATCACAACGTGTGCATGAACATGCTTTGGTAATACGGAACCTATCCGTTCTATTTGCCAACCTCTCATTTCCACCTACTCTCAAACATCTGGATTACAAGATGTTGATGGTTAATTTACAGCCTTTTCAAACCGTACTTCACGATATCCTTTCAGTTGCAAAAGGCTGCACAAAGTCTTTTCACCTAATGGGTTGAACATCAAGTGTAATTTGCGCTTAATGAACATAGTCATTCGCTGTCACGCTGGAAACATACGACCTTCCTTCACAACAGCATGTGCAAGCCAAGCCACCTCTCACTGGTTCAGACCTGCATGTGAATCCGTACTGCACGAAAAGTACTTACGGAAATTTTGGCAGTACCCCGACCATATCTCGTATTCACCGTCGCGAAGTCTCCTTCCCCTGTTGAGGCCGGTTGAGTTCTTGAGGTGAGTGCAGAGACAGTCTAGCACCGAGGTCCCATTCGCTACCAGCAGGGCCAGAAGCGGTGGAACTGCGCTAATCGGACGCATTGTCTGCTGTCGACACTGGTGAGGAAACACGAGCTGTGCGCATCGCAAGGAGCGAAGGCTCGATATAGGGACAGGCGCGGCGGAAGTCTGCTGCAGGACGACCAGACCACAGGAAGAGGGGAAGAGGGGCGCCTCTTGCCACGGCCAGAGTCACATTCCCGTCTGTACTCTGTACATCGTAAGGGTAAAAGTCCGCCCCCGTAGCGCAGCGGTAGCGTCACCGCCTACCGCGCAAAGGGGGCCCGGATTCGATTCTCGGCAGGGGACATGTGACCTTCATCACCATTGACACGGAAGTCGACGAAGTGGCGTCAACTAGAAAGACTTTCAAAACGGCGGCCGAACCCCGAAGGGGACATCCCGGCCAGTAAATGCCGCACGGTCATTTCATTTCACCTGACGTACACAAACACAAACGCGATGATTGGTCAGCGCCTGTAGCAGACGTACACTGCTGCTGTTACGCTCTTGGAAATAGGTCCTGCTTATGTATTACACATATTATTTACACGTATCATTATTTAGTTTCGTCCAACGAAACTTTACCATATTCTATTGTATTAACAGCCGGCAGCGTTTTCCTTAACCACGCATTAGGTACGTAGTATCTATTACTAAATAGTATACAGTCACAGCCTCTGCAGCGTTATGCTCTGATAGCCGCGCTGTTAATTCGCAGTACGTAAATCGCTGAGCCTACTTCCTCTTCCACAGTGAACAAGCGTGTGGAACACGGTTAAAAAGTGCCGAGAAATAGATTGTTCTTAATGACTGACATAGATTTACAGAAAAAAAAATCGACTTCGATGCTTGTCGATGGAATGTATTTGATGTAGGTGAGATACAAATATCTACTGCGTTTGTAGCGGAATCGGTAATCTAGTGGATTGAAAGTCTGGTGCAGTACGTGGGTTGCCGGTTCATTTCTAGCACTGGCAACTTTTTTTTTTTTTTTAGTTCAATGCGAAAAACCTACATCTCGTAAATGAAATTCATCATCATTTCTATGAATAATGCACGTCTCCTTGTTTCTAATTACATACTGCAGGCGAAATTCATGTTTTCATTTCAAATATAAATTCCTAATGTTCGACATTTTACACTACTGGCCATTCAAATTACTACACCACGAAGACGACGTGCTACAGACGCGAAATTTAACCGACAGTACGAAGATGCTGTGGTATGCAAATGATAAGCTTTTCAGAACATTCACACAAGGTTGGCACCAGTGGCGACACCTACAACCGATTTCTCATACACAAACAGCAGTTGGCCGGCGTTGCCTGGTGAAACGTTTCCGACTTTGATAAAGGTCGGATTGTAGCCTATCACGATTGCGGTTTATCATATCGCGACATTGCTGCTCGCGTTGGTCGAGATCCAATGACTGTTATCAGAATATGGAATCGGTGGGTTCAGGAGGGTATTACGGAACGCCGTGCTGGATCCCGACGGCCTCGTATCACTAGCAGTCGAGGTGACAGGCATCTTATCCGCATAGCTGTAACGGATCGTGCAGCCACGTCTCGATCCCTCAGTCAACTGATGGGGACGTTTGCAAGACAACAACCATCTGCACGAACAGTTCGACGACGTTTGCAGCAGCACGGACTATCAGCTCGAAGACTGTGGCTGCAGTTACCCTTGACTCTGCATCACAGACAGGAGCGCCAGCGATGGTATACTGCCGGCCCAAGTGGCCGAGCGCTTCTAGGCGCTACAGTCTGGAACCACGCGACCGCTACGGTCGCAGGTTCGAATCCTGCCTCGGGAATGGATGTGTGTGATGTCCTTATGTTAGTTAGGTTTAAGTAGTTCTAAGTTCTAGGGGACTGATGACCTCAAAAGTTAAGTCCCATAGTACTCACAGCCATTTGAACCATTTGATGGTGTACTCGACGACGAACCTGGGTCCACAAATGGCAAAACGTCATTTTTTCGGATGAAGCCAGGTTCTGTTTACAGCATCATGATGGTCGGATCCGGGTTTGGCGACATCGCGGTGAACACACACTGGAAGCGTGTATTCGTCATCCCTATACTGGCGTATTACCCGGCGTGATGGTATGGGGTGCAATTGGTTACACGTCTCGGTCACCTCTTGTTAGAATTGACGGCACTTTGAACAATGGACGTTACATTTCAGATGTGTTACGACCGGTGGCTCTACCCTTGATTCGATTCCTGCGAAACCCTACATTTCAGCAGGATAATGCACTACCGCATGTTGCAGGTCCTGTTCGGGCCTTTCCGGATACAGAAAATGTTCGACTGCTGCCTCGCCAGCACGTTCTCCAGATCTGTCACCAACTGAAAACGTCTGGTCAATGGTGGCCGAGCAACTGGCTCGTCACAGTACGACAGTCACAACTCTTGATGAACTGTGATATCGTGTTGAGGCTGCATGGGCAGCTGTACCTGTACACGCCATCCAAGCTCTGTTTGACTCAATGCGCAGGCGTATCAAGGCTGTTATTACGGCCAGAGGTGGTTGTTCAGCGTACAGATTTCTCAGGATCTATGTACCCAAATTGCGTGAAAATGTAATCACATGTCAGTTCTAGTATAATATATTTGTCCAATGAATACCCATTCATCATCTGCATTTCTTCTTGGTGTAGCAATTTTAATCGCCAGTAGTGTATAAAAGATTGTTAACAAAGGATAATACGAACGCATCTAGAACACCTGGAGCCAATTTAAGGGATTTTTCGCGCGACATAACACGACTCTTAAGCTACCAGACGTACTGGAACTGATGCAGGTAGCTATTTTCACACATCACTGGCGAACGCTGATGGTATACCGAACGACACTTTATAAAAGAAGAGGAGAAAATGCAAACCCGGGTTGGCTTCCTGGTTTCTCTTGTTGACAGGCTCGTTATGAACGTAACAGGTGACACTTCCAGAACTGAAATGCATATCTCGGATTCGGAGGGAGCTAAGAGATTACCAGAGGACTGACTATAAGTAATACCTTCGGTGGCTTCAGTATTCAACAGTATGGTGTCATCCATGCAGTATGCTTTTGTATCACACATAGCTCGTTCAGAAAAATTACCCTGTGTTTAAGTTTGTTTGTAGTAAGAATGTTATCTTTGGTGACAACGAGAGCATTTTAAAGCTTTGCATCTGGTCACCTAAGAAGCGTGTTGTAGTGGTGGAGATTTCCCAGAAGGTATTTGATTTTCTTTAAAAATTGTCCGCCCCAGTAGCTGAGTGGTCAGCGTGACGGATTGCCGTCCTCTGGGCCCGGGTTCGATTCCCGGCTGGGTCGGAGATTTTATCCGCTCAGGGACTGGGTGTTGTGTTGTGTTCATCATCATTTCATCCCCATCCGGCGTGCAGGTCGCCCAATGTGGCGCCGAATGTAATCAGACCTGCGATATGGCGGCCGGACCTGCCCCGCGAGGGGCCTCCCGGCCACTGACGCCAAACGCTCATCATCATCATCATCATCTTTAAAAATTTAATAACACTCGAAACTATATTGCTTCTTTGCCCATCTATTTTTACGTCTGAGCTGCAACAGCTCACATCATTACAGGTTTGTTGGACAACTGGCTGGCCAGTGCTGTCCAAGTTGAATGCGCCGATGAACCTTTTGCCCCGCGTTATCGTGCAACACAGCATGAAATGTATCCTCATGCTCGTACTTTACTGTACCGGACACGGGTTGGCTTCCGCTCCACGTGAAACGAAATCCAATGACATTCAAGCAAACGCGGAAGAATACATGGTGCATTGTTTACATGTACATCGACATATTTACTGCGCTAGCCACTAAGCGGTGTGTGGCGGAGGGCACAATTCGCGTCATATTTCCTTCCCCCCCCTCTCCCCCCCTCTGTTTGACACGCGGATCGCGAGAGGGAAAAACGCCTGTCTGAACGCCTCAGTACGGTCTCTAATTTCCTAAAATAATTAACTCTCTAGTCTATACGGTCTTCATCTTATCAGTCCATTTTAGTCGCCCTGATGGTGGTGTCCCACCTCACAGTATCTGGCTGTGGAGCCACTTCAGCTGCTGTACCGGCACGCGCCTTCCGCCGCTGGCCGCAGTTTCTAGCTGCCTGGTTTCCGCCTCACTGTGAAGCACCTGCCTGAAGCAACTGTCACGCGAATTTTCAACCACGAGGAGAAGATCACAGACGCTAGAGGAGACCGCTCTCATTTTATTATTTCACATAATTTTACGTCAATATCCAGTGAAACGATGGAACGACAAGCAAGATGTGTAGTCTCTTTGAACTGATGATGGTTCTCATACTTGTTTCGACCGTCGACCTGATGTAAGAAGAATCGGAGTTCGTCCGACAGTTGACACGTTTCCACTGATCCACGATCCAGTCTCCATGACCCTGTGCCCAATACAGCTGTAACTGGTGCTATCGCTGGTTGAATGTGGAGACTTGGAGGTGTCGTCTGCTCAGAGTCCCACGTTCAACAATGCGTGTTGCACGATCAGATGCGAAACACTTGTGCCTGCACCAGCACTGTAGAGTTCTCCATAGGCGGCGGCCGCAGTGGTCTAGCGGATCTAGGCGCTCAGTCCGGAACCGCGCGACTGCTACGGTCGCAGGTTCCAATCCTGCCTTGGGCATGGGTGTGTGTGATGTCCTTAGGTTGGTTTAAGTAGTTCTAAGTTCTACGGGACTGATGACAACAGATGTTAAGTCCCATAGTGCTCAGAGCCATTTTTTTCTCCATAGGTTCATCTGCCACGGTCCGCCGCCTATCCTGCTCACTGAGCAAGGTTGCACGGTGGTTATCACTGGACGCGCGTTCGGGAGTATGACGGTTCAAACCTGCGTCTGACCATCCTGATCTAGGTTTTCCGTGATTTCACTAAATCGCTTCAAGTAAATGCCAGGATGGTTCATTGAATGGGTACGTAAGACTTCCTTACCATCCTTCCCTAATCCGGTGGGACAGATGACCTCGTGCTCTGACATTCTGCACTGAGGCAACACCTCGTCGTCTGTTCGTGATGGCCCCGCCCTTCGACCATACTTTACACATGCTCGGGGCAGTATCTCTCCAACCCCCGCCCAGCTCCGCTATTTCCGGGATATTCGTTCGCAGGCGCCTGGCAGCAACAGCCTGCCCTTTGAAAAAGTCGGTTACGTCAGCTGATTTCTCCAAATGTTGTCCATCCCGCCGCTAGAGTCATTCACCATCCGTCCCATCCGTCTCTTCTCAGTTTATCTTGTTTTGCTACGCGTCACATGTACACATTATCACTGGTGAGGCACGGCGGAGCACTCAATAAGGTTTCGGTTCATCAGCATAAATCTTTAGATTTTGCATTCGAGAGTAGTCTTGCTCATGACCGTTGTGAGCACCAACTGAAAATGCGTTAGGAATGTTACGCACCGAAGCGCCAAAGATACTGGTATAGGCATGCGTATTCAAATACAGAGATATGTAAACACAGATTGCGGCGCTGCGGTCGGCAATGCCTATATAAAACAAGAAGTGTCTGGTTTAACTGGTAGATCGGATGCTGCTCCTACAATGACAGGTTATCAAGATTTAAGTGAGCTTCAACGTAGTGTTACAGTCGGCGCACGAGCGATGGGAAACAGCGTCTCCGAGGTAGGGATGAAGTGGGCATTTTCCCGTACGACCATTTCACGAGTGTACCGTGAATGTCAGGAATCCGGTAAAACATCAAATCTCCGACATCGCTGCGGCCAGACAAACATCCTGTGAGACCGGGAGCAACGACGACTGAAGAGAATTGTTCATCGTGACAGAAGTGCGATGCTTCCGCAAATTGCCGCATATTTCACTGCTGGGCCATCAACAAGTGTCAGCGAGCGAACAGTTCAACGAAACATCATCGATATGGGCTTTCGGAGCTGAAAGGCCCACTCGTGTACCCTTGATGACTGCATGACACAAAGCTTTACGCCTCGCCTGGACCCATCAACAGCGACATTGGACTGTTCATGACTGGAAACATGTTGCCTGGTCGGACGATTCTAGTTTCAGATTGTACCGAGTTGATGGACGAGTACGGGTATGGAGACAACCTCATGAATCAATCGATCCTGCATGTCAACAGAGAACTGTTCAAGCTGGTGGAGGCTCTCTGATGGTGTGGGTTGTGTGCAGTGGGAGTGATAAGTGATCCCTGATACGTTTAGATACGATTCTGACAGGTGACACAGACGTAGGCTGGTCACCTGCATTCATTCGTGTCCATTGTGCATTCCGACGGACTTCGGGAATTCCAGCAGGACAGTGCGACACCCCATACGTCCAGAATTGCTAGAGAGTGGCTCCATGAACACTCTTCTGAATTTATCACTTCTGCTGGCCACCAAACGCCCCATAAATGAACATTGTTGAGCATATCTGGGAAGTCTTTGAACGAGCTGTTCAGAAGAGATCTCCACCGCCTCGTACTATTAACGGATCTGTGGACGGTCTTGCAAGATTCACGGTGTCAGTTCCCCCCAGCACTACTTAAGATGTTAGTCCATATCACGTCGTGTTGCGGCACTTCCACCCTACACAATATTAGGCAGGTGTACCAGTTCTTTGCCTCTCCAGAGTTGTTTCCTGCATTTCGGAAGATCACATGAGCCAATAAGGGATGGGCGCATCGTGAGTGCGAATTTGCCGGGAAAATCTGTTGGGCCGTCTTTCAATGGTCACTGTCTACGTTTGCGACTCCCATTACACTTCACTGAGACCTTAACTAGATAGTGTAAAGAAAATGTATGGTTGCGAAATTTGTACCGGTATCGTACGTGAATCACACAAACGTTTCGCTATTAACCGTATTAACCGACTGTTGTAACATCCGTCTCCTTGACCGCTAAAAAAAAAAAAAAAAAAAAAAAAATACAGTATCGCCATTTTAAAGTGTAAATGTGAGTATGTCTGAAGGCTATGCCCAATAGTTTAAGAACTTCCTTAATGTTCCGCAACTACTATCCAAACCTTCTGCGAACGGCCAAGCCTTCCGTTGGCCATGAGGTTTTGCCGGAACTTCCTGATGTCAGTGAATACGCAGTCAGTGAATTTCGCGGTGCCCAGTGGATCCCAGAAATGAGTTGTTTAAAGGTGTGAGTTCGAGCCCTACATTATATAGATAAGGATTAAAGAAAACCAAGGCTGAAATAAATATACAGAAATATGTTCTACACGATTAATAAAACTAATGCAAATCTAGCAGAATAACACGACAGCTGATGCATTCAAGGTTAACACTACGAAAGTGCCTACTGGAAAGAAGGAAAGGAAAAACTCGTTTGCATATGGAGTGTCTGGTGACAGCGTGAGCTAGAGGAATTTGTAGTGACAGCATCTTTACTGAAACTTCCTGGCTGAGTAAAGCGGTGTGTGGCGGAGAGTACTTCTGGTACATCTTCACCCTCCCCCCTCCCTCTCCTTGTCTGTTCTGTTGACGACCGGTGCGTGGGAAAAATAATGGTCGGTAAAGCTCCGTACGACATGTAACATGCCTAACTTTCTAGTCTTGGTCATTTCGGGAGCCGTATGTGGGTGGAAGTAATATGTTGTCTGCGTTCTCTTGGGATGTCACCTTCGCAAATATCAATAGAAGTCATCTCCGTGATGCACAATCCGTCTTATTCAACGTGTGTTGATCATTTCCGCAAAACCGTCCCACCGAGTAAACAATGGAACGAAGAAATGTGCTGCTCTTTGTTATCTTTCCCATCTCTTCTGTTAATCCTACGTGCTGAGAAGTCCAGGCTGACGTAGGAAGCGGTCGAACGAGCACTTTGTAACCTACTTCTTTCACGGAAGAATTACATCTTAAGACTGCGCCAGTTAATCTCTCTCTCTACCACCTGCTTCCCATGCTACCTGTTTCGCACGGCGATTCCGCTGTGGATCGGTCCGAACGGCTACTCCTGTGCGTTTTACAATGGTCATTGTCCCCAGTGATTTGGTGCCCATAGTGTAACCGAACAGTAGCGGATGTTTTCGTCTGTTTATGCGAGTACATTACACTTATTTATTGAGATACAAAGGAATTAGAGACACTGGCTGCGACTGGGCGCTGATTTAAAGTAATGGGGAAGATGAAAATCTTTGCCGGAGCGGAATTCAAACCCGGATCTCCTGCTTACTAGGCAGACGCTCTGACCGCTGGAATGAAATGTCGTGTGGCGAGGGGCTCCCAGCGGGTAGACCTGGTCGCCTGGTGCAAGTCTGTTGAGGCGACGCCACTTCGGCGACTTTCGCGGAGAAAGAGACTCGAACCCGTGCCCCCTGGCAAGTCAAGCCGGTGCGATGTCGACGCAGCTGCGGTGGCTGACCTCTGAGCCAGCCGGACACAGTGGTCATTGCGCCTTCACGGACTACCTTAGCACGCCCTCCGTCAGACCCTTAGCACGCCCTCCGTCAGACCCAAATCCTCAGCTTGCCCACACACTATGAATGTAGTGCCCCTCGCCCATTATCCTCATTACTCGCAGCGTTTCACTCATTCCCATGAGAGTTCGGGCCTTATGTGCATCTGTGTTGAAGAGATCATTTGCCGTTTGATCCAGCAGCCACTATGAATTGAAACAGTAAGAAATTTCAGACAGTGTGTCAGTGAGTAATCACTCTTTTGCATTCACGCACTTTTGCCACAGCTTCCTGGGGCTTTTTTGTCTTTTATGAATTCAATTATGGCCGTAACTGTGAGTCTTCCCTTTTTGAGCTTGTACCTGATTAAAGGCTGGCTGGGGAAGGGAACCCAACAACGAGGTTATCGATCGCATCGTATTAGGGAAGGACAGGAAAGCAAGTCGGCCCTACCTTTTCAAAGGAACCATCCCGGCATTTGCCTAAAGCGATGTAGGGAATCAGGATGGGCAGACGCGGGATTGAACCGACGTCCTCCCGAATGGGAGTCCAGTGTGCTAACCACTGCGCGACCTTGCTCGGTATCTGTTTAAAATAGTTAATAGTGTACTGTTATTTCAGTAGAGTTTTGCTACCCATTTCTCTGTCCTTAAACTACCGCCAATCTGCACCTACTTCCTTCTGATTATGCAGACCTGTTAGAATTGCACCTGTAGTAGGAAATGAACCTGACGATACTGACACGATCAGGGCACGAAGTAGGGCAGGAAGTGATCCTTTGCAGGCCATGCATCTAGGAATGTGTTCCATATCTCCACAATCTTGGCTGTAATGTGACAGGATTTTGCAGTCATATCGAACCTGGAATTAATTTCTGCAGCCTGAAAGGACGTAACTACACTGCATCAGCAAAGAAACTTATTTAGGCACTCGTATTCAGATACAGAGACATGTAAACAAGCAGAATACGACGCTGCGGTAGCCGCAGCCTACGTCAGACGACAAGTGTCTGGCGCAGTTGTTAGATCGGTTACTGCTGCTACAATGGCAGGTTATCAAGACTTAAGTGAGTGTTAGAGTCGGCGCACGAGCGACGGGACACAGCACCTCCGAGGTAGCAATGAACGGGGGATTTTCCACTGCGACCATTTCACGAATGTACTATGAATATCAGGAATCCGGTAAAACGTCAAATCTCCGACATCGCTGCCGTCGGAAAAAGATCGTCCAAAAACGGGAATGACGACGACTGAAGAGAGTCGTTCAATGTGACAGATGTGCAACGCTTCCGGAAATTGCTACAGATTTCAATCCTGAGACATCAACAAATGTCAACGTGTGAACCATTCAACGAAACACCATCGATATGAGCTTTCGAGGCCGAAGGCCCACTCGTGTACCATTGTTGACTGCACGACACGAAGCTTTACGCCTCACGTGGGCCTGTCAACACCGATATTCCACTGTTGATGACTGGAAACATGTTCCCTGGTTAGTTGAGTCTTGTTTCAAAGCTTCATCGGGTTTTCACTGCCGTTACCAGTGTAACGCTTGCTCGGACCTTACTTTCCGACCAGTCCTCGAGTGATTGTGTGAGTTGGGGACCCATCTGAAGTGAGACTCAAGTTTTCCTAGAACCTTTCAGAATATACAGCGTCTCTGTCTGGAGGTCGATGCGAAAATGTATTTTCGCTGTGAATGTCGAGTAGTATTGAGAGTTTATGACAGATGGCTTTGGGTACTCTTGCTGCTAACGAGTATCCGTCGCACGTTGTGGTACTGAACCGATAAACGCGGTCGTCTGGTGGGACTGAAAGGGAGTTGGGTTTGCGTGGGTAGATCACGCAGGCGACAACTACATCACCAGGCCGTGACAGAGGGGTGTCCATCCAGTATCGATGTACTGGCCATGCAAGGACGTGTTCAGTCTTTAGAGAGAATGTACTGTCGCAGTGTCGCGGTTTCTCGCCTCCAAGTGGTACTTGCGGAACTGCATCACTGCGGATGTGCGACAGGAATACTCCACGTGTTTACGTGTTTACGTGTGTGTGTGTGTGGGAAGTGCGGCCACAAGTGCTGGCGTCACATCCAGCCGGGTAGCGGTCAGCGGCCAGCCGGCAAACTGCCCGCCGTCCCTGGAGTCGCCTCCCGCTGCCGCCAGCCAGGCTGTGGGCGTCACAGCAGCGCAGGGAGGCTGGAGGGCAGTGTGGGGCAGAGCTGGGCAAACCCGTCCATCCTTGGGAACTAGTTCACTGCTGATAGTTGTTTTTTGGGAACCGTTCATTTTTACTCGTTCACCGTTCATTTGTGCTTGGTATATGGTTCTTACGAAAGTCTTAAGACTAGTAGTGTAGATGACTGAAGGATGGAGGGCACCAAGAGGGGGCACTTCCTTTCCCCCTGGAGTACAGAGTTTTTATTCATTACAGAATTCTTAGACAGTTTTAGAAGTAATTTCTGTGATTCTGCAGAACCTCTCGTTTAGCCAACCGTAGCCTTGTGTGGCTGAACGCGGGGAAATAATATAGGGTGGCGCACGGAAAATCGGCCCCGAGTGCAGACTACTTGCCAAATACGGACGATGTGTTCCCCGTTACGAGGAGATACAACAAACAGACAAACATGTAATAATTAGGCAGTGAAGAAATAACAAGCTAATACAAGCGACAATTGCGGAACAATCGATCACGATGTGTAGACAGCTGGAGAAGAGAACATGAAAATCTCACGCGATGTGCATGGGATATAGCTCATGTAGTCTTTTAAACCTGTTGGTGGCTGTTTCTCAACTTAATACACCACAAGTGTCTTGTATAAAATTCTTCGTTTCGACTTCCACTACATAGCTATGCTACGTTGTAAACAATAATCGTTCACACCCTATATATACTTCACGTTGTCTCTGAGTTCGTAGGCGAAGTAGAGACTTAATGGAAGCATAAAATAAAGTGTGGTTTCCTCATAATTGCGTCACATGCTTAGTCAAAATTACGTTATTTCGCATTATTAATGCAATAATAATAATAATTAAGTTCGCGGTATTGAAGTTTTTGGTTTGAAAGCTCCTTCTGAACAAATGTTTTTGAGATAATAAGTAAATACGATTTTATGGCAATCTATGTCTTCTCAAATGGAGAGGCACCGCTTTTCCTACTGAGCCAAATGGCCCACAACCCACTTTTTTTTTTTTCAAAGAAATCAAACTAGCAGGTAATGCAAATTGGAAGCAACCAAACTTAAAAATAATTAGAGCCTTCCTAAATGTAATTTTTTGTATATGAAAGATACACGAAAATCGTTTTATACGAATTTTCTTACACTAAAAATTAAGCATATTATTGAAAGTTAGCTGCTAAATCAAGTCGATGAAACCAAAAAATATATGAATTTAAAAAAACTTGCCTTGATATAAGTATGTTTTCTGCTGTTCAGCGACATAATGAAGTGAGCTGACATGTCCTTTTGTTACCTGAAAAGACGTACCTATTACATACAACGTGATTTTTACGTAATTTACGTAACTATAAAATAATTTTTGGTTATCGGTTGTGGACGCTGAATAGCCAGACCCAAGTGCAAGAACAGTTTGGAACACATGTAATGTAAAATGGGCGAGCGCAGTGAACGAAACGAACTGGATACTGAACTAACTAGGAGCAGTCGGCAGTGGAACTGAGGCAGGTGGTCATGCGAAGAACGATCAGTGCGGCCGAGGGAGACTGAGACTGAGACGAGCACGCGACCGAGGCTGGAACGAGAACTGCCCAAGTGAACGCCGCGACTGAAGTGAACTAGTGAACTATGAACCGATCGTTCCTCGTTCCCGGGAACTATGAGTACACCGCCGCGACCGAATTGAACTATGAACCGATCGTTCCTCGTTCCCGGGAACTATAAGTAGACCGCCGCGACCGAATAGAACTATGAACCGATCGTTCCTCGTTCCCGGGAACTATAAGTAGAACGCCGTGACCGAAGTGAACTATGAACCGATCGTTCCTCGTTCCCGGGAATTATAAGTAGACCGCCGCAACTGAAGTGAACTGTGAACCGATCGTTCCTCATTCCCGGGAATGCCGCGACCGAAGTGAACTACGAACCGATCGTTCCTTGGAATTCGTTCCTCGGTCCTTTCGTTCATCTTGGTGAACCGTTCCTTTGCACCCGTTCATTCGCGAACTAACCATCTCTAGTGTGGGGCCCACCGCACGGGCCGACCCAGAACCACACGTGGCGGCAGCTGACGCTTACCGGTACGTCAGTAAGCGCTGCAGAGGACGTAAAAGAAAGTTCAGAATTTCCATTGTTGGACAAGACCAGTGAGCGGACGTCTCCCAGAACGTCTGATCCCTCGTACCGTCCGTGACGACGCTGCGTTCTCTGCCGCCTCGATCTCTGGGCCTGACACTCGAGCACTCATCTTCGTGGGGTTATGCGAAAGACCTCGTGTACGCGCCTCGTTTGCTGAAAACTGTCCCAGAACACAAACCGCACACTCCTCATGCATTCGCGTCGCGAACTCCACATGCGCTTCTAAATGTTTAGCCGCGCGGGGTAGGTTCGAGGAGCGCGCAAGTACTGGGTGATCAAAAAGTCAGTATAAATTTGAAAACTTAATAAACCACGGAATAATGTAGATAGAGAGGTAAAAATTGACACACATGCTTGGAATGACATGGGGTTTCATTAGAACCAAAGAAAAAAACAAAGTGTTTTGAACGTTTGTAGTTTTTTTGGTTCTAATAAAACCCCATGTCATTCCAAGCATGTGTGTCAATTTGTACCTCTCTATCTACATTACTCTGTGATTTATTCAGTTTTCAAATTTATACTGACTTTTTGATCACCTGGTATTACGGAGACGCTTCGGGAACTCAGATGGGAAGACAACGTTCTTTTCGAAAAACACTGTCGAGGTAATTTACAGAACCGGTAGTTAAAGCTGACTGCCGAATGATTCTACTGGCGCCAACATATGTTGCGCGTAAAGTCGACGAAGATAAGATACGAGAAATTAGGTCTCATACCGGGACATACATACAGTCGTTTTTCCCTGGCTCTGTTTGCGAGTGGAACAGGAAAGAAAATGAGAAGTATCTACATCTAGATCTACATCTACATCTACATGGATACTCTGCAAATCACATTTAAGTGCCTGGCAGAGGGTTCATCGGACCAACTTCACAATTCTCTACTATTCTAATCTCGTATGGCGCGCGGAAACAATGAACACCTATATCATTCTGTACGAGCTCTGATTTCCCTTATTTTATCGTCCTGATCGTTCCTCCCTATGTAGGTCGGTGTCAACAAACCATTTTCGCATTCGGAGGAGAAAGTTGGTGATTGGAATTTCGTGAGAAGATTCCGTCGCAACGAAAAACGCCTTTCTTTTAATGATGTCCAGCCCAAATCCTGTATCATTTCTGAGCCACTCTCTCCCATATTTCGCGATAATACAAAACGTGCCCCCTTCCTTTGAAATTTTTCGATGTACTCCATCAGTCCTAACTGGTAAGGATCCCACACCGCGCAGCAGTATTCTAAAAGAGGACGGACAACTGTAGTGTAGGCAGTCTCCTTAGCAGATCTGTTACATTTCCCAAGTGTCCTGCTAATAAAACGCAGTCTTTGGTTAGCCTTCCCCACAACATTTTCTGTGTCTTCCTTCCAATTTAAGTTGTTCGTAACTGTAATATCTAGGTATTTAGTTGAATTTAAGGCCTTTAGGTTTGACTGATTTATCGTGTAACTGAAGTTTAACGAGTTCCTTTTAACACTCATGTGGATCGCCTCACACTTTTCGTTATTTAGGGTCAACTGCCACTTTTCGCACCATTCAGATATCTTTTCTAAAGAGTTTTGCAGTTTGTTTTCATCTTCTGATGGCTTTATTAGTCGATAAACGACAGCGTCATCTCCAAACAACCGAAGGTGGCTGCTCAGATTGTCTACCGAATCGTTTATATAGATAAGGAACAGCACAGGGCCTATAACACTACCTTGGGGAATGCCAGAAATCACTTCTGTTTTACTCGACGACTTTCCGTCAGTGACTACGAACTGTGACCTCTCTGACAGGAAATCACAAATCCAGTCACATAACTGAGACGATATTCCACAAGCAATCAATTTCACTACAGGCCGCTTGTGTGGTACAGTGTCAAAGTAGTGGTAGACGGTACCCTCAGCCACGCACCGTACAGTGGCTTGCGCTGTCTCTATGTAGATGTAGCTGTAGACGCACTCGTAAAACGAACGAATAGCTTCGTGTGACGGATGCCTGAGGACGGCTGTGACAGAGGCGGCAGGCGCCGCACTCGCTGCGGTCTGCACGTCCTGCGGAAAGACTTCCGCCACGCGTGTCGCTATACAGAGCCCGCGGTCTGTGTGTGTTTCTATCTCAGCCCCAACTGCTAATCATGAACTCAGGAGGCGTAGTTGCGTCGTTGGTTGTTTTTCTGGTAGCAAATGACAACGAGTTGCTCTATTGTGTCTGTAAACAAATCAAATTCGCCGGAGAACAAGCGGGTAGACTCTCAGTCAGCCCTGGTTTGTCAGAGGTCTGGAGTACGTACTGCATACATCGCGGTGAGTACCTCTTCGTACATCATGGATCCGCACGACGTTAGGCGCTGTGCGGTTCTGAACACCTGAGAGCTGCCTCGCTTTGCACATAATGTTGTGAAGAAAGGTAATACGTTCGCAACCTCGCAGTGAAAGTCTATCTTTATTTCGGAAAAATGCACTTAATTTTCAACCTTTTAGGGCAGTGGACTTTTTCAGTCCTTTTTCGACTGAGGAGATATCACGTGGCACGGTTTCAAAAGACTGTAAATTAACCATCTACTTTCCTTCGTTGAGCCCAAAACGCTTCCCACTTGCATAAGACAGGTGTAAGTGAGAGGTTGCCAAGTGTATTCGATATTACGAAAGCATGTTAGGAGGGAGCTTGTGAGTGTTCTTGTCATTATGGGGCCCTTTATGTGTCTACTATAATTATATATTTTACATTATTTGCAGGGATCAAGGTCTAGCATACAAGGTGATTCAAAATGAATATGGCAATTACAAAAGGTTGCGATTATTTAACGCATAGTGCTGCGTCGACAAGAATTACTGACAATGTGAAGGAACTGGCTACGTATGTGGTAACAAATATGCAACCAGTCGCTTTTTTGAGTTTTTTTTTTTTTTTGATAGAAATTGTTCAAGTATAAACATGTTTTCGAGCCACTGCAGGCTCATCATCAGATGGAGGTGTGACAAGAACATTACGCTGTGGACCAAGTGTAGCTACATGCCGCGCTGATGCTGCTGGCGGAAATGACAGAAATTTAGTAATCGGTGACGAAACGTTTACGAAACCGAAAGTTAGTTATGTTTTACTTACTTACTGTGTACTGCTTTGTGCTATCCATACCAAATCTCTTCCTATGACGCCTTTATTAAGCTGTGTACACAAATATACACAGTATTTAGCTGCAGTTGGGTTTACACTGATTCACAGAAAGTAAACACTGGACGCTTTTGCAAAGACTATTGATACGATAGATGTGACACTTTGCTACATTATGATCAATGGCATGAGATACATTGTATTACAGTACAAATATTACTACTGCAGATTACATATTTCAGAAAAATTTGCTAGCGGCAGGTATTCGCAACATAATTATACATACCGCTCATCATGAACACTCTGTTTGTGATATCAATGACAATCCATCAGTGCAACACAATGCCGAGAAAGAAATACAGATGGACCTCCTTGAAGAATTGGAGATTTACATCCACAAACTAAAATCATCTCAGATACTCCTAAATGAACAAACTGAATCAACACAAAACTTTTTCTTCCTTAATTTTCAGAACATCCTGGCACCAAAACGACAGAGATGACATGTCAGGCGGGGTGGCCGAGAGGTTCTAGGCGCTAAAGTCTGGAACCGCGTGACCACTACGGTCGCAGGTTCGAATGCTGCCTCGGGCATGGATGTGTGTCATGTCCTTAGGTTAGTTAGGTTTAAGTAGTTCTATGTTCTAGGGGACTGATGACCTCAGGCGTTAAGTCCCATACTGCTCAGAGCCATTTGAAGCACTAGCCATTTCAACAACACGATGCACAGTACCGTAACGTAACGCACTCAGCGAGCAACATCGCTGTGACTACTCTCGCGCCTTGACTGCACACATCGCCATCTAGTCTTCACAGCACAAACTGTTAGAGAGACGTCAGCTGGTCTCGTCTCCTCCGCTCTTGCAGGTGGGTGCGCGGTCTCTCTCATTGCCACCTCTGGTTTAGATGTTGTCCGTTTGACCGAGAGGAGTTAGATAGAACACCTGTTACGTACGTAAACTTGTTTTGAACTTTCTTTGATGTTCTCTTCAGTTCTTATCGCTGAATCGTTATGAGTTAAACAGCTGTAACCTTTCGTAATCGCTGCACTCATTTTGAAATGCCGTACAGCGAGGTGCCTGCAACAGGTCGGTGGTGCGTGCGAGGATCGCTTCTGGAGGAGACACCGCGAGCCCGCAGCCAGTCACGTACCTGGAGAAGGGGCGCCGCAAATATTAGTAACAACAATTCATTTTGGTGGTAGAAAAGGACAGACAAAGTTTCTCAGCCACTGGCCGCAACTGTGACACTATTCCAATTCAGTTAAAGTTTAGCCAAACAAATGTCAGGGACACAGCCTACAAGAATATACGAGAAGGCACGAAGTCATCCGAAATTACGTATACTGAGGCAAGAAAACGATGTGTTCGTTATATTAACGGGGGTACGACGCCAAACGGGGCGACTTGGAGCAGCAGAGGTACCACGGGACATTTTCATTTCCACTGCCTATACTTTTACAAACAAATTGATAAAACTTTGACAGCATGACCAGGAAGGTTTCAGGATTCACACAGTACTGGATGTTCAAAAACATAACAAAATATTTTTTTACATGTGAAATTTCAACATTTTTTTCACTTACTAATGGCTGTACTTGTTGCTATAGGTACACTTTTCTTCATAAGAGAGATTCTTCGTTGAATTTTGCACAGGATGCAAACCATACTTACAGGTGTTTGAAACCCTACAATTTTCCAAATTAGTTAAAAACTGTCGTAAAAATTGAGATAATTAATTATAAAATTTGAGTGTTTTTCTAAACATGGAGTTAAAAATGTAACAGCTCATTCATTTTTCCATAAATTAAATAAATTCTAGAGTTTCATACGCCTGTAACTATGGATTGTATACTACTCCGCCCGATCAGGCCATGAAGGCTCAACGGTACCGACCGGCCGCCGTGTCATCCTCAGCCCACAGTCATCACCGGATGCGGATATGGAGGGGCATGTGGTCAGCACACCGCTCTCCTGGCCATGTTTCAATTCACGAGACTGGAGCCGCTACTTATCAGTCAAGTAGCTCCTCAGTTTGCCTCACAAGGGCTGAGTGCACCCCTCTTGCAAACAGTGCTCGGCAGACCGGATGGTCACCCATCCAAGTGCTAGCCCAGCTCGACAGCGCTTAACTTCGGTGATCCGACGGGAACCGGTGTTACCACTGTGACAAGGCAGTTGGCCATTATGCTTTGTATGCTGTGCAAAATTCGTCGGAGAATCTCTCTTAATTATGAAGAAAAATGGACCTATACCAACGAATGCAGCCAGTAGTAAGTGAAAAAATGATGAAATTTTACATGTGAAAAAAATTATATTATGTTGTTGAACTTCCACTCCTATGAGTATGAATCCTCAATCCTTCCTGCTGATGCTGACAAAGTTTCATGAATTTATTTGTAAAAGTATAGACAGTGGAAATTAAAAGGTCCTGTGGTGCCTGTCCTGCTCTCCAGTTCGGCCCCTGTGACGTCCTACCCTCTTTAATGAGGTTATAACTCTGAGAAAATCATTGGCAGGCAGTGTTGAGGGAGCTGAAGTATTTGTCTTTCCAGGAGATGACAGTCGGTGTGGAGGCATGTGGGGAGTCGCTGGCCGCTGTTGGATGTCTACTGGAGCCGCGGCCCCAGCAGCAGAGACTCTCTCTGGCTGTCACTGCACTGAGAGGCGGGTCTCGGGCCACCTGCGAGCAGCAGTTCAAAGCTGCCTCACATCGAGGCAAGCGTCTCTCGTGAAGTGTCGCAGTGAAATCTCCCACACAAACGTAAGAGTGTCTCTCCCCTAGCAAGCTGCAATGTTTTACATAGACGTGTTCATGCATCTGATTGGTAAGCTCAAGTACTCCGTCTCAGCAATGAAATCATTTTAGAAGTGCAGTTTTTACTTGAAGAATCTCTCTGTGCCTAGCCGAGTAAATTGCACGTTGCTATGGTAGGACTCGTTTGGGCAATGATGAATTCCACAACTCAATGATGCTGAGTTACTTATGGCTCTATGGATTGCTTGCCGAACTGCCCACGGTCCGTGCGATCCCATTTAGTAACAACAGTGAGTGTTCCAATTATCTGTCTGTCTCCGCCGTCCGCTGTGGCCGAGCGGTTCTAGGCGCTCCAGTCCAGAGCCGAGCTGCTGCTATGGTCGCAGGTTCCAATCCTGCTTCGGGCGTGGATGTGTGTGATGTCCTCAGGTTAGTTAGGTTTAACTAGTTCTAAGTCTAGGGGAGTTATGACCTGAGATGTCCTATAGTGCTTAGAGTCATTTGAACCATTTTTTGTCTGTCTCATATTTGTTGCATACTGTGTTGGAAACTCGAAGTACCTTGAACACTCTTCCACGCCAACCACCGTAGACTGGGAAAAACATAGATTTCCACTTTTGACATGTGTCATGTCAACGGCTATCAGGTAGAGTATTTTTATTGATCCTCTAATAGAATTTGTCTAATTACCATGCCAATGCTCACTAAATAGATTATCAAATGGGATTGAAAATGAAATTTGTGGTTTGAGTCTGGTGGAGATGACATGGCATGGAAAGAGTGTCGTCTGACAGATGTACAGGTAACCACAGCGAAGTAAGTTGGGACCCTTACTGTTAGCGACGTATGTCAATTATCCAGTAGAAAATATTAGTAGTGACCCCTAGTGATCATTTTATCTGTAATGGACTGTTAAGTGAAAAAAGATGCACAAATATCCATACAGATACTTACGTCATCTCCATATAGTCCAAAACATCGTCATCTTACTTCAAAAGTTAAGAAACAAAAAAATCGTGCACTTCGCAAATTGGATCAGTCAGATCGTAGAAATATCTGGTGTAAGTATTTGTAAATCGAGCAATCACATAGGTTGAATGAGAGATGGAGCATGTGGTAGAATACTGGGGAAGTAAGACACGGCTGTGTGACCCCTTCCACAATATTGCTCAAATGCATGCAGTCCATATTAAGTAGGACTAAGACGCAATATCGATTGCACATATACACATACAAAGAGGGTGGCAAGAATGGTCGCAGGCTTGCCTCAGTCTCATAGAAGGGTCCCAAGGAAATTGTAGAACCTAGCAGGAAGCAGATATCAGCGATACTGTGAGAGCGTACAAAGTATCAAGAACGGGCATTAAGCGAGGAGTCAATGCTTGCACTACAACCACTTACGTATCGCTCCCTGGGACACCTTGGAGACAAGGTTCGACCAATTGCTGCATGCACAGAGTAACCTTAGGAGATATTCCTTCCGTATATCTGTGCACAATGAGCTAACAAGTTGGTAAGACACCCCAGTGTATAGTACAATGGAAAGTACCCCTCCCAAGCACTTCACGATGATTGCTGTATTGAGGATTTACAAGTACACTCCTGGTCATTACAGTAATTGTAACACCAGACAAGACAGGAGCTATCGAAATTTAAGAATGTAAACAATATGGCAGGCAGAACGCGAGAGTACATTTGTAGTTGCTTGGGGGTATACAGGATGAAAAATTTAGTACGTAGTGCTGCCACCTGTATCACCAAGAACTGCTCTTATCTGGCCAGGCATCGGGTCACATTGCACTCAGGTGACAAGATACTGGTACGCCGTCCAGTGCTGCGTCACCTCTGTGCCAGGGTCCTGTGGGTGCTGAGTGGAGGTGTGCCGGTCTTTCGGCAACCACTGACCAGATGTTTACTGAGTGAGAGATTTGGAGGAACTTCTGCTCAGGGTCACGACCCTGCCTCTTGAGGTAGATCATGGCACGATGGGCAGCGTGCAACCTTGAGCTACTTCGTTGAAAGATAACGCCACGGAGATCCTGAAGACATAGGAAAGACACCAGTCTCAAGATCTGAGAAATGTAGTGGCCGTGGTCCACGTTACCGACTGTACACTGCGTACCAAATGACAGTCGACACGACGACGGCAAGTGCCACCTGGGCCCGACAAATGCAACCATTGCCCTTCTTGGAGCCTCCGTACCTTGATACGTCCATAGTTATGCTATGATCAGAACTGGGACTCATCTTAAAACATGATGCGATGCAACTCGTGTGTCGGATGTTGTCATCAACCACACCATTGTCGGCTTCAACGGAAGCCGCAACAATAGTGTTAACAACCACTTCAGATGTTAATCATTTGTCTGTCTAAGCTTGTAGTACACAACATGTCATGTCTTATTTGTTGGTTACTGCTTTCATGGTCTTGCGATTTCAAAGGTGAGCAGAGATGATGCAGATTGAAAGCTGAAGACAGCTTCTCCCAGCAGTCAGTGTGCAGACTGTAAGGTGACTGAAACACGTTTTGCAGATGATTACGAGCTGTTCGAAACGTGCGACAACCTCAGCCAGTCGTTCCCCACATTGCCAGCTGTTGGATGCCTGGTACCGACCACCTGGGACTTCAGACCTTTCCAGTACGCAGACGAGTTGAAGTGCGGCTTCGTCACAGAGGAGATTCGTGGCCTGACGGTGGACGCTGCCGTGCAACTCCCGAGGGAGCTCAGCTGCCGCATCGCTGCCAACTGCATTGACTCCTACTCTGTACAGGGGTACGTACGCCACTGAAGGCCACAACCACTAATCGTATATCTAATCCTCTGCTTCTCTTCTTAAATTTTTGCATATATTATCTTCTACTTTTCGTTTTGCCTGAGACTAATGTCCATCACACTGAACACCACATTGGTCAACCCCTAGGAGACAGTATGCCAGCACGCTAAGAACCTGTTCTGATCTTAATAATGGCCTCAACTAGATGACCAGGAGAGTCCATTATATAATGGCCTCAGCTATACGAGCCGATAGTCCATTACTTTCTTGAGATATGGCCTGTACAGCTGAAGTCATTCGGCCAGCCACAGTGGCCGAGCGGTTCTAGGCGCTTCAGTCCGGAACCGCGCTGCTGCTATGGTCGCAGCTTCGAATCCTGCCTTGGGTATGGATGTGTGTGATGTCCTTACGTTAGGTTTAAGTGAGTCTAAGTCTATGGGACTGATGACACCAGATGTTAAGTCCCATAGTGCTTAGAGCCGTTTGAACCATTTTTTGAAGTCATTCACTGATGATTAGATCCTGTAGAGCTACCAGCCTGCGAGAATGTTGATTGCCAAGTCTCACTCACTCGAAAAATACTCCCACATCGTTTATATAGGTTTAGCGGGCCAATCCAGATGTGAGAGACCACCTCAGATTATCCGTAGAGCCCTGTGAACACGGATTTTGTGATCTTGTGAGATGGAAATGCATACAGCATAATCGTCACAAACATGGAGATGATAGGCAAATATTCATTGATCCTCTTGAAATGAGCATCCTGGTTCAGATTCATGGAAGCCCGAATGAGTGGAACTGTGGTGTCACCGCCAGACACCACACTTGTTAGGTGGTAGTCTTTAAATCGGCCGCGGTCCGTTAGTATACGGCGGACCCGCGTGTCGCCACTGTCAGTGATAGCAGACCGAGCGCCACCACATGGCAGGTCTAGAGAGACGTACTAGCACTCGCCCCAGTTGTACAGCCGACTTTGCTAGCGAAGCTACACTGACCGATACGCTCTCATTTGCCGAGACGATGGTTAGCATAGCCTTCAGCTACGTCATTTGCTACGACCTAGCAAGGCGCCATAGCAGTTGATAATTAATATTATGACGCATGTACCGTAACGAGAGATGTTCTACAATTGTGGATTAAAGTTAAGTATTACATCATCTACGTACTCTATTTACAAGTCTCAAGATATTGTGTCCTGTTCCACTCAGCGTGTAATTAAACGCGTGCATTTCGGCCTCCTCTAGAAATACAGCAGGAACCAAGACGTGGTACAAAAAACACCCTCATAACAACTCAGAACCATCTCTGGCCTGAACTATACCATGTTCACAATGCATGACAAATTCCTCACTGCACTGTCGGAATATTTACAAAGAAGGAAAATCGACACTTGTTGGCGCCCCTCGGTTAACTGCTGCCCAGTTTCTGTGTTGTTTGGCCTAATGAACAAGTGCAGCTCTACCTACCGCTGCGAGCAACAGCCTTTTGCAACATACCTGACTGCAAATCTCCAGTCTATGCAGTTCTTTCTGACAAGGAACCCCCTGAGTGCGAGTTCACAAGTTCACTCTTTCGTAAGGCTCATTTGAAAGTGTGGCAGCAAAAATATTAGATGCTAATGACTCGCCATGTGCATCAGGAGGGTCATAGAAAATGAGTCATCGGGAGGTGTAGATATCAGCTATCTATGGGATGTATGTATTCAAAACATGGACATTGGTCACATTCGAGAAATGTTCAAAAGAAACCATTAATTTGGACCATGAACACCGAATTAAAAATGGCGTGCCTCAGTGATCACAAAGGTTCGCCCCATCGAGGTTGGAGGTGTACGCATGGGAGATACAGATCGTGCAGGACGTCCAGCTAGGTACCCACCCTTAGAGAATGTGTATAGAGTAATATGGAATGTGAATGGCACGCACACAAATGTGGAACAGTCTGTCTTGTACCTTATCATGAAACTGGCTATCCTTTAACACGTAGCTGCAGGTATTGTGATCATATGTTTTATAATCACCGAAAAAACAAACATCCAGAGGATGAATTTGTCCAGTGGTTCCAGGTGGTATGACTTGCAACGTTACACACTTTTCAGGAGGGACAGTTGGCTCTAAAGGTGTATGATTTTTGTCTGGAGACAGGGAATCAAGTTATTTTGACCAGATATTACCAAGAAGCAGTGCTCATACCATGGTTGCAGTTCCCTTATGCCCATTTTACCACACTTGACGTAAACATTCCCTTCTCCCCTTGTAAGATCATACACACATGAAAGAATCGTAGGGAGGGATGGGGGGAGCAGGGACCCTCCAACTTTTAGCAGCACAATAAATAGATTTCCAACCAATTTACCATCCAGATTAACAGTCTGCATAATGGCATACGGATGCGTTAAGGCACTGACGTTAGTTGACCTTTATACAGCTCTCTTGGTACCTCCAATTTCCAAGGTTTGTTTCTTGTGCATTTTCTATTCAAATCCAGATTGATCGGAACTGAAACATATTGAACGATGGAATAAGTTTGTTCATCTGAATTGCAAATTGTCAAGACGATTCTACAGTTCGTTCTGCATCGTGAAGTTGACGCTTTGTCTGAAATTTCGCTGTCTTGTGGTTCCAGTTCAGCAGCACTTTTTCAATCTAGACAAACGCCAAGGGGTTGGGATCACTGTAATATATGTCGCACGCAATTAGATGTGCGTAATGTAGTACGTCAGCATCATGCACATCTTGTAAATTGCACCTACCATCCCTGGAAAGTGCAAGCACCAGTTTTTGTCCTCTCTTGAATGCCTGTAGTTTTCCTTATACCCTAGACGTTCACACTGCTGTGGACTTATTGGAAATCGTTCATACACTACTGGCCATTAAAATTGCTACACCAAGAAGAAATGCAGATCATAAACGGGTATTCATTGGACAAATATATTATACTAGTACTGACATGTGATTACATTTTTACGCAATTTGGGTGCATAGATCCTGAGAAATCGGTACCCAGAACGACCACTTCTGGCCGTAATAATGGCCTTGATACGCCTGGGCATTCAGTCAAACAGAGCTCGGATGGCGTGTACAGGTACAGCTGCCCATGCAGCTTCAACACGATACCACAGTTCATCGAGAGTAGTGACTGGCGTATTGTGACGAGCCAGTTGCTCGGCCACCATTGACCAGACGTTTTCAATTGGTCACAGGTCTGGAGAATGTGCTGGTGAGGGCAGCAGTCGAACATTTTCTGTATCCAGAAAGGCCCGTACAGGATCTGCAACATGCGGTCGTGGATCATCCTACTGAAACACGAGGCAACACAACAATGTTTCACCAGCAACGCCGGGCAACTGCTGTTTGTGTATGAGAAATTGGTTGGAAACTTTCCTCATATCAGCACGTTGTAGGTGTCGCTACCGGCGCCAACATTGTGTGAATGGTCTGAAAAGCTAATAATTTGCATATCACAGCATCGTCTTCCTGTCGGTTAAATTTCGCGTCTGTAGCACGTCATCTTCGTGGTGTAGCAGCTAAACACGATCAGGTAGGCTGAATGCTTCAGCACCGATATTGAAATATGGAATTTTGCCTCGGGTACATTTTATTTCTTCTACATTAGATGCTGCTAAATTCTCATATGTCACGAGTGTGTACACGAACGAATCTTTCAAAATCGACACATCGCTACATTTTCCATATGCCTCAACGGCAGTATATGTAATTTGTAGTTGCTGTCAAGCAGTGCCATCAAAACTAATGAAAATATTTCTGTAAGTGTAATAAAATGATACTCTGATGCGTGATTTTATACACAGGTATGTTTTCCGTCTGTAGCTCTAACAATATGACGAAAGTTTGAAGGCTCTGTCGCCGGTTGCGGAAGGCATCGCTCTGCTAACTCGTTGCACACTTTCGCTGACTCAGCCATAGTGAGCATCCAGAAAACCAGATAGTTAAAACATTACAAACGTATCTTTGTAGGTCTGATGTTGCAAAAGAAATGGAAAAATCTGACACATGGACTTGTGAAAGAGTATCGGAAAGTCTGCAGTTCGAAAAGCTACTCAGGTGCTACACGAAAATTCACTTATATCTACTTCGAGCAGCTTCTGTTACTTGTATGATAGTCTGAATTCAGATGAAATAACCCAGCAAGCCCAAGAGTTGAGCGTACTGAAGAACCAAATGAGACTCGGATATTAAAGCTCTTAAGGCTGAAGAAGACAAAGGGTAATGACACAGGAAATGAGAACAGTGAACTATAGCTTGTATGGGTATTGAAAGAAATTTCGGCAAAAAATAATGACGATCCAGACCGTTACTTTGTTTTTGCTCAACCATTTAAAAAAAAGCACCTGACACTCTGGAGGCAGTAACCAAAATTATTGTGAAAGCCGTCACGGATGCTTCTTGTCAACTCAACCCGTCACCCCGGATCCATCCACGGAACAGCAATTTCATTAGTACCGTCCAGCCATGCACTAGCTGTACAAACACATATGAAAATGTGCCAAACGTGACGTCTCCGGAAACATCATCTCACACATCACATCATTCACAGGAGGTGACCATTATGAACTGTCTAACACTCGTAATAATGTAGGCAATTAGTATTAAGCTACAATGAAAACGTGTGTATTACTGATCCTTGTATTGAGTTATATGAGACCCGACGGTATTTGGTAAGAGCTCCGCATCTCGTGGTCGTGCGGTAGCGTTCTCGCTTCTCACGCCCGGGTTCCTGGGTTCGATTCCCGGCGGGGTCAGGGATTTTCTCTACCTCGTGATGGCTGGGTGTTGTGTGCTGTCCTTAGGTTAGTTAGGTTTAAGTAGTTCTAAGTTCTAGGGGACTTATGACCACAGCAGTTGAGTCCCATAGTGCTCAGAGCCATTTTTTTTGGTAAGGGCTCAAACAGAGCCTGCGTAGCCCGGCGACTGCCTGCGCAGCCCACACCCGCTCGCCGCCAGACCGAGGCGCCGGGCCGTCGACACGGCGCGCCCCCGCAGCACACCGAGAGCCGGCTTACTACTTTTTTTAATTTTTTATTTTCTCTTTTTTTTCTTTAAGGCATTTGGCGATGTGGCACAAAGATAAGTTATTCACATTTCACTCACATATTTTGTACTTGTCTTTAGAATGGAGTCACGTACTGAAATTATACAGAAGTCTTCCTGCACACAGTGTTGGGAATTACAGATGAAAGATACGTTTTCTCTTTTTGGGACTCTTTTTGGTATCCTTCATGCTACTATTTCCAGTCATGTAGCGAAGAAAGTCCTCCATGTCTTCTCTTCCTCTTCGAAGTTCTCTCTCTTTCAAGTGTTTATCAATAGGACATTCCTCTGGGGAAAGTATCTGCCAGTGCCCTGTCAAGATGTGATGTGATGTCCTTCTGATCAGATTCTTTACATAAGAAACAAACACAGTTTTCAGAATGAGCAGTGTTTCTTGCAGACGCATTTTGAACCTGCTTTGTTTCCTCTACTTCTGAAACACTAGAATGTCCATCCTCTTCTACAATTTTTATTTTTACAGATGGTGTTACACTCTCTGACTATGAGCAAGTTATACTGCTTTTCTTATCAAGTTGCTCAATAGTATTTTGAGCATTGTGATGCACTTTTGTAGCTTTCCTCCCGTCAGTGTTTCGAGTTGATTCCAGGTTTTCAGAGGAACTTAATTGTACATCTGTAACTTCGTAGTTTCTTGAATCCCCAAGGAAGCCTGTAGATGATGTATCAGTATCAACTGCCACAATTTTATACACCTCATGACCATCATCATCTCTCTGAATGGGTACTATTGCAGCACTTAATGATTCTGCCTGTAATTCACCCTTTCTTGGTAAATCATTTACTACTGTATTTTTTGTACTAACACTATTCTTATCATCATCCAATATAACGACCACATCGTTATCCTCACACATCTCTTTCATACAATGATTATCTTTTATATTGGATATTGATACACCAGGGATTAATTCTCCAAATAATTCAAGCTTTCCTGGTGAATGATTTCCTACGGTACTTGTCATACTCTGATGATTTAACAACACCAGGGGTTCAGGTTCTGGATTTGTGGTATCTGCCATAGATATAGCATCAAGCTGCTTTCCTGCATTATTGTCATTACACTCACTACTCTTATCATCATCAAATATAATAACCACTTCTTTATCATTACACATCTCCTTCTCACAATCAATATTTTTTTTTTAGTGCTTACTGCGCCGGCCGCGGTGGCCGTGCGGTTCTAGGCGCTCCAGTCCGGAGCCGCGCTGCTGCTACGGTCGCAGGTTCGAATCCTGCCTCGGGCATGGGTGTGTGTGATGTCCTTAGGTTAGTTAGGTTCAAGTAGTTTTAAGTTCTAGGGGACTGTTGACCACAGCAGTTGAGTCCCATAGTGCTCAGAGCCATTTGAACCATTTTTTAGTTCTTACTGATTCACTAATGACTAATTCTGCATGTAATTCACACACCCTAGATAAATCGTTTTCCACGGTATTTTTTGTATCTTCAGGAATTAATAGTATGGTTTGTTCCTGGTCTGGATTTTTGACATTGTTGTCATTACTGTTACTGATGCTTTTCACTTCTTCAAAACCATCACCATGATCACTATCATCATGGTGGCCTGCACCTCTGCAATTTCCCTGGCTCTTACTCTGAACATCTGCATGTTTGTGGATCGAAATATACATATTAGAAATCGGGCTGTTGACTTCTGAATGCTGCATACAGCTGGCTTATTCTTCACTCACTTCAGTAAGTTCAAGACTTCCAGGTATGATAGTGGGTGAATCATGTTCATGCAATATTATATTACCAGAGCTTCTATTGTTACACTGCTCAGTCACATTTTCATTCATTTTCACACAGCTAATGCAATTTCTACCTGATTCTCTGTGTGTATCCGTACAAATGTTATCATCCAAACTTGTAAAAGCTTTGGCTGCCACTGTGCCTGAATTTTTACACTTTTCGCTGTAGTTATTAAGCACTGGAGAACCTTTATAGCTAACATGGGGTGGCACAGCTTTCATATTTTCTACACACTTTGTGATTTCCTTTTCTAGGGAAGTTATCTCATTTCGTAGTTTGAATATACCCATACTGTAGTCAGTTTCAAAATCAACATTGCTTATATCAAATTCATCAACTTCCAAGACTCCTTTATCATTTGTATTCTCTGATGAAACATTTTGCAGAGTTTTGACGTCTGGGACAATATCTGGAAATGTAACAGACTCTTCTGATGTGTCAGAAATATACGGTGAGTCATCAGAATCGTCTTCCTCTTCCTGTGGCCAACCTCTCTCAAACTCTGAGCCTGGTATAATCTTGCCATCTCGACGAACACGGACAAATGTGTCAGGATACTCTGTACTCACTGGAAATGGACACTTTTTGTGTTTACATAACAAAGCTGCGACACGTAAATTTAAGCGGAAAAACTTCAATTTCGAATTAATTCCTTTCGTTTTGCAGAGCAGACAAGCGCTTCCTTCGCAGAGCGTTGTTCCCTGCAAGCTTCACTACAGAGGTACCCGGGCTGCTCCGTGCCCTGCCTTCTCCCCCTCTCACTGCCGCCGACCGAGTCTCCTGAGCCAAGCGAGCGGCGGCCGTCCTGAACAGACGGCGCTGGCCAACCAGCACACCGCAAAACGCGTAACTTGGACAGAGAACTATCCCGCAAAATTGCTCTCCCCCCCCCTGTAATGCGGAACTGGAGGGGAGCAATTTTCATTCTCGTGACTGGATCCCATTCGTGTCTCACCTACCCTGACTGCCTTAATCTGCCTGAGATGTGCCCTGGTTTCACATTCCTCAGTAGGAAGTTCACTGGTGACAGCTTCTCCAAAACCAGGTACGGTCCCACAGAACTCGGCAACAACTTCTCTGCAATCCCTCCGCTGCCCTGAGCTTGCCTCTGCAAGTTTTTCAAAAATACTCTGCCCCCTACTTCCAATCCATCCACCCACCTGCCTTTATTATACCTTTCCCTATTCTGATGTTCCTCTTGGCTGCGTCTCACTACCGCTTAATGTCGTCAAGACTAATTTGGCGGGAGTCGTCTTATGCACCTCGTGATTTGCGGTGTTGCGGCCTGGACGTTAGCTGTTGTTGTAGACTTCACTCCAGAGACTGGTCTGATGCAGCTCTCCATGCTACTCTATCCTGTGCAAGCTTCTTCATCTCCAAGTACCTATAGCCTTCTGAATCTGCTTACTGTATTCATGTCTTGGTCTTCCTCTGCGATTTTTAGCCTCCAAACTGACCTCCAATTCTAAATTGGTGATCCCACGATGCCTCAGAACATGTCCTGCCAACCGATCCCTTCTCCTAAACAATTTGTGCCACAAATTCCTCTTCTCCGCAATTCTATTCAATACCTCCTCATTAGTTACGTGATCTACCCATCTAATCTTCAGCATTCTTCTGTAGCACCATATTTCGAAAGCTTCCATTCTCTTATCCATGTTTCACTTCCATATATGGCTGCATTCCATACAAATACTTTCTGAGACTTAAATGTATACTCGACGTTAACAAATTTCTCTTCTTCAGAAACGCTTCAGTTTTCATTGCCAGTCTACGTTTCATATCCTCCCTACTTTCACCATCATCAGTTATTTTGCTCTCCAAATAGCGAAACTCATTTATTACTTTAAGTGTCTCATTACCTAATATAATTCCCTCAGCACCACCTGATTTAATTCGACTACATTCCACTGTCGTCGTTTCGCTTTTGTTGATGTTCAGGTCCTTTGCAGTCTCTGACAGATTTACAATGTCATCGGCAAACTTCAAAATTTTTATTTGTTTGTCATCCATTTTAATTTCAACTCGACTTTTCCTTTTGTTTCCTTTACTGCTTGCTCAGTATACAGATTGAATAACACCGGGTATAGACTACAACCCTGTCTCACTCCCTTCCCAACCACTGCTTCTCTTTCATGCTCCTCGAATCTGGTTTCTGTACAAATTGTAAACAGCTTTTCGCTCCCTGTATTTGCATTTGAAAGAGTTTATTCCAGTCAACATTGCAAAAAGCTTTATCTAAGTCTACAAATGATAGAAATGTAGATTTGCGTTTCCTTAATCTATCTTCTAAGACAAGTCGTAAAGTTAGTACTACCTCACATGGTCTAGCATTTCTACAGAACCCAAATTAATCTGCCCCGAGGTAGGCTTCTACCAGTTTTTCCATTCGTCTGTAAAGTATTTTCCAACCGTGACTTATTAAACTGATATTTCACTAATTTTCACGGCTCTCAACACCTGCTTTCTTTCGGGTCTGAATTATTATATTCTTCTGGAAGTCTCAGGGTATTTCGCCTGTCTCACACACCTTGCTCACCAGGTGGAAGAGTTTTGTCAGGGCTGGCCCTCCCAAGGCTATCAGTAGTTCTAAAAGGAATGTTGTCTACTCCTGGGGCCTTGTTTCAACTTAGGTCTTTCAGTGCGCTGTCAAACTCTCCACACAGTATCATATCTCCCATTTTATCTTCACTTACCTCGTGTTCCACTTCCATAATATTGCCCTCAAGTACGTCAGCCTTGTACAAACCCTCTAGATGGGACGTTATCTATGAGATTAAAATCGGATGATTTAGCGGCTAAATCGAGTTGCGATAGGACGCCTAAATGGATGTCATGCCAGGAACGCGTCCACACATGCCTTTGAACACGGCCGTTGACTTGGAAGAAGCGATTGTCCTCAGCATACTCGGCACTCAGGTGTACAACAAGTCTGGAATTCACAATCACTACGCGATGCTATGCAGTCTACACTGGACGCACACAAAACTTCTGTGCCAAGCTCCGACACATGACATTCTAAGACTTTCTCTCATTGTCATTCTGATAAGAGTGAAAACGCAGAAAGGTGATGTATGGTAAGTCCGAAATTTCTGGAGCTTTGAGTCCATCGCTGCCTGAGTGGCCAGTCTACAAGTTTATCGACACCTACTGGCACACACACGGTGTAGAAGCTACGATCTGTGAGCAGTAAGCCGAGAGACACTGTGGCCTACGATAAAGAATACTGCGTGGTCCAGAAACAAGCATATCATAAATGTTTACGTGACATGTCTGATATACCGATATACACTGAAGCGCCGAAGGAAGTGGTAGAGGCACGCGTGTTCAAATACAAAGGTATGTAAACAGCCAGAATGCGGCGCTGTGTTCGGCAACGCCTGTATAAGACAAGAAGTGCCTCGCGCAGTTGTTAAATCAGTTACTGCTAAGTAAGTGAAACCCTTCCGCAAATTGCTGCAGATTTCAGTGCTGGGCTATTAACAAATGTCAGCGTGCGAACGATTCAACGAAATATCATCGATATGAGCTTTCGCAGCCGAAGGCCCACTCGTGTACCCTGACTGCTCGACACTCGCCTGGGCTCATTAACACCGACTTTGGACTGTTAATAACTGGAAACATGTTGCTTGGTTGGACGAGTCCCGTTTCAAATTGTATCGAGCGGATGGACGTCTACAGGTCTGGAGACAACCTCATGAATCCATAGACGCTGCACGTCATCAGGGGACTGTTCAAGTTTCTGGAGGCTCTGTTACACTGTTGGCCCTGTGCAGTTGCAGTGATGTGGGACCCCTGATAAGTCTTGATACGACTCTGACAGGTGACACGCACGTAAGCATCATGTCTGGTCACTGCATCCATTCATGTCCATTCAGCATTTCGACGGAGTCGGGCAATTCCAGCATTACAATGCGCCACCCCACATGTCGAGAATTGTTACTGAATGGCTCCAGGAACGCTCTTCTGAGTCTGACCACTTCCGCTGGCCACCAAACTCCTCAGACATGAACATTATTGAGCATGTCTGTGATGCCTTGCAATGTGCTGTTCAGAAGAGATCTCTACCCCTCGTACTCTTATGGATAGCATGGATAGCCCTCCAGGATTCATGATGATAATTCCTTCCAGTACTACTTCAGACATTAGTCGAGTCCATGCCACCTCGTGTTGCCGCATTTCTGCCTGCTCGCGGAGCTCTACACGATATAAGGCAGGTGTACCAGTTTCTTTGGTTCTCCTCTATATTATATAGCAGAATAATTTAGACAAATAGGGGGGATGACACAGAAATACATAAGGCTATGCATGATAGATATACTGATTTTGATGCGCAGGAAGAGCCTCAATCTGAAGGTGAGTCTCCAGGCAATAGACGATGTTCAGCTCCAGAGGATCAGGAACAGTTCAGTCAAAGTGAGTGCGAATTGACTCCACCCGAACAGTCGAGGCAAAGTGTCTTACAAGACATTGGTGACAACCTACTAGAGAACATTTGGCTTCATTCCCTATAGCAAACTTGTGAGGCGTTATAGATGCATTAAAAGTAACTAAAATTGGAGATTAAATGTAAATTAGCTGTCTATCAAAACGTGAGCAGGAGATCGTTTCGCAGCAAACAGACTGTCGCAATTACAAACTATGAATGAGCTTGTAATATGGCAGTTTGAGAGAACGAGGTAGTATTGATCCTTAGTCCACTGTTGGAGTCTGCAAATGTGGGCTCTGGAAGCGTACGAAACGGTTAGCTGGAACAGTGTCAATGACTTTTGGAAGGCGGCCAAGGTCCTGATGCTCAGGATGCTAGGGAAAGACCACTCCCTCCCACAGAATCACCGACCCGTCAGTCTGCTGTGCTCGCTCAGCAAGATTGTTGAGAAGGTAATACTTGAACGCATCACTAGGCACTGCATCGCCAATGACATCCTAAGAACAGAGCAACGGCCTTATGCGCAAACTAAGCGATGCTGATTTCCCCGACGGAATCATCCGTCTCATACACTCATATCTCACGAACAGATGTTTTGACACCGACATGCAGGGAAAACAATCGACACAACACAGTATCCAAGCTGGAGTACCCTAGTAAAGCATTCTGGAGCCGATCCTGTTCAACCCGTACATTGATGACTTTCCAGTAACACCAAATACGACGTTAGGCGTCTACGCGGATGGCACAGCCATTCTTGTGCAAGATTGGAAACCGTCACACATAAATTCAGGGATACAGACGGTACTCAGAACTGCCGAGACTTGGTTGGAACGATGGCGTATTAAAGTAACCGTCGACAAGTGCGAAGCAGTTCTTTTCGCGCGCAGACCGAAGCTACTGCGCAGACATCAACACTGTCGACAGGTAACACTACATATAGGCTCCATACGTTTCCGAGAGAAAGTCAGGTATCTCGGTGTCTGGCTGGACGGGAAACTAACCTGCGGGGCCCGCATAGAATACGTTGCCAACAAAGCGCGCGCGTGGCTCAAACAACTCTTCCCAGTGCTCAACAGGGAAAGTACACTGAATATGAGGATGTCGAGGTCCATGTACGCGGCACCGGTTAGACCTCTGATGACGTACGCAGCTCCCGTCTGGGGATACGCAGCTGCTACACCCCTGCGCTACCCGCAGATCATACAGAACAAAGTGCTACGCATCATTAGCAACGCATCGCGCTACACACGCACCATGCATCTTCACATAGAATACCACCTTGAAACCCTAGATTAAGTATTCAAAAAAACATGCCACACGACTATACAGGAAATCGAGACCATCGAACAGTCCTTTCACCCTTACTCTGGGAAACTATGATCACAACCATAGGTGGAAGCATAAGCGGCCAAAGACTCTACTAGCTGGGGCATAGCCACCTATGGCAACCTAACATACAACCACAAGCGACAACATCGACAAGCCCCTGCATATGAGCAACGTTGACTGGACGTGCCAGCTGCTACTAAAGCCGACCGACAGGCTACAGCAGGGAAACCGACCAGCTCGCACACTGACAGTGTGAATCTGATGTTTGACCTATCGGACACAAAACGATGATGAACCTCTCTGTTAGAGGTATGCTGACACTGGCCGAGAAATCAATACTGGGACCCATCGGCAGCCGCCGAGTAACAGCTCCACACGACGTCAAAGGTATCGACCTCCATGATACCCACTACTAACAGAGCCCACCCTTGCATGTCCTGTCGGAGGCAGCAAGAAAACCGCTACTGCTCTTACAACCTGACCCAACTATCGCAGAGGTCTTTTTCCCTTAGCTCTTGCCTTGGCACTTTCTTTCCTCTGTCCTTCAAACCGCTACCCTTCGTTCTAGCATCGACTGAATCTATCTCCAAATGAGCGCGCATTAGTAGTTAACCTTAACCAGACGAATGCGAACATCGCGGTACCCACATCCTGCGAGACCTCACTTTAGCGAAGCTAACCCTTATGCAGAGATGGCAGTACATCTTTTGTGCCGGCCATCATGCCCGTGTGGATGTGGAGGGGCTCCACTTCTTATTAAAAAAAATTAATTCAAAGTTTCGATTTCTTTCTTCAACAATCTTAAGACTGAATATGGCATTTCATCGAGGTATATTACTTTTGTCACAGAAGACGGTAATAGTATACATCAGAAGTTACAACACTTTGTGGAGGAAGTCATTATGCCACAACAGGGTGTGGAGAAAGGAAATGTTTGGAACAGTGAGCAGAGTCAGTTCCAGTATGAACTGTCTTCATCATCAACAATGTCTCACAGAGGAGAGAAAACTACAGCTAGTGTGTTCCAGTCTGTAAATAGCTCTACGCACAGCTACACAATTGATGTGGCGTTATCAATCACAGGCAGACTATCAAACAATTTGTACATCTGACTTCAAGAGGCACAAGGCACTTTCGACCCAAATGTTTCAGTGATACCTGAAAAAAGCTGCCCACGGAACACGCATGTGGCGTCAAGAAAAGTGGAAAAATGACTGAAGAACACATGTAACGTTATCTAATGTTGTTCCTTGGCGAACACGTAACAAGTGAAAAGAATCCACTGGTCAGCTCATACAGGTCGTACATTTCTAGATGCAAGTTTTCCAAACAAATCTGTTATGCTGAAGAGATTACCACCGAAAAACTATTAGACTCCAGGAGGTGTGCGGGTCTTACACTGTAGGCGGCGTGTAAGAAGGGATTTCCCGAAATTTAAACGCTAAGGGGGTGAAACGGGGTGAAGGATGTTTCGGAAAATGTCGCTATTAAGGCAATTTGGAAGGTAGAACTGCGAAAACTGGAATGTGGTTTCTGTCAGGAAACAAAAAAATACATGTTTCATTGTTTCTGAAAATCCAGCCCTGAAGGCAGTCCAGCAGAACACGAAAATTCTTAAGAAAATATTTCGTTTCGTTAAAAAAGTTTCAAAGCTAAATTTATGAAAATTGGTACTTTGCTCCTCTGTTAGATGTAAAGAAATATTTGATAGTGGATCAAAGTTGCTATGGAAATATATCCACAAGAACGTAAAAGGCGTGATTAAGAAAAACTCTGCACTCCAGCTTCCAGAATAGCTTTTTGGTCAGGAATACATTCTGAAGACACCATGCTTACATGGCCTTCATTGGCGTAGGAAGCTGATATGGTGTTCCAGTTTGTGAACAACATAAAAATTCAACTAAATAACAAGAACAAATTTTGTAAGGCCTTACAGACTACGCGATCTAAGCGGCGATCGCTCAGGCTGTTGTTTCTGGACTGCAGTTACGAACCAATCATCGGACTGCAATCAGGTGGGAACGGAACCAGAAGCACTGAACCTAGCTCAGACGTCGAAACACGTTTAAATCCATGAGAGACTGTCAGTCATAAAACCAGGAGAACAATTTGTACTGAACACTTGACATGTAAAAGTCGACGGTTTGCAAAACAGTTCGGGCAATGAACAACTTTGCGTTACTCACTGTAACGATAGGTGGTACTGATTTCAGAAATGAAAACCTTCAGAAATACTTTTCTGTTGTAGTAACTTATTTATACAAAGCTCATAATCTTTTATGTAGCGAAGAACCAGTAATTTTACACTTTCTTGACTCTTGTTGCAGTAAGGTGCGCAGTATACTGGTGCGCCTATCTTCAATGACCTACCACGAGAACTCAAACATCTTAGCAGTAACCCACGCGCTTTCAAATTGAAACTGAAGAGTTTTCTCATGGGTCACTCCTTCTATTCTGTCGAAGAGTTCCTTTAAAAATTCAGCTGATTCATGCATTATATTGTTGAATGCGTTTACATAAACTTACGGCGTGTCTTTTTCGGGGTTCATAACCATTTTATTTTATCTCTTATTACTCCTATGCTGTAATTTCATGTAGTGGCACGCTGCATGTCCTTGGAGATTCGCTCATCAGTTTAATTCTACGGAACTAGACGTGTAAAATTATAATAAAAAAAATACTGTTGACGTAATTTGCAAATATGAGTAAAATTTGCAGCGCACACAGAAAAAGTGAAATGTATGATTCTGTGGTAATATTTTGTGAACATTCGATTAAATTATGTTTTTGCTCTTAAGCTTTGTCATTATTCGACATAGTAGTTTTCTGGGTGAGGTACCGCGTCAAAAAAAAAAAAAAAAAAAAAAAAAACTATTAGACCCAGAAGAAGGCCGCTGCAACCGTGGTCGAAACGTTGGTTTTTCTCCAGCAGCAGTAGTTGTTTTTACATAATGACGCGGTACCATACCCAGAAAACTTTTATGTCGACTGACTCTGGCCGCGGAATTCTTTACCTAGTTGCCCTGCTAAGCAAGAAAGTTAACTGATGTTAAATGACACTTTTGCATAGCACCTTCTTTTGTAAATTGCTCTTGTTTATCATCGTTACCGAAATTAAGTAAGCTACCAGGTCCAATATTTTACTATATTTTCACTGGTGGTGTTCTCGGAGTCTGTAATGGTGAAAGGATGGGACGCTGTTAGAGAAATGATTGAGGTAAAGTTCATTAGGCTATAACACTTGCTGCTCTGAACACTATTATTCAGATAAGAAAAACTCCTACGCTGGCAAGCCTTGTAGAAGGTAAAGATTAAACTGGTGGGATCTTACTTTAATGAGTTGCTGCTGGTGCGACGTAAGGCATTGTTTGTTGGCAGTGTGTGGCAACAGGCTGCTCCTAAATGTCGCTACACATTACAAGTTTGGGCCCACAGTACTATCTTGGAGCTGGCCGGGGTGGCCGAGCGGTTCTAGGCGCTACGGTCTGGAACCGCGCGACAGCTACGGTCGCAGGTTCGAATCCTGCGTTGGGCATGGATGTGAGTGATGTCCTTAGGTTAGTTAGGTTTAAGTAGTTCTAAGTTCTAGGGGACTGATGACCTCAGCAGTTTAGTCGCTTAGTGCTCAGAGCCATTTGAACCATTTCTTTTCTACTGACTGGTTTGATGCGGCCTGCCACGAATTCCATTCCTGTGCTAACCTCTTCATCTCTGAGTAGCACTTGCAACCTACGTCCTCAATTATTTGCTTGACGTATTCCAATCGCTGTCTTCGTCTACAGTTTTTGCCCTCTACAGCTCCCTCTAGTACCATGGAAGCCATTCCCTCATGTCTTAGCAGATGTCCTATCATCCTGTCCCTTCTCCTTATCAGTGTTTTCCACATATTCCTTTCCTCTCCGATTCAGCATAGAACCTCCTCATTCCTTACCTTATCAGTCCACCTAATTTTCAACATTCGTCTATAGCACCATATCTCAAATGCTTCGATTCTCTTCTGTTCCGGTTTTCCCACAGTCCATGTTTCACTACCATACAATGCTGTACTCCAGACGTACATCCTCAGAAATTTCTTCCTCAAATTAAGGCCGGTATTTGATATTAGTAGACTTCTCTTTGCCAGAAATGCCTTTTTTGCCATAGCGAGTCTGCTTTTGATGTCCTCCTTGCTTCGTCCGTCATTGGTTATTTTACTGCCTAGGTAGCAGAATTCCTCAACTTCATTGACTTCGTGACCATCAATCCTGATGTTAAGTTTCTCGCTGTTCTCATTTCTACTACTTCTCATTACCTTCGTCTTTCTCCGATTTACTCTCAAACCATACCGTGTACTCATTAGACTGTTCATTCCGTTCAGCAGATCATTTAATTCTTCTTCACTTTCACTCAGGATAGTAATGTCATCAGCGAATCGTATCATTGATATCCTTTCACCTTGTATTTTAATTCCATTCCTGAACCTTTCTTTTATTTCCATGATTGCTTCCTCGATGTACAGATTGAAGAGTAGGGACGAAAGGCTACAGCCTTGTCTTACACCGTTCTTAATACGAGCACTTCGTTCTTGATCGTCCACTCTTATTATTCCCTCTTGGTTGTTGTACATATTGTATATGACCCGTCTCTCCCTATAGCTTACCCCTACTTTTTTTCAGAATCTCGAACAGCTTGCACCATTTTATATTGTCGAACGCTTTTTCCAGGTCGACAAATCCTATGAAAGTGTTTTGATTTTTCTTTAGCCTTGCTTCCATTATTAGCCGTAACGTCAGAATTGCCTCTCTCGTCCCTTTACTTTTCCTAAAGCCAAACTGATCGGCACCTAGCGCATTCTCAATTTTCTTTTCCATTCTTCTGTATATTATTCTTGTAAGCAGCTTCGATGCATGAGCTGTTAAGCTGATTGTGTGATAATTCTCGCACTTGTCAGCTCTTGCCGTCTTCGGAATTGTGTGAATGATGCTTTTCCGAAAGTCAGATGGTATATCGCCAGACTCATATATTCTACACACCAACGTGAATAGTCGTTTTGTTGCCAATTCCCCCAATGATTTTAGAAATTCTGATGGAATGTTATCTATCTCTTCTGCCTTATTTGACCGTAAGTCCTCCAAAGCTCTTTTACATTCCGATTCTAATACTGGATCCCCTATCTCTTCTAAATCGACTCCTGTTTCTTTTTCTATCACATCAGACAAATCTTCACCCTCATACAGGCTTTCAATGTATTCTTTCCACCTATCTGCTCTCTCCTCTGCATTTAACAGTGGAATTCCCGTTGCACTCTTAATGTTACCACCGTTGCTTTTAATGTCACTAAAGGTAGTTTTGACTTTCCTGTATACTGAGTCTGTCCTTCCGACAATCATATCTTTTTCGATGTCTTCACATTTTTCCTGCAGCCATTTCGTCTTAGCTTCCCTGCACTTCCTATTTATTTCATTCCTCAGCGACTTGTATTTCTGTATTCCTGATTTTCCCGGAACATGTTTGTACTTCCTCCTTTCGTCAATCAACTGAAGTATTTCTTCTGTTACCCATGGTTTCTTCGCAGCTACCTTCTTTGTACCTATGTTTTCCTTCCCAACTTCTGTGATGGCTCTTTTTAAAGATGTCCATTCCTCTTCAACTGTACTGCCTACTGCGCTATTCCTTACTGCTGTATCTATAGCGTTAGAGAACTTCAAACGTATCTCGTCATTCCTTAGTACTCCCGTATCCCACTTCTTTGCGTATTGCTTCTTCCTGACTAATGTCTTGAACTTCAGCCTACTCTTCATCACTACTATATTGTGATCTGAGTCTATATCTGCTCCTGGGTACGCCTTACAATCCAGTATCTGATCTCGGAATCTCTGTCTGACCATGATGTAATCTAATTGAAATCTTCCCGTATCTCCCGGCCTTTTCCAAGTATACCTCCTCCTCTTGTGATTCTTGAACAGGGTATTCGCTATTACTAGCTGAAACTTGGTACAGAACTCAATTAGTCTTCCTCCTCTTTCATTCCTTGTCCCAAGCCCATATTCTCCTGTAACCTTTTCTTCAACTCCTTCGCCTACAACTGCATTCCAGTCGCCCATGACTATTAGATTTTCGTCCCCCTTTACATACTGCATTACCCTTTCAATATCCTCATACACTTTCTCTATCTGTTCATCTTCAGCTTGCGACGTCGGCATGTATACCTGAACTATCGTTGTCGGTGTTGGTCTGCTCTCGATTCTAATTAGAACAACCCGGTCATTGAACTGTTCACAGTAACACACCCTCTGCCCTACCTTCCTATTCATATCGAATCCTACACCTGTTATCCTTTCGTAGATTATTCAATCTTTTTCTCATGGTAACCTCCCCCTTGGCAGTCCCCTCCCGGAGATCCGAATGGGGGACTATTCCGGAATCTTTTGCCAATGGAGAGATCATCATGACACTTCTTCAATTACAGGCCACATGTTCTGTGGATACACGTTACGTGTCTTTAATGCAGTGGTTTCCATTGCCTTCTGCATCCTCATGTCGTTGATCATTGCTGATTCTTCCGCCTTTAGGGGCAATTTCCCACCCCTAGGACAAGAGAGTGCCCTGAACCTCTATCCGCTCCTCCGCCCTCTTTGACAAGGCCGTTGGCTATCGTGGACTGTCAGTGCCCCCAGATGGTGGCGTACTGCCCGCACTTACGACCACACAGTAGGCCTGACCGTGTTTCGCAGATCTCGGGTTTGACTCCCCGCGTCGCCTGCCCCCCACCACGTGCCTTTCCCCCCCTCCCCCCCGCCACCACCACTACCCGACAACACTCCTTACTGTAGACGTATGCTGCTGCTCTGCACAACAGTAAACTTCGATGACTAGGCCACAGTTTCCACTACATCACAATTCCAGTCTTTTCCAACTAGTTCGTTTGAATCAGTTCTTTGACATTTAAATTACATGACAACATTAATATAATAAAAGGTATATAAGACGGAAATGACCGAATTACATTTTGGTTACAGAATTTATTATGTGAAAAATTTATTAGGTTCTGCGTTAATGTTTCAAAGCGACTCTTTCGTTTGTAGCTGCCTAAGTATGGCAATGACTACTTTTTAGTGGAATTGTATAATTTTCCATCGCTTTGTAAAGAGTCTTCTAAGATGATATGGTACTGCCATGCGTGGAACTTAATGGAGCACTCATTGTGTTGACCCTGAGTACTGACCGATGCACGCCAGAAAGCGATTTCTGACGTTCATCGCCGCTTGCTAAACTTCGCCTGGACTTAATTTAGCGTGGAAGTGTGTTACACCGTGAATGTTGTCTTCGTCAGTCTCCTGTTTTTCTCTCTAGACTTTTTAATTTTCCGCGAAGACAAAAATAAGGTGGTGTTACACTTGGAAAATGTAAAGGTGTGTTGTATTTTCCGAACGATGGATCCAGTTGTCTCCAAATGTTCAGTAAAGAAGGTGTCTATCTTCGCGCAATGGGCAGGACATCCGCCATGTTGACACCGCGTAGACTGCTTTTCGACCACAGCCGGTATGTCGGTTAGGCCTGTATTACACTATCATATTTCTATTTCAAGGTTGATATGTCAAATATTTATGTCAAAGATATTTGATGGTGTAATAGGGAACTTTGTCCAACCTCGCCTGTCGTCAAACAAAGACGGTAAAATCTGTGCCCTCGCCATAGATTTGATCATAAACGTCGTTCGTCTTCTGTTCACTGCAATGTGAAACGTAACCGCTTCGAGCGCTGGCGTCGCTACAGCTCTTTGTCGTCTCCATATTGTGTTTGAAACATAGCTTCAAAGTATATTTGTTCCTTTGACTCTTTTTAATAATTTTGCTGCGACTAGGGTGCTGGGAGAGCAAGCATCACAGAGCACGCTATTAATTGTGTGTTGATGGGCAGGTGGAATATGCTACAGGCGACTTTGTGTCCACAATCACAGCTACAGCCGTTCACGTCTACATCTGGAAACATCTAGGCAGCTTTTCAGCAAGACCGAACAGAGGATGTGGCCACATTCTAAAATAAAAAAATTCTTTCTTCACTTTCCGTCCTACTTTGTCTATTTTTGAAATCTGGATTGCACAAGGTAAAACGCGCTTCATCAGTTTCGTACAACTACAAAATTAATATAATTTTGTAGTTGTTGGAACACTAATTCCATTACTTAAATTATACAAAATTAAAAATAGTTTTTATTGGCCGTATATGGCACTAAACATTTATGTATCTTGACATATTCCCCCTCTAGGGCTTTATAAATCACTTCACACGTTTCTAGAATTATTTTGGTTAATGTGCAACGTCATATTCACTGAGTGCTGTGTTGTAAACCAGAGTAGCTCTCTCCTTTATCAAGGAATTGCAATGTCGCGGTTTGCCTGTCTTCTGCACATATAGCATTCTCAACGGAGTACTCTGTTTTGTAATATGAGAAGGCATTGTACTGAGCAAATACTGAAATACACTCTCATCCATTTGTAAGTAATTTATATATTAAGACATAACTTTCTCCACTTGTAGTTTGTGGTGTGCGTACTGTAAGACCTTCGGTACACGCACCATCAGATTATTTGACTTGTCGCTCTAACGAAGTAGGCGAGTGTCAGCAATATGTCTCGTGGTCTTATCGTGGTGTGTTATCTTCTGCCGTTAGGTCAGACGATAGAAATGCCACTTGCACGCTTAGAGTAGCAGATTGATGGTGACAAACTTTAAACAGAACTTGATTAATTTTCACACACATTTATTAAAATAATAACCAGCATAAAAATTACTTAACTTGGTTCTGGATGCTATTTACAATTGACAATCTGAAATTCCTTTGGTCTTGGTACGTTAATCTTATTCTCACATATCTCTGATACTTGACAAAGTGTCTATTCATTTATCTTCATGGCTATGTACAGGAATATGGTACTCTTATTAGGTGCAGACTGAAACTTGACTACAGACTAATCCAGACTAATGCAGACTGACTAATCGGAGGTCTGTACACTCGTTATAATACCTCGCGCGTTCAGGTATCACTGTACGAGTGTGATCCGCGAGGAGACAAGGTTCTACGTTAGCAGCAATCTCATCGGCTGCGTTACATATTAGTACGCGGTTCGGCGGAAGCAGAATTTGGTCCGGCTCTAAGACAGCGCCATCTGTTGGTAGCACCGTTACAATCAGCCACTTTCTCAGAGTGCTGTGCTGTGAGTGCCACTCCGTACTGCTCACAGGCGTGGCGGAAGAAAAATTCACGAGTTGGGGCTACCTTCTGATTAAAAACAAAGTAAGGTATTATTACCGCAGAGTGAAGTATTAGTAAGCATGCGTCTGAGGTGATGGGACGTACTTTTGTATTTTGGGCAAACAATTTAATTTCGGCTTTGTTAACGTGAAAATTTAAAAGACTGTGTGAGACACTAAAATGTGACAAAATAACGTAACGTAAAAGCAAAAACTCTGCAACAACAGTCTTCAAAATTGTTTACTTCAGTTCAACCATGAGGACCTGCAATGTCAGAGTTTCACTTTTAAGAGTCAGACCCCCTAGAAACTGGAAGAACTGGAGTCAACCCTACAAGAAAAGATAAGTAAACTAAAGCGTTTATTGCAATCTCGCTCTCCTCAAATCCTCAGAAAAGACTTTGCACAATGTGGACAGCAGCTGCAACTAGGAAGGAGGTGGTAGATTACAGGATATCTAAAGTCACTAGTGAATGAGGTCCCAGTGGAAACGGAGATGGAATTAGAATGAGATTTTCACTCTGCAGCGGAGTGTGCGCTGATATGAAACTTCCTGGCAGATTAAAACTGTGTGCCGGACAGAGACTCGAGTCTCGGTCCGGCACACGGAGATGGAATTAGTTACCAGAATTGTAGCTGCCTGTGTTATGATTCGAAACACACCGGGGATATTTGTCAGGGTGCGTCAGAATCTTGTTTGCCCATGTCATGCGTGCAGTGAGGTTGATGGCCGTCAGTTTCAGCACATTTTGTAAGATACAGCAGAAACGGTACGTTTAACATGTCGGTGATGGTATTTGTAGTTATCTGTAACGAACGTAAACAACAAAGTACTCTCTAATGTGATTTTATTCCTGTTATCTCCTTAAGCTGGCTTCTCTGACCCGAGGTTCCCTGCCACACAAATTGTTCAGTGGAGCATCCTCTGCGCCCTGTCAAATTTTTTCACGCTTTAAAAGTTCTCAGTGACAATATTACTAAAAACGTAATGCTTGGAATATATAGGGTGCTCAAAAACTGGGTAAGTTAATACAACATTTCTCTCTTGTCATATATTACAAACAGTGGTCAAAACTTGGACAACGAAAGTTTGTATAAACTAGAAGCATAAACTCCTTGCTTGAGGATATCGGCTGTCCAAATTTTCTATACACCTGTGATCGAATAAGTCAGTAATGTATTTTCGCCAGCGACGGAAAGTTTCATAAACAGAAAGAAAAACACGCACAATTATAGGTCATGGTTCCTGTAAAATTTTCGAGAAACTGTCTTCAATTGGAGAGAATACTATTATTTCCAGGCGAGACTTTTCCCTTCCACACAAAAGGGTTTATTCTTAATTTCTCTCGCACAGTTGGCAAACACACCTCGCAACCGTTAAGTCGGTTTTTGTAGTCTCGTCTCTGGCTGCCTGGTTAGTTGTCTTCATAAAGCATATTATCTCCTACACCGTAAGTGATCGACAAATGGACTCCTTTCAGGTCCTTGGATCGCTATTCTACGTATGGTTTCAAAAGTTACAATCCTAATTCACACAGATTTAGTCCCCTGGCCTTCGATTTCCCTTCACTCAGCTGAGGCACATCCTTCTGGAACTTTGTGTGAGACTTGACTGCAGCCATATGAAGCAGAGTGCAGAAGCACCTCTTCCTCTCCCTGTTTGTAGAGTGTGTCCGGGGCAGCCGCTCTACAGCATCCACTCCTGCCTTAGTGCAATTGCAGGTATGTGTGGGTCTTCCTCTTTGCTGCGTCAGCTTCTATTCCTCGCAGCAAATTTTTCTTCAGTTTTTCCTGTGTGACGCTGGAGACATCTGTTACTGGAGGCTTCTTAGCCAATGAATCTGCGAATGCAAACTTGGAGGAATACACCTCTCTGCTCTCTGTCGTCTTAAGTTCTTGCGCTGTGGGTTCACTGCAGGATCTGAAAGTCCTAACTGAGGTAAGCTTGCAATCTTCTTGAAGCTTGTCCGCCTGTTTCCCAGAAGTGTACAAGTAGTGAGTTGTGACGCTGTAACCTGTATTCTTTATTGGCTCCATCAGCTTCTTCGCAATCTCAAAAGCACCTCTGAAGCAGGTCTGCTGTCTATTCCAGCGTACACTTTCACTTTATTTTCAACTCTGTCGCACTTTCTTTGCATTTGCTTGTCTTGGTGGTCGTCATTTCCCTACATGTCTTCATCTCGCCTTGTCTTTTTGGAGTGGACACTTTAATGTGTTGCAGACTGGATGGCTCATGCTCTTTTATTATTGTTATCAACGATCCGAGACTACATGCTCTACGGTTTTAATACCTTCCTCCACTTTCCCTTGTGGTGTATGTTTTCCACGTTTTTTGTTCGTTCCATTCGTTTTCGTTTAGGTGTGGTGTTGGATGCTTTTGTTCCATGACTTTTGCCTGCGTCAGGGAAAAGGGACTGATGACCCTGTAATTCTGGTGCCTTTATACCCCAAACCAAGCAGTCTCTAACTGGAAATATGTGCGAAATGGGCATTAAACGCCAAAGTCCCGTCCTAATAGAGCTCCAGTACATAAATCCACACGTTCTGACGTCCAGTCAGTGAACTGGGTCCTGCGTTACAGTAGTAGTGTTGCAGAGGCGGCACAACACATCACTGGAATCTGTGAGATACTGAACCATAAAACTCTCATCAGACGCAAGTTTGCGAGTTCCATAGGACCGTCTTGAAGAACGAGTGGTCTGTCACTGAGATAGAAACAATTTGCTATGTTTCTCATTTTTTGCTCATGGATGAATTACGCATGTGGAAAACAAGGAGTAAAATTGTACAGGATTAAAGCAACGTCTGTTTAACTCTTAAGGTGTGTGTGTGTGTGTGTGTGTGTGTGTGTGTGTGTGTGTGTGTGTTTGTATATACAGTGTGCAGTTAGCAGTCCAATGACTTTTTGGCAATAATTTCAATGAAATACTCCAGCTGCTGTGTTCCTCTGGTTCTTTTCCTCTTGACAGATTCATCTATTATCATTAGCCCTTTACGACTCAGAAAATTAGTGAATAAGCATTCCTCCTCAGATTCTGTTTCCTCTTCAGTTGTAGGAGGTGGTTACGAGGTCGATGTTCTAAACTACAAGCAGAAAGACGTACAGTTGAGTGGGTAAAATTCACACATGTTCATTCACAGTGTTCCTGTAGTCAAGTTGGCAAAATTACCAACATAAACTACTTACCATTCCCTGCCAAGCTGACAGTTGTTCATTTAACTGAACAAATCTGCTCAATGACGGCCTCATAGTTTCTTGTTCACTGATGATACGGTGCAGGTATGGCCACGCTGCCTCTGTGAGGCTCCGACGGCAGTCTTCCAGTCTTGGTCATACCTCACCCCCCGCCCCCCCCCCCCCCAGTTCTCCGCGAGCGTCAATGTTTAAACAGCTGCGGATGAACACTTTGGGCTGTGTTGAGGGCGTGGCCAGTAGTGGCGACGTCCGTCAGCGAATGTGTGGCTCCCGTTGTCGTCCAGTCTGGAGGAACTCGGCTGTCGCTGGACCAGTGTGATGGCAGCGTGGTGTGGTGTGTGGTCAGCGTAAACATCACCAGTCCTACACACTTTTCCTTTTTTTTATGATCCAAAGTGAGTTTCTGAAAATGTGGCTTCGTCTTTCTGAGGAAATAATGTTACTATATCCGCTGGATGGACGCCTAGCTTAAATGTTCCGTAATTTTTCCCTTTTTAAGTCATTCTTCTTTCTGTGGATGCATATTGAAATTTTTCTTTCAGGAGTCGTGGACAGTTTTCCTCATCCACTTATATAACGCATAACAGACTATAGCTGGTGTCCGCCCCGGTAGTTGAGTGGTCAGCGCGACGGAATGCCATGCCAAGGGGCCTGGGTTCGATTTCCGGATCGGTCGGGAGTTTTCTCCGCTGAGGGATGGGGTGTTGTGTTGCCTTCATCATCATCGCATCCCCATCAACACGCAAGTCCCCAGAGTGGCGCCAACTCAAAAGACTTGTACCAGGCGACTGGTCTACCCGACAGGGGGCCCTAGCCACACGACATTTGGTTTTGACTGTTATCAGTACGATCTGCACCGCTGTGGTACCGTCACTTCAGCTACAAAATGATAGTATACGTGTTAGTTGAAGGGAAAAGATATTGTCTACGGCTGGCTCCACCATATTGTGGTGTGCGTGGTTGCTGCATGTTGTCCTGTTGAACAATTTGAGAAATGTTGAGAATGAGTTACGGGCTGCGTAGGCTTGCTTCTAGTGTCAGGGAGAGAGTATGATTGCACTGAATGTGTAACACTCTACGTCAAAAGAGATGAATGTCCAATACTCCTAGTGTATTGGAATAGTGTAATAGGGGTCAGACAAACACCCATTTATGAGACCATTTGGGGTGCTTGGCAGGAATGAGAGAGGAGAAAGAAACCAATAATTTGCCATAAAATTTCTGCTAGTATCAAGAAATATACTCGTCAACCACCATACAGAAGCAAATGTCAGTAGAGCCTCAGCTTGTCAGGGTGTGGACCACTGTTGTTTACTGTAACAGCCATTCCCAGTAACCACATTCGTGCAAAGCAGAAACTCTGGCGTGCCGTAGATAACGATTGTCTGTTCGAGCAAACGATTTAGAGTGCCGTGAGCACCCAAAGTCCACAATCATTTGTGGTATGCATTCCTGTCTCTGTCTTGCCCTACAGTTTTTACCCTCTAACCTATCTCTAGTACTATGGCTGTTATTCCCTGATGCCTTCACTTATAACCTATTACCCTGACCCTTGTACTGGTCACAGTTTTCCAAATATCGCTATCTTCACCTATTCTGCAGAGATCTGCCAGAGTTCCTCTGTTAAGTATTCACCTAATTTGAACATCCTTGAATAGCATCACAGTTAGAATATTCAGATTCCCCTCTTGTTTTTCCTGTAATTTATGATCCATTTTCATACAGAACTGTGCTCCAACCATACATTCAGATATATCTTCCGCAAATTAAGACCTGTCTTTGGTATCAGTAATTTTGTTCTGTGCAGAATCTCCTGTTTTCTGTGCTACATTACTCCTTATGACAATCACTATATGTCCCTCAGCATAAATGGCCCTCACAGGTAGTAGAATCGCTACACTTTGTCTACTTTGTGCTCCTTAATTCTGATGTAAACTTTGCCACCAATGTTGTTTCTGCCGCTCGCCAATACTTTCCTCTTTCTTCTGTTCGCTAGTCCCAATTCAGTGCTCATTCGACTGTTTATTACATTCACCAGCTCTGGTGACTCTTTCTCACCTTCAGTGAACACAGAAATATCACGACTGAATTTCATTAACGAAATCATTTTCACCCTCAGTTTTAATTAAATTCCTGGAGATTTCTTCAATTCCTGCAATGATTCTGCAGTGGTGATGATCTGCATCGCTGTTTTTCATAGTCTTTAGTCAGAGTGCCAACTGGATCCTTTACACCAAGTTTAGCGTCCTCAAACTGATCCTCAGCTTTGTCTTCTCTCCTTTTGCATGTTTTTATTATTATTATTGTCAGTAATTTGAATTCATGAGCTGTTCAGCTATCGCACTTGTTGGCCCTTAGTCGCTTTTGTAGTGTCTGGATGGTCTTCCTCTGGCACTCTCTTGTTACGACTCCTGTCTCATGGATTACACAGACAAAAGTGGAAACTCCTTTGATTGCCATCTTCCCCAACGATCATGTAAGTTCCGAAGGAAAGTTAACTAACCATTTTGCTTTGTTTGTGTGTAAGTTTTCCAATTCGGCTTTCATCTCTTCCTCTGTCACGTCGTCTGATACTTCCTTACACTCATAGAGGTCTTTAATGTACTGTGTTCTGCCATCTACTATCTCCTGCACATTGGACAGTGGAATTCCTTTCGAACTCTTCTTGACACCTGTGCATTTAATTTCACTGAAGATTGTTCAGACTTCTCTGCATGCTGAATTTGTCCTTCCTATGTTCATTTTTTCTAATTCTTCTAGCAATGATTCTACTTTTACTTCCCTCAAATTTCGGATTAATTTCATTCCTTAGTGATCCATAATTCTGTATTCCTGTCTTGTCCTTTTTCTGTTCGTCAAACAGTTCAAATATTTTTTTCCATTTGCGAAGAGCTCTTCAGAGTTCTTCTCCTTGTACCTACATTTGTCTGTCAAACTGTTGTTATTGGCCTTTTCAGAGATGTCAGCTGTTGTTCACCAGAGCTTCCAGCGATGGTATTCATTATCTCATTATCTAGAGCCTCATAGAAATGAAAATTCCCATTCAATTCCTCAGTACTTCAGTATCCCATTTATTTACACATTGATTCCTCATGACAGTTCTCTTAAAATTCACTTCACTCATCATTACTAACTTGTGATCTGACTGTACATCTGCTCCTGGGTACACCTTTATATTCAATACCTGATTTTCGAATGTGTGTGTGGTTGTGAAGTACTCCAGCTGGACACGTCTTCCCCAACTATGCCTCTGCCTCCCTCCCTAAGAGCCGATACACAGAAGCAGCCATACGAATTTCCCAGAATAAAGAGTGAAGGCTTGCAGCAAGTCCGCCACCCAGAAGTTTGTGGAACGTTGCAGGAGGGAGCACTTGTAATGGTAACACTGACCACCTTAAACGGCAATTGATGCTAATGGTAAATGTCTGTGAGGAATTTTTGAGAAGTGACTGTGAGATAACCTAATGGGAACAAAACAAACAGACTGGAATTTGTTTCCGCAACTATCCAGTAGAGTATAACCAACAGTAAACAGGTGGGTCAGGAACAGACATTCTCTCAGCACAAAAGCAAGTTGTTATAATATGTATTAATATCGGTCGCTAGCCTAATTAGGCGTTCGTGTTTCAAACAATATAATAAAGCAGAAGGCAGTGATAAGGCTAACATAACCTTGCATCACACACACACACACACACACACACACACACACACACACACACACACACACACACACACACTTTCTTTTTATCTTCGCACACTAAAAAACAGTAGCCTAACCTTGCAGACAAATGTACTACTAACTTGGAAGTCATGTAAGAAATGGTCAGCGAAATAGCAAACGGTAAAATGTGCCTCTCAACAACACGTACCTTAAATGAACTATATGCAGCAATTTATAGAACCAATCACCAACAAACATTAGTACTGCTATTAGTTTTATGGCAGGGCAGAACATCAAATGATTCTGGTATAAATCAGGGGGTCTATTAATGAACACACCCTGTAACATCAGGGTCTATTTGCCTGTGCATTAACAAACTTGCATTAGAATAGCTAACATGGTAATTCCCCCACATGAAGGCCCTTAAACTTTCGTGGTTTAAAAAACATGCTCATTAACAAAAGTACACATGTGTGTATGGGAAGTGGTAAGTATTCTCATCAACAATTGTTAAGTAAAGCACAACGAACTGTAACTCTTTAAATAAAAAATATGCTTTGATAAGCAGTCTTTAAACCTACTCAAAATATAGTTGGCTGTGCAAACGCCAACACAATATTAAAGTGAAATTCAAACACTCATGAAATGAACCGTGACAGAACTTCGCAATTTTGATCAGAGTGCATAAATGCTACAATTAATAATCTTTATAACTTCAAATCGATATTACTGTTTTTTTAACTAACAGCTTCACTATTTTCAGACAAATTTTCAAATAAGGCAAATTATTCAAGAAAATGACTGCAGATTGATTTAACGCTACTAAATCTCTCTATTGAGGAAGAATACCGCAGTGAGAGATCAGTAGTAGCGGCTATGGCTAGCCAGCTAAATGGTAACGTGACTGCTCTGTGCGGGGAACGCTGCATTAGTTCTAGGTTCTATACCGAGTAAAAGCCTGAACATTTTGTCTCCTCTTCACGTCATCTGTTACCAAGTTAGAGACTTCCACATCCAAAACCATTAAGGACATCTTAACTTAATCATCTTGAATGTCATCGCAGTTTCAGTTTAGTAGCCCATCGATCTAAAGGTGAAAAATTTAACAAACTGTGACCATGTACACTATTTAAAATTATATTTTCCCTATTATACCGACACACATCTCAATTTTTTTGAATACGCAATTCCGTTGATTACTTGTGGCATTGAATAATTCCTTAGCTGTGTTTCTTTCTCCATTTATGGCGCGCGTTCTTGCCCACAGAGTAAAATTCATAATGCATGAGGTAACTGGCTCGTATGAAACTAGTGTGGGTAAAGAGAGATGAGTTATCCAAACTGTTTGTGAATACACACCCTTCGTAGCTGCGGCACTCACTCCCACGTTTCACTGCGCTGTAATGCCGCTCGATTTCGAGAAGGCTTTCTACAGGGTGAGCAACCAGTGCCTTCTGAAAACAATGGACTTTCCCCAGTGTTTTGCCGACATCATTGGTAGAATTTTGAAGAATTGCAGGTCGTCAGCAAATACGAACTTGCATCAGGTGCGAAGCTGAGCAACGCTAAATCACGCATCGTGAATGTGGGGCGTGGAATATCTCCGCGAAACACGCGAGACCTCAATGAAGTCAACCATATGCAAATTCTGGGTTTCGACTACAGGTCTGTTATAAACCGTACTACAGCTGCCAACTCTAGGAAAACACTTGCCAGCGTGCCAGCTACTGACAAAGAACATAGCGTGAGAAGACTTGATGACATACCACGGGCAGACTTTGCAAATATGTACATGGTCTGCAAAGTCAACTGTGTGGCACAGGTTGTACCCATTCCATGTGAAACACCAGCAACATTCCTCTCAGCTTTGGGCCATTGGGCCATTTTGTAACTCGTGGTAATATTTTTAAGATAAAGTTTGACATGTTGACCGTCTCATCCCGAAATGGGGTGTATGTGAGGGTGGGGGGGGGGGGGTGGAAGGGGGATTAAATCTCACCGACGTTGGGAGAAAGTCACAAGCTCTATTCGTGTGTTGCACATACTAGCTGTGGAAGAAGACACCCTCTGCCCTCATGTCCCACTTAGCAGGCGAAACTACTCCCACTGTCTTGCATCCACCCGTAGATGTATGGCACGTCCCCAATGCCTCTTATCATTTTGAACAATTTCGATTCGAACTCAGTTACACTCAAACCAGAGGTTTTTCCCGTCGAATATGGTAAAACTTAAGAACATGTACGTGGAGTTCATGAGAAGCAAAAGCAGAAACGTGACTGTACAAAAGTGCTCGCACTGCAACTGCAAGGCCATTTGCACCAACATCGGCACCCTTCACCTACCAACAAATGTGAAAACTACTCGGTACAGGAAAGTAGAAACCACAGCGAAACTTCATGCAATGCATCGGGGTGATTGGCCAATTCGGGAGAATTGTGACCTGGCGGACACCGAAGAATACAGGTTTGTGTGCGCCGAAGTGAAGGACATCTGACGAGTTATCAGACAACGAGTAGCCACAGTAAAACGAGCACTGCGCACAATACGTTGCCTTCCAGTTTTTTGAATCCTAGCGACGTCCCATGCCCATTTACAGTGAAGAAATGCTGCAAACTGGCTAAAAGGACAAACAACGTATTACCTCGTAACGGAAGAAAACAAAACGGGCGGACGTTGGATGGGGCGCCGCAAGCACGCCAGGCACAAGAGGACCACGGGGCGGCGAAGAACTACGAGAGAAACTTCGCAAAATTTTTTCAGTTAATATAGTTACGTGAAGCAGTATGCAAAGTGAATAACAAACGACGTAAAAACAAGAACAACATAATGAATCGTCCTTAAGCTCTTTTGTCTTAAACGGTATTTTTTACTGGTTAATTTACTTATTTTTAAGGGAATAGAAATCTTCACTAAAGTACGTAGGTCAGAAGCACCCTATTTTGTGTTGGAATCCCGGACCAAAAATTTATCCTCACGACAGAAGTCATGGTACTTTTTGCTACATTTAATTTTACTTTTTTTCCAAATGCCAGAACTACTTTTAACCAGAATAAGGGACTGAAGGTGGTAGGGGTCAAATACAGGGATCGAAAGGCTATTTACAATTTGTACAGAAACCAGACGGCAGTTATAAGAGTCGAGGGCCTTGAAAGGAAAGCAGTGGTTGGGAAGGGAGTGAGATAGGGTTGTAGTCTCTCCCCGATGTCATTCAATCTGTATCTTGAGCAAGCAGTAAAGGAAACAAAAAAAAAATTCGGAGTGCGTATTAGAATCCATGGAGAAGAAATAAAAACTTTAAGGTTCGCCGATGACATTGTAATTCTGTCAGAGACAGCAAAGGACCTGGAAGAGCAGCTAAGCGGAATGGACAGTGTCTTGAAAGGAGGATATAAGATGAACATCAACAAAAGCAAAACGAGGATATTGGAATGTAGTCGAATTACGTCGGGTGATGCTGCGGGAATTAGATTAGGAAATGAGACGCTTAAAGTAGTAAAGGAGTTTTACTATTTGGCGATCAAAATAACTGATGATGGTCGAAGTAGAGAGGATACAAAATGTAGACTGGCAGTGGCAAGGAAATCGTTCATGAAGAAGAGAAATATGTTAACATCAAGTATAGATTTAAGTGTCAGGAAGTCTCTTCTGAAAGTATTTGTATGGAGTGTAGCCATGTATGGAAGTGAAACATGCACGATAAATAGTTTGGACAAGAAGAGAATAGAAGCTTTCGAAATGTGGTGCTACAGAAAGATGTTGAAGATTAGATGGGTAGATCACATAACTAATGAGGAGGTATTGAATAGAATTGGGGAGAAGAGATATTTGTAGCACAACTTGACTAGAAGAAGGGATCGGATAGTAGGACATATTCTGAGGCCTAAAGGGATCACCAATTCAGTATTGGAGGGCAGCATGGAGGGAAAAATCGTAGAGGGAAAACAAGAGATGAATACACTAAGCAGGTTCAGAAGGATGTAGGTTCCAGTAGGTACTGGGAGATGAAGAAGCTTGCACAGGATAGAGTAGCGTGGAGAGCTGCATCAGACCAGTCTCTGGACTAAAAGACAACAACAACAACAACAAGGGACTGCTGATTTCTTCTGTTCTGCGTTACATCCATCATTACCCCAAGTATCAGGAACCGCAGCACGCAGCTTCCAGCGAGTGGAGTACTCAGGTACAGCAGAGGACCAACTTCCCCAACAAGCCTCGGGAACTGATGCATTGGATGACTGAGAAGATACTGCGAAATAAATGGGAAAGCAAAGCGTCGTGAACACGAACTTCAAGCCGTTGCTCACAGCTGAGATGATTGTGTGTGGACATGGTCTTCTGGAGGAAGTATTAAAAATAAAAAAATTTAAAAATCGTACACGAAAATAAAGGATCGCTTCGGTGACAGGTGTGGGGGAGGAGTCATGGCCAGGCCTCCTCGCCCCCGCCTGCCTGCCTGCCTGCCTGAACAAGAAAGTCAGAACATCGCAAGGAAAGCGGACAGCTGAGACAGCATGGCGGATGGGCCTCTGGGTTCTTCACCTGTGCCCTCTTTATCGCCACCTGCCTGACACTGACGCCCTAAAAAATTAAAAAATAAAGCTTTGGCATGGAAGATATCGTGTGGAGGAAGGGATGCTGTAGTGGTTAAAAAATAAAATGGAAAAAAGTGGTTAAGGTGGCCAGTTTTAGTCTGCACTTAGTGGGTTCGAATCCTGTCACTTCCATGAATTTTAATTCGTGCTAAAAGTTATTAGTTAAAGAAGTTCAAATGATTCTAGCTACGTGTGCCGAAGTTCTGTGTTCGTTTCTCACGTCAGGCAATCTTTTTTTATCAAGCAGAAGCAGCATCTCCCCCATCTCTGGTAACCTGGAGGAGAGTCGGTATTGATTGGGCGCGGACAGAGGAGGAAGTCATGCCAGGTCGAAACTCTGTCAGCAGTTACCTCTCTTACGCGGTATTTTTTTTATCAATGAGTCAATCGCCATGCAAGGTCACAGGGCACTTGACTCTTACTGTAATTGAGCTTGAGATATGGAAAATATTGGTGCCGCATTCAAATCTCCATTTTCGTCACGTCTGAGCCCTTTGAGATGATACATTTCCTTCGTTTCATTGTTTCGTCATGTGTACAAAGTCCACAAGACCTCCACAAGCCACATGTCTGGGTTCGAATCCTGGCCTGTCATTACAAGTTGCAACGTGCGCGCATTAAACTACATGTGACAAATTATTGTTAATGATTCTCTGGGCTTTGTCAAAAATAATGATGGGTACTAGTTTAGACTCCCAAGTCAGACACGAAAATTTTCGTCATATCATGTCAGGCTCATGCCGCCCCTAGCTCCTCGTGAAAAAGAATTCGATAGTCAACGTGTCTTTGTATATAGTCAACAACAAAGTGTGTAATGTTCGATTCGTAGTCAGCACAGAAATTTTCGTCCTGTTATTTAGAATTCAGACGTGTAAATATTTCGCTGCTGTTGAAGTAAGCCAACATGCAACGTCTACACGTGACAAGAAGTGAATGTAGTGGGGTGCAGGGTTCGAATCCTGGTAAAGCCAAACATTTTCGTCTTGTCATTTCAGTCTATCATCTCGCCACTGGCTAAAAATGACGCTTTCTAATGTTTGATTGTACTTACTTAACTAAGTCCTGGGTTCGAATCTCTGGTCGACAGAAAACTTTGTCATATGATATATTTCTGCCGTTTCACTGTTTCCTCACGTCTGCAAAGTCATCAAAAAATTCACAAGAGGCACATGTTTGGGTTCGAATCCTGGCGTATCATTTCACACATGAGCACTCTTTCTCACTTGTGAAACCATCGTTATGATATTTCATGTTATTGCTAACAGGAATAGTAGCTGATGGATTGTATTTGGAGAGCGTACTGCAGAAACAAAATTTTCGTCGTACAATTTCAAGGTGAAAATTGCTTTTCCATGTGTCGTTTATTGCAATAAATTTGCGTTTACAGGTGTAATGGCTGTGTAATCTCTAATTCCATATATTCTGGTATTTGTATTATCGTAGTATTAATTTCCATCTAGACTGGTAGTCACACAGAGCAGCTGTCTCTTGTGTTCTCTTGCAGTAACCATGTGTTATAATGAAACGACTGTACCCAAAAGGAGCAGAGGATCTGTGTTATGTGGATTGCCTACAAATCAAGTGAAACACAATTCTGGTCATTCGGGTAGTTTTGAGTATGATAGTACATGTTAGATGAAAGTGCATTCGCTATCAGGCCCACCAAATCTGACACACACACACACACAAATTTTTTATGGGGACAGAGTTGCCAGTTTGGTGTATTTTTATATCTGAACAATTCTGTGTGTGTGTGTGTGTGTCTGCCTCTCTGTCTGTCAGAAACTTTCAGTACTTGGCGAGTCTTTGTCAAGAAATGGACCGATAATTGGATTGAATTTTTTTTTTTATGGGATATGAGGAGAGTGACTTCGAAAACCAGGAGATGGGATTCGTCTTGAGTGTGATATCTGGTAGTTAAGCTGCAGACAGAGTAGTAGTATTAGATGCAACAAGGCTGTTCTGTAGTGGAGGTGAGCAACTGGTTAGCTACAGCGTACTGAGATCAAAGGAGCTGACTTCCAGGAATGAGTGTGACAAAATGTGACAACGTAATTCTCAGATTGTACAATGGTATTTGTAATTGATGATGAGAAAAGATTTTTTTTATGATGGAAGTAGAACAGATTTACTGTAGCTTAATACACGCAGAGTTGCGCACTGTTTTGTATTGCAGGAGGAGAGACACGGTAGGTTTGTTTCAGGACAGATTAGTATTCACTGCAGTTGTGTTGTCTCATGTGGCAGTTTTACTCATTATGTGTGATGTGTGTTTGTAGCAGAGAGTGGCAATTTGTGTGTTTTGTGCAGGAGGCTCCCCGCAGAGCAGAGAGGCAGGAGGCTGATCCTGGTGACTGAGCAGGCAGCAGTGGGGGAGATGAGGGCGCTGCTCGCCGTGGGGGCCGACGTGAGGGCGAGGGGTGGGGCGAGGGGGTGGACCGCCCTGCACGTCGCAGCATCCAGGGGAGACGTCGAGGCGACACGGCTGCTGGTGGATGCGGGGGCGGCTGTGGACGCCAGGAGCACCTGGCAGCAGTGGACGCCTCTGCGCGTGGCTGCGGAGAGGGACAGAGCCGCTGTGGCGCGGCTGCTGTTGCGGGGTAACGCTGACCACAAGGCCAGGGATGGCAGTGGGTGGACGCCGCTGCACTTGGCTGCACGCTGTGGCAACGCAGAAGTGGCGGCTGCCCTGCTTGAGGCGGGGGCCGAAAGGGATGCCACAACTGGTGACAGTGGGGCCACAGCAGTGGACCTCGCCAGGGAGAACAAGGACAGTCGGCTGATGGAGATGCTGTCTTGAGGCAGCCAGTCCAACAAACTCTCTGCAAAAAAACTGAAACAACTTCTCCAGTAACAATTTGCATCTTTCTTCAATAAACAATTCAAAAATTCAATCCTACTGTCACTGACTAATTTTCCCCTCCTCTAGTAGCTCACAAAAAACGTCTCGAGTACACTACTAAACTAAACTTTACAAAAGTCAACAGTTCATTGTGAACAAACACAACTGATCTATAATATCTAATCGCCGAAAAGTATTTCACACCAGCCAACAAGGTTCTACATCAGACTATTCTAATTTGCAACATACTGAGATCATTCCTATATCAGTTCTATCACCAGAATTTTCGCTTCTGATATCAGAAGCAATTTACATCAATTTACTACAGCATTTTCAACAAATATTGTACTCTACCATACCTCCTGCGTTTAATAACAATGGGATATTAGTAGCAATATTCACACTACATCACATGCCCATCATCTGGAACTATACAGTCAGTCCACATTTAACTAAACACAATCAGAGCACAACCTCACACCTCACAGTTCCCACACAGCTGTAATGCTGCTCTTGCAAAACACGCCACCACCTACCAGACGACGTGGACCTTTACTCTGACTTTAGAGAGTAATGCAGTTGATTTACCCACTCTCTCTTCCACATTCCTCTCCTGTCGGTATGCCCTGCACTTGTAGACTACTTCATTTATGAAGACACAATAGATTCATTTTGATTGTAACGGAAAGCAGTCACCAGATACAGGAAATTAGTTGGAAAGCAGCGATGCCACATACACTATGTAGAGGAAATCCTGCCCCTATCCTATTTTTGTCTGTACTTTAAATAAAAGATTGCAACACCCAAAGTAATTCTAATTGTATTCGAGACAGAACCCTGAGGCCCAAATTTCAGCACATGAAAGCAATTTTACAATGAAACACACGAATCTCGACACTCATCAGTCACGATGGTGCAGCTGAGATGGCAACGCAAGTCGTGGAACTGCAGGTAATAAAATTACATTTACTTTGATTCATACACCGAGCCAATAAGTATAATTAAGACTGTATGTCTATCAAGTCAATTACTATTACGTTACTCAAGTCTCTTATTTCTGACTCCACAGTTTCTCTGACTTTGAACAGATTTTAAGTCGGAATAATTCGTCTGTATTTTTTAAATAAGCAGTACATATCGCTGCAGGTACCAACGGCAGGGCCAGCACTACACTTTCTGGGCTGTGAGTAAATGTTGCTGGGCCCCTCCTCCAAATTTATTTTAAACTCCTTAATATGGATAACGTCAGAAAGTGTTAATGCAAAAGATCAGTCAATGGCTTCTTCTTAAGAAACTGTAACTCTCACAGTTTGCATAACTGTACTTTCTCCCCACCTTTTTTGGAAGCTTAAACTTCTATAATCCAGATATAATGCAATGAGTGCATAAATTCTGATCCTGTTGCGATCGTAGCTGATCCAACATGCCGCTCTCGCCCCACTGTCGTTCTGTAACAGTTATCAACTCTTGCAAGAAAGTTCAGATATACCCTGCGTGGGCGACGCTAACACGCAAAGTGCAGAACAATCCATAAGGCAGTCATTGTACTTTGCAGTACGTCACTGAAACTGTACTTACGAAGCGCAGAAGTGGCTCAGACACAAAATTGCCTACACGAATCTTTTTTAACAGCAAAATTTCTTCTCTCAGAGCCTCCTCATTAACATCTACACTATAGAAAGATTCGTCGTTTTGCACAAGCTGTGGGTCTGGAGAATCGTGTTCGCTTACGTAGTTCCACAGGAAACGGAATGTGTCCGTGTTGTATGTGGCTGCACACGGTACACTTAAGTTTCCTGCAGCTGTGTAATAACGTGGGAAACAGTTAGCTGAAAACTGTTCTTCGAGCTCTTCAATATCAATACTTACACTCTGCAATTTCACATTTATGCTATTAAATCTCTGTACTATGCACTTCCAAACTGTCAACAGGAATACTGGTTCAGTAAAACTGAAGCCTCATTTCATGCTAGTGATTTCTCACAAGGATTATATTGGTAACATGCGTGAGAGCATCGATAACGCTCTCACAATTTTCGTTTGGACTGTTCTGCCGACCAATGTTTCTTTGATAAATTTTTAATTGCTTCCGGTTTAATGAAAGAAAGAAGTTAAACCCAGCGTTGTGTGGAACCAGTGGAACAGTTACAAAAGTTTTGCACTAAGTTGAAAAATGACCGCCCCTTCCGACAACAGCTTGGAACTGTGGTGCCAACTAAATTCAAAGAATGTGCTGCACGAGTCACAGAATGCACACTCTGATGTCGCAACTAATTGCGTGCCTGAGAACCTGTGAAAGCTCTTGACGAATTGCTAGCGCCACTGTCCTCAACGGTCAGGAGTATTAACGGGATTTGTGGGCAGGACTTTCAGTACGGCCTCAGCTAGGTTTCCAGACTTGTGACTCCTGGGTTTAGTAACAAGAAAAGCAAACGTTCAACATGCTCACCATTCTCGTTCACATACCTCAGTACGAAAGGTAATTGATCAATATGTGAAATGTCCACAGTACATCTACATCTACATGGTTGTTTTGTTGTGGTCCTCAGTCCAGAGACTAGTTTGATGCAGCTCTCTATATTACTCTGTCCTGTGCAAGCTTCTTCATCTCCCAGTACCTACTGAACCTACATCCTATTCATCTCTTGGTCTACCTCTACGATTTTTACTCTCCACACTGCCCTCCAATACTAAATTGGTGCTCCCTTGAAGCCTCAGAACATGTCCTACCAACCGATCCCTTCTTCTAGTCAAGTTTTGGCACAAATTCCTCTTCTCCTAAATTCTATTCAGTACCTCCTCATTAGTTACGTGACCTACCCATCTAATCTTCAGCATTCTTCTGTAGCACCACATTTCGAAAGCTTCTATTCTCTTCTTTTCCAAACTATTTATCGTCCATGTTTCACCTCCATATATGTCTACACTCCATACAAATACTTTCAGAAAAGACTTCGTGACGCTTAATTCTATACTCGATGTTAACTAATTTCTCTTCTTCAGAAACGCTTTCCTTACCATTGCCAGTCTACATTTTATATCCTCTCTACTTCGACCATCATCAGTTATTTTGCTCCTCAAATATCAAAAGTCATCTATTACTTTTAAGTGTCTCATTTCCTAACCTATTTCCCCCAGCATCACCCAAATTAATTCGACTACATTCCGTTATCCTCGTTTTGCTTATGTTGATGTGCATCCTATATCCCCCTTTCAAGACACTGTCCATTCCGTTCAACTGCTCATCCAGGTATCTACATGGATACTCTGAAAACACTTAAGTACCTGGCAGAGGGTTCATCGAAGAACTTTCACAATAATTCTCCATTATTCCACTTACGAACAGCGGCCAGAAAAAACGAACACTACATCTTTTTGTACGATCTCTGATTTGTTGTTCTGTATGGCGGGCAACCACAGCCAAACGTCGACATTTTCCCAAAGAAAATTCCGCACTGGCTGTATGAATGAAATGGTTCAAATGGCTCTGAGCACTATGGGACTTAACATCTGTGGTCATCAGTCCCCTAGAACTGAGAACTACTTAAACCTAACCAACCTAAGGACATCACACACATCCATGCCCGAGGCAGGATTCGAACCTGCGACCGTAATGGTCACGCGATTTCAGACTGAAGCGCCTAGAACCGCATGGCCACTCCAGCCGGCCCATATGTATGAATGATTTTTATTAAATCTGCGACTGGTTTCGCACCACTTATCGGTGCATCCTCAGGCAATCTCTACAAAAAATAATAGAATAAGAGCTCATATAAACTATTCGGTCCCCCAATTCTGAGATATAAATTGAACTTTTAAACAACTAGTTTTTTGAATGAAACAAGAAAGTACTCACATACGCTATTTATGACATGGTAATGTTGAACTGCCACGCGGCTCCTCTCAGCTTGCACAGTAACTTCTGATATGTTTACATGGCCCTAATTCCACTGTTTGTTCATGCTATTTTTTGCGCTCTTTGTCGGCTGAGTGTAGGGGAGTTTTATCACCATCGTATTTTCATTCATTCATTCATTCATTTCATTGTTGCCCTTATGGACAGTGTTTGAACTCGAAAATCACATGATGACACAATTTTCACTTCTTTCCTTTCTTCCTCTTCTCTTCCCAAAATCTCTTCATCCTTTGGCTGTGCTCCTGTTTCCTTTGCTCTGTCCATAATGTTCCTTTCTTCTTTCTCTCCATTACAATAAATTTTGCACTCCTAACTTTGTTTCTGAAGTATTTCCTGTCTCCTATCATTTGCCTGTTGATCCCTATCTGCCTTAAGTCTTCGTCTATTTCATGATACCAATTTGTTTTCTTGCTTGAGCTGTTTACTACATCAAAAATTTTCTTTGTAAGTCGGTTGTTGTCCATTCTCTGTATGTGCCCATAGAACGTTAATCTGCGTTTTCTGATCGCGTCTGTTAGTCTGTCAGTGTGCTGGTACAGCTCTTTGGTAGGTCGCTTCATCCATATGCCATCTCTGTGAATTGGTCCAAATATTTTTCTGAGAATTTTGCGTTCTATTTTTTCTGTGTCTATGATGCCTGATGCTCCAATTGCGGTTGTTTCTGACGCGTACAATGCTTCTGGTAATACAACTGTTTTGTAGTGCCTAAGTTTGGCCTGCCTCGATATGCTTTTCTTATTATAATGTGACCATGTGAGTTTGTATGCCTTCTGGAGTTTCTTCGTTCGTTCCATGTTAGCCGCCTTGTTTGATCCTCCCATTTGTATGTACTCCCCTAAATACTTAAATTTCTTCGACTCTTTCTACGGATCCATATACCGTATGCATGGTGTGTACATTGTTGGTCTGTCGTTCCATATATTGTGTCTTCTCGTAAGATACCTGCAGACCTGTTTTGGCAGCTATTTCATGCAAGCATTCCAGTGCTTCCTTTGCCTCCTGTGTATTATTGCTGAGTATGGCTATATCATCTGCAAATGCCAGACATTTTATGATTGTTTTGGTTTCACGTGTTCTTCCCAGCTGTATTCCTTTAACTTGTTCCTCCCACTGCTTGATAATTTTGTCTAACACCATGTTGAACAGGATTGGTGAGAGCCCGTCTCCTTGTCGGACACCTGTGTGTATGTGGAAGGGTTCCGAAATTTCTCCCATGAACTTAATCTTGGAGGTAGTGTCTGTAAGCGTCTGTTGTATAAGTGCCCTGGTTTTTCTGTCGATACCATATTCTTCCAGTACGTCAAAGAGTGTCTGTCTGTCTATGGAATCATATGCTTTTTTAAAGTCCACAAAGGTAACTACAGTGTTTCTTGCCTGTCTGACTTTCAAAAGTGTTCTCAAGTTCCAGATCTGTTCGATGCATGATCTCCCTTTTCTGAAGCCTGCCTGGTATTCCCCAATTTGCAGATCTGCTTGTGGTTCTAGTCTGTTCAATAGCACCTTAGAGAAAATTTTGTATGTAACTGGTACTAGCGAAATGCCTCTGTAATTGTTTGGATCTGACTTATCACCCTTTTTATGTAACGGATGGATCAATGCACATTTCCATTCCTCTGGCACTTTCTCTGTGATCCAAATTTCCGAGATAATCTTATGGATTTTTTTGGTGATGTTTTCATCTTGGAGTTTCCAGATCTCGGCGATAATACCATCTTCTCCGGCAGCTCTGTTATTTTTCATTTGTTTTATGATTTCCTCTATCTCTTCTATTGTGGGTGGATCAGAATCGGCATTAGATGTGGTCTTTTGGAATGTTAATTTTCCTGTAGGTTTTTTGCAATTAAGAAGTTTATCAAAGTAATGTTTGAGAATTTTACAGTTTTCTTTTGTGTTTGTTTCCAGGTATCCATCTGTTCTTCGGAAGCAGAGGCTAGGGGGTTGATATTTTTTATTTTTAGTTTTAGGTCATTCCCACTCCCATCATTCAAAAAAAATTTAAAAAAGGTTTTTAAATTTTAACTACCGCTTTCACAAGATGACGGTATATTGGACGTGAATGGTGGGGAGTGGCTACAGGGCAATGTTCAACGTTACCATGTTATAAATAGCGTATTTGAGTACTTTCTTGTCTCATTCAAATAACTGGTTGTTTAAAAGTTCAATTTGTACCTCAGAATTGGGGGATCGAATAGTTTATATGAGCTCTTATTATAGTATTTTTTGTACAGATTGGCTGAGGATGCACCGATAAGTGGTGCGAAACCGGTCGCAGATTTAATAAAAAGCCGGGCGATGGTGGCCGAGCGGTTCTAGGCGCTTCAGCCTGGAACCGAGCGACCGCTACGGTCGCAGGTTCGAATCCTGCCTCGGGCATGTATGTGTGTGATGTTCTTAGGTTAGTTAGGTTTAAGTAGTTCTAAGTTCTAGGAGACTGATGACCTGAGATGTTAAGTCCCATAGTGCTTAGAGCAATTTGAAATTTAATAAAAATCATTGATACAGCCAGTGTGGAATTTTCTTTTGAAAAAAGATCTCTGATCTCCCTTATTTCTCCCTATGTAGGTCGGCGTCAACAAAATATTTTCCCACTTGGAGGATAAAGTTGGTGATAAATATTTCGTGAGAAGATTCCGCCGCAAGGAAAAACGCCTTTGTCTAAATGATGTCCACACCATATCCTGTATCCTGTCAGTAAAACTCTCACCCATATTTCACGATAATACAAAACGTGCTACTCATCTTTGGACTTTCTCGATGTACTTCGTTAATCCTATCTGGTTAAGGGTCCCACACCACGCAGCAGTACTCTAAAGGAGGACGGACAGGTGTAGTGTAGGCAGTCTCTTTAGTAGATATGTTGCATCTTCTGAGTGTTCTGCCAATAAAACGCAGTCATTGGTTATCCTTCCCCACAACATTTTCTTTGCGCTGTAAGTTGTTCGTAATTGTAGTTCCTAAAGTCGAGCCGATATATGATGATCCCTGGTGTTTTGGCCTGACTGTAGGTATTTAGTTGAATTTACAGCCTTTACATTAGACTGATTCGTTGTGTAACCGAAGTTTAACGGATCCCTTTTAGCACTAATGTGAATGACCTCATACTTTTCATTATTTAAGCTCGATTGCCAATTTTCGTACCATTTAGATATCTTTTTTAGATCGTTTTGCAATTTGTTTTGATCTTCTGATAACTTTACTAGTTGATAAACGACAGCATCAATTGCAAACAACCTAAGATGGCTGCTCAGATTGTCTCCCAGATCGTTTATATAGATAAGCAACGGCAGAGGGCCTGTAACACTTCTCTGGGGAATGCCATGAATGAACTTCTGGTTTACTCAATGACTTTCTGTCAGTTACTGCGAACTGTGACCTCTCTGACAGGAAATCACGAATGCAGTCACATAACTGAGACGATATTCCATAAGCACGCAATTTCACTGTAAGTGTCTTGCGTGGCACAGTGTCAAAGGCCTTCTGGAAATCTAAAAATAAGGATTCAATTTGAAATTCGTTGTCAATAGCACTCAACACTTCGTGTAGGTAAAGAGTTGTGTTTCACAAGAACGATGTAGAATCTACTATTATAGAGCAATATTTGGCCTGTTTGATATCACATACGCTAACCTTTTTTTGAAGAGATATGAAGTGATGGAAGTGAATGGGGTAACCAAATCAAGACAACCTGTAAATGAAGAATGTAAGATTAAATACTGTGTTTATGATGAAGAACTGAGTGATATTATGCACAATGCTCGTGTAATGCACAATGCTCATGTGATGACTGGCCACGGTGAATGTGACTGAATGATGAATTGCTTGAAACAAAGTTCTGTAATATAACATACAGAGATGTCCAAATTTATCTTAGTTTGTGGGAGCCTTGTTGAGAAAAGCAAAAAGGTCAGAAAAAAGGAATAGTAGTGAAGCCAATGTTGTTTAAGGGACGAAATTCCAGATGTCAAGTTGAGCTCATCGACTTCCAATCGGAACCAGATGGAGATTACAAATTCTTAATGGTTTACCAGGACCACCTCACTAAATTCATTGTTCTCAGGCCACTAAAATAGAAAACAGCTGAAGGGGTGTGCGAGAATATTATTGACTTTTTACATTGTTATGCGCTCCCACAGTATTGCAGTCTGACAATGATAGAGACTTCGTTAGCAAAATAATGAACAGTTTAACCGAACTTTGGCCCAATTTTAAGATTGTCCACGTTAAACCTAGACACAGTCAGAGCCAAGGCAGCGTTGAGCAAGCAAATCAAGACACAGAAAATATGTTAACTACACGGACGCATTTTGGGATTAAAAGATCTCTGTTCGAAGCGATGTTTGGCTGCCCTCCTAGACATGGTTTATCTTCAACAAGTTTATTCCTGAAACACTGATGAACGTTCACTCTGAGGATGACCTTGAAATTATAATTAATCAAATTAGCAGTGAGACAGGGACTGAAACGTTGCAGGGTAATGACCACAGTAGATCTCCATTGGTGGAGGACAACATACCAACAGGAACAGAAGTTGAGAATGGAGAGGAAGAGAGTATTCCTAATAATAGTGACTACTGCCTGACTGATTCAGACGAGTCAACTCCTGCTGTTAAAAAACACAGAACTGAAGCTCACAAGAGCTTAGAAAAACAAGAGCAAAGAATACGGAAGTGTTCAGGTCGCTGCTTTCCAACAGTGGAAAAGGGATGTACTGTGAGAGTTCCAGTTCCCGACTGCGGTAGAGGAAGAGGAGATGGTAGGTCGACCTTGAGTGTCGTCCTCGAGACAACGGCCGATTGCTGTGCTTACTATACACATGGCAATAAAGTGTGTGTTTTTAAATAATTACTCAAGGGTCGATACGATATGCCACTGTTGCTACATTATGTTTCAGGTCCCAGTTCAGTACTTGCCTTCTCAGAGGAGGAAGTTCCAGCAGAGCAAACTGTTGCCCTGAGGACAGCTGCTGCGTCTCAGTCGATGGGAAGCGGTTAGGCACACTTCAGATGCAACTGCCAACAAGAATGTCAGACTCTGAGACGCTTTTGCAAAAACAAAAATGAGCTGTGCAACTCAAAGTGTCATGGTGCCCATCCTTGCTGCAATAAATGAATTTTATACAATATGACTACGTTCTCAAATTGCGACTGTTTTGTTATTATAGCCATGGTTCACATTCCTTGCCTCCTGGCAATGGAGGTATACATTCACTAGTGATAGTGCACTATCCCTAGTCAATGTGTATTGTTTGACAGAACTGCAGTCAGTAATCTGCTTTCACTAAATGGGCCAGTGAAGGTGCACTATCACCAGTGACGGTATACTTTCCCTGAAACTTCCACTTCCACTATAACATATATATATGTACATACCATTAATTATTATTCATAATTTTCTCTGCTATTTACTTTATTTCTTCTGTTGGATATCCAATTTTATTCCGATCCTTGTGAAATTTTGCACACTTTACCTTCAAGGCAAGAGGAAGGTATCTGTTTATATGTTTACATAATATTTCGCAATCCGGATGGAAACGTACATGTATGTAATGTATAAAGTGGAAAGGGTGTTACCAAAAATCTCTACAAGTTCTTGCCCGATTTACTTGAAATTTCCACAGGATGCCCTAATGAACATTTGGACGGACCTACGCTATATATTTTTTAATATAGAGAATATATAAATGTACATATAACATTTATCAACGAGAAGCGTTGTTACCAAACATCTTAAAAAGTACTTGGCCGATTTATTTCGAAGTCCTTGTTGATTTACTTCAAATTTCTACTTTCAGATGAAAGAACCACGCTAATTAATGAAAAATTAAATGCCTAACAAACGAACTCTGTAATTCCTACAGCGAGGATGAATTATAGCGGCGATACCTGTCTTGGTACCATCAAGTCCTTGTTGATTTACTTCAAATTTCTACTTTCAGATGAAAGAACCATGCTAATTAATGAAAAATTAAATGCCTAACAAACGAACTCTGTAATTCCTACAGCGAGGATGAATTATAGCGGCGATACCTGTCTTGGTACCATCTACATCTACATCTACATTTATACTCCGCAAGCCATCCGACGGTGTGTGGCGGATGGCACTTTACGTGCCACTGTCATTACCTCCCTTTCCTGTTCCAGTCGCGTATGGTTCGCGGGAAGAACGACTGTCTGAAAGCCTCTGTGCGCGCTCGAATCTCTCTAATTTTACATTCGTGATCTCCTCGGGAGGTATAAGTAGGGGGAAGCAATATATTCAATACCTCATCCAGAAACGCACCCTCTCGAAACCTGGCGAGCAAGCTACACCGCGATGCAGAGCGCCTCTCTTGCAGAGTCTGCCACTTGAGTTTGTTAAACATCTCCGTAACGCTATCACGGTTACCAAATAACCCTGTGACGAAACGCACCGCTCTTCTTTGGATCTTCTCCACCTCCTCCATCAACCCGATCTGGTACGGATCCCACACTGATGAGCAATAGTCAAGTATAGGTCGAACAAGTGTTTTGTAAGCCACCTCCTTTGTTGATGGACTACATTTTCTAAGGACTCTCCCAATGAATCTCAACCTGGTACCCGCCTTACCAACAATTAATTTTATATGATCATTCCACTTCAAATCGTTCCGCACGCATACTCCCAGATATTTTACAGAAGTAACTGCTACCAGTGTTTGTTCCGCTATCATATAATCATACAAAAAAGGATCCTTCTTTCTATGTATTCGCAATACATTACATTTGTCTATGTTAAGGGTCAGTTGCCACTCCCTGCACCAAGTGCCTATCCGCTGCAGATCTTCCTGCATTTCGCTACAATTTCCTAATGCTGCAACTTCTCTGTATACTACAGCATCATCCGTGAAAAGCCACATGGAACTTCCGACACTGTCTACTAGGTCATTTATATATATTGTGAAAAGCAATGGTCCCATAACACTCCCCTGTGACACGCCAGAGGTTACTTTAACGTCTGTAGACGTCTCTCCATTGATGACAACATGCTGTGTTCTGTTTGCTAAAAACTCTTCAATCCAGCCACACAGCTGGTCTGATATTCCGCGGGCTCTTACTTTGTTTATCAGGCGACAGTGCGGAACTGTATCGAACGCATTCCGGAAGTCAAGAAAAACAGCATCTACCTGGGAGCCTGTATCTAATATTTTCTGGGTCTCATGAACAAATAAAGCGAGTTGGGTCTCACATGATCACTGTTTCCGGAATCCATGTTGATTCCTACATAGTAGATTCTGGGTTTCCAAAAACGACATGAGCAAAACTCGAGCAAAAAACAAGTTCTAAAATTCTACAACAGATCGACGTCAGAGATATAGGTCTACAGTTTTGCGCATCTGTTCGACGACCCTTCTTGAAGACTGGGACTACCTGTGCTCTTTTCCAATCATTTGGAACCTTCCGTTCCTCTAGAGACTTGCGGTACACGGCTGTTAGAAGGGGGGCAAGTTCTTTCGCGTACTCTGTGTAGAATCGAATTGGTATCCCCTCAGGTCCAGTGGACTTTCCTCTGTTGAGTGATTCCAGTTGCTTTTATATTCCTTGGATACTTATTTCGATGTCAGCCATTTTTTCGTATATGCGAGGATTTAGAGAATGAACTGCAGTGTGGTCTTCCTCTGTGAAACAGCTTTGGAAAAAGGTGTTTAGTATTTCAGCTTTACGCATGTCATCCTCTGTGTCAATGCCATTATCAACCCGGAGTGTCTGGATATGCTGTTTCGAGCCACTTACAGATTTAACGTAAGACCAGAACTTCCTAGGATTTTCTGTCAAGTCGGTACATAGAATTTTACTTTCGAATTCACTGAATGCTTCACGCATAGCCCTCCTTACGCTAACTTTGACATCGTTTAGCTTCTGTTTGTCTGAGGAGTTTTGGCTGCGTTTAAACTTGGAGTGAAGCTCTCTTTGCTTTCGCAGAAGTTTCCTAACTTTGTTGTTGTACCACGGTGGGTTTTTCCCGTCCCTCACCGTTTTACTCGGCACATACCTGTCTAAAACGCATTTTACGATTGCCTTGAACTTTTTCCATAAACACTCAACATTGTCAGTGTCGGAACAGAAATTTTCGTTTTGATCTGTTAGGTAGTCTGAAATCTGTCTTCTATTACTCTTGCTAAACAGATAAACCTTCCTCCCTTTTTTTATATTCCTATTAAATTCCATATTCAGGGATGCTGCAATGGCCTTATGATCACTGATTCCCTGTTCTGCACATACAGAGTTGAAAAGTTAGGATCTGTTTGTTATCAGTAGGTCCAAGATGTTATCTCCATGAGTCGGTTCTCTGTTTAATTGCTCGAGGTAATTTTCGGATAGTGCACTCAGTATAATGTCACTTGATGCTCTGTCCCTACCACCCGTCCTAAACATCTGAGTGTCCCAGTCTATATCTGGTAAATTGAAATCTCCACCTAAGACTATAACATGCTGAGATAATTTATGTGAAATGTATTCTAAATTTTCTCTCAGTTGTTCTGCCACTAATGCTGCTGAGTCGGGAGGTCGGTAAAAGGAGCCAATTATTAACCTAGCTCGGTGGTTGAGTGTAACCTCCACCCATAATAATTCACAGGAACTATCCACTTCTACTTCACTACAGGATAAACTACTACTAACAGCGACAAACACTCCACCACCAGATGCATCCAATCTATCCTTTCTAAACACCGCCTGTACCTTTGTAAAAATTTCGGCAGAATTTATCTCTGGCTTAAGCCAGCTTTCTGTACCTATAACGATTTCAGATTTGGTGCTTTCTATCAGCGCTTGAAGTTCCGGTACTTTACCAACGCAGCTTCGACAGTTGACAATTACAATACCGATTGCTGCTTGGTCCCCGCATGTCCTGAGTTTGCCCCACACCCATTGAGGCTGTTGCCCTTTCTGTACTTGCCCAAGGCCATCTAACCTAAAAAACCGCCCAGCCCACGCCACACAACCCCTGCTACCCGTGTAGCCGCTTGTTGCGTGTAGTGGACTCCTGACCTATCCAGCGGAACCCGAAACCCCACCACCCTATGGCGCAAGTCGAGGAATCTGCAGCCCACACGGTCGCAGAACCGTCTCAGCCTCTGATTCAGACCCTCCACTCGGCTCTGTACCAAAGGTCCGCAGTCAGTCCTGTCGACGACGCTGCAGATGGTGAGCTCTGCTTTCATCCCGCTAGCGAGACTGGCAGTCTTCACCAAATCAGATAGCCGCCGGAAGCCAGAGAGGATTTCCTCCGATCCATAGCGACACACATCATTGGTGCCGGCATGAGCGACCACCTGCAGATGGGTGCACCCTGTACCCTTCATGGCATCTGGAAGGACCCTTTCCACATCTGGAATGACTCCCCCCGGTATGCACACGGAGAGCACATTGGTTTTCTTCCCCTCTCTTGCTGCCATTTCCTAACGGGCCCCATTACACGCCTGACGTTGGAGCTCCCAACTACCAGTAAGCCCACCCTCTGCGACCGCCCGGATCTTGCAGACTGAGGGGCAACCTCTGGAACAGGACAAGCAACCATGTCAGGCCGAAGATCAGTATCAGCCTGATACAGAGCCTGAAACCGGTTCGTCAGACAAACGGGAGAGGCCTTCCATTCGGCCCTCCGGAATGTCTTTCTCCCCCTGCCACACCTTGAGACGACCTCCCACTCTACCACAGGTGAGGGATCAGTCTCAATGCGGGCAGTATCCTGGGCAACCACTGTCTTAGTCCGATCGGGGGATGCGTGGGATGAGCTACCCATCCCCGACAAACCCTCATCCGGACCCCCACAGTGATGCCCATTGGCAACAGCCTCAAGCTGTGTGACCAAAGCCAACACTGCCTGAAGCTGGGAGCGAAGGGATGCCAACTCAGCCTGCATCCGAATACAGCAGTTGCAGTCCCTATCCTCGCTGAAAACTGTTGTGCAAAGAACGTCTGAACTAATCTACAGAGAGCGCAAACAAATCGACACAAAATTTAAACGGTTATTAAAATACAAGATTGCCTAGTAAATGCAGTAATGCTGCTATTTGCGCACTGCTGACACACTGCTCGGCGGCGGAAGGAGACTACACGATTTTACACTGTTCAGGTACTAAAACGCGATGCTACAACTCTCAAATACTATAATACGCCCGAAATTTATGAATTAAACAATGCAAGTACCAAAAACACGCAAAGAAATTAAGAATTAAACTATGTAACAAATGAGTGAGCTAGGAGTATACGACTTGCTGCTGCAGCTGCTTATCCAACGGCGGCAGGGAGCAGACGTCACTATATCGCGAGACGAAGGAAACCTCGAGAATTTGACAGCAATGTATTCTAAGACTCTTTGATTAGTTGCCATTTTACATACGACATATATCGTAGGAGATATTTTACTACATTTTTCAGAGTTACATTTGTTATTAAAAACCCCTGTGACATACAAACGCTGAGGCAGGTAATGGGTACACAGGGTAATTCACGAAGGTATGCAAACATTTTAATATATTATTGTAGAAGTAAAACTAAAGAAAAAAGTTCAAATAAACACAGGTCCGCAACTGTTTAGTTGCGGAGTTACGATTAATAAAAGATTTTGCCTGTAATTTAAAAACTTCGCTTATATGAAGCCATCGCAAAATTGTACAAGGTTACAATAAAGCACGATTTCCATTTATTTAGTTGTTATTGATCTGGTGAAGCTAATCAATCATGTCCCAGAAGTGTATCTGTAGTAGTTTTCCAGAACGTGCAGAGAAACAAAGAAGTAGTTTCGTGAAATTTTTAATTTATTAACTACTTGGCCCAATTTGTTTCCTTCACATTCGCCATAAATAAACACCATATCGGCATATTCCTCTGTCGTACATTTGAAAGGCATCCTTAGGTCATAAATAATCTACAAACTACAACAGTTACTATGTGGTTTCACTTAAATACACTGTTGTTATAATGTTCTTTCACTGAACAATAGAGAAAACTAACTCGTTTCACGGTTAGGAAACGACTGAAACAACTCACTAACGGTTGCCAACAATGATATAAACGTTTCTACATTCTTGATGGAAAGTAAGCAAATTTACTTGTATATAAATCTTTGCTTCTCTGGATGTTCTGGAAAACTACTGCGGATACACGTCTTCGACATGTTTTATTAGATTCACCAGACCAATAACAACAAAATAAATGGAAATTGTGCATTACTTTAACCTCGTACAATTTTGTGATGGCTTCATATTAGCGAAGTTTCTAAATTTCAGGCAAAACTTCTATTAGCTGTAACTCTGTAATTTAACATTTGCGGACTTGTGTTTATGTGGACTTTTTTCTTTAGTTTTACTAACCTATTAAAATATTTGCATAGCTTCGTGAAACTCCCTCAGGTATTTTAAAAAAAATCTAGAATAAGATATATCGATATTCAAAAATGTCATTATATACACAATATATCGACAAAAGGGATCGATATATAGACATGCTGATGGGAAAAATATCGACGTACCTGCCTCTAAGAATATCGGTTGCACGTTGTAAGTATACTGCTGCTTATGGAGGTGTGTATTTCAGTACTTATTTATTATTAGATTTTCCGTACATCAACAAGCTAGCAGCCTGCCAATCCCCCTTAGAACAAGAATTGAAAGGAAAGCGATGCACGTTCACGCTTGCCGATAACCACTTTGGTAACAACGGTTATTGCATGTAAGAGGCACAATAAAAGGTGTCCGATGGGTCCGTCGTTCAGTTTCGTGACGTATCGGATCTGTCCAGAACACTTCCCTGTCTTTTTTTTCCATTGCTGCCAACGCTTGCGACATAGCAGTTGTAGTGTAGAAATGTTGTGGTGAAGTTAAACGTTGCAGTTTCTGTTGGTAGCACCGATTACGTCAGCATCTCCCCTCACACGTCTCCGCCACCGATAAGACCAATCTTTACGCTCAGGTTTTTGTTCATCATTTTCAGCGAATGTTTTTTGAAGAATGCCGGTGTGAAGAAGTAGCACACTAGTAGCGTTAAAAATTTATTTTACTGCCACTGGTGTGCTGTTTCTTGACATCGGAAATCTTGTTATTCCATTCACACCGCCACCCACTACTCCAATGGGTGTACTTCTTTGTGTCCCCTTTACTTGCTCCGTACAGTTAAAGAGAAAGACTGGACGAGACGAAACCCTCACAGACTGGAAGTAAAATTATGTTCTACTACAATTTCAAAAGTGCAGGACATGTTTAGCGAAAATTTGTGAAAAAAATATAATATACTATAAAAATATCTTACTAGATATTGCCGTTTTGGTATCGATGTATTCGTGAAAAATATATGGCCGATACATGTCGTCATTTCTTGGAAAAACATCGATGTCTCGACACTTTTATGAAGAGAGTGTAATGGGACATCCCACTCTAACATTAGTTTTCCTCAACAGTAGTTGTCGATACCAGTGTTATTTTTCGATTTTGGGCTGGTGAGTATTATCCTAGTTGCTTTTCTGAAAACTTTCGTGTAATTTTATAGACAGTATGTTATATTTCAAGCTAAAATTTATGGAAAGGAATTACTTTATGAAATATTCTAGTTTCGATGTTATAATCGATAAGTACTAGTTCTGAATGTAGAGCTAAAATTATTTTTTTAGAAAGATCTGAATTTACAAAATATTGGCACACTTGAAATTTGTATTATTAATTATGCAATCCTGCTCTGTTTACTATGTTTATTTCTGGATTCATTTATGAAATAATAATCGAAATTAATAATGTAACGAAAGCTAGTAGGAGTTCATTTATTAAGAAAAATTGTAAAGCCTTTGAAATGTTGTTTTCTCCACAGAGTGGGAAAATCGTAAGTTTGCCTCGGATGTGATCGCACGTATTTTTGCATAACAGGTGCGAACAATGTAAATTCGGCTTTGTTAATGTGAAAAATCGAAAGACTGTGTGATATATTTAAATATGAGAAAACATATTAACGTAAAAAAAATCTGCACCAACAATCTTCAAATTTATTTAGCTCGAACCAACCGCAAGGACCTGATGTGAGACATTCAGACCCCCTAGACAAGAAGAACTGGAACCAACTCATCATGACAAGCTAAGTAAACTTGAAAGTTTATTGTAACCTTCGCTCCTCTCAGAATCTTCATAAAGACTTTGCTTATTAATTAACTGGACTGGGCATTGTGTAATGTGGACAATAGCTAGAAATAGGAAGGAGATTACAAGTCCTAATACAGTAGCAACGAAAGTGGCAAAATCGCATTTTCCCATGCAGCTAGTATTCGCTATAAGTATCAAGAAGGCATGAGGCCAATCAGTTTGTGTGGCAGGTATTAAACATTCAAGGCGACGACGGTTACTTTGGGTAGTAGAATATGTGATGGAGAATGTAATGAACAAAGAGCAATAGAAAATGTTGGTTCAGATCGAGGACTACTGAAGTGGACAAAAGAAACACTAGAGAAGTTGATGGACAGTAAGTAACGGAGAAATTCGGCTTAGAGGTCCGACTAGTGAAGAAAAGTACGATAACTGATAGAGAATATGGTAAACGGTGATTAGTAAAGAAATGTGGCTCAGATGTACAACTGTCGAAGTAAGTAAAGAGGGATATCGTGAATGCAGTTCACAGAGAAAAAGGTAGAATTAGATCGCCAGTAAAGAGGAAGAGAGGAGATGGCGCAGATAAGGATGTTGGATTCGCTAGCGGCTGGGCGCAGTATTTGTCTGTGCAGCGAGGTAGAGATGCGATTCCGAGCGGGTTGAGACAAACACGACACGACACCAGCTGTTTAGCCAGTAGCTGGGCGGAAGACAGGACACGAACTTCGGCTCGGCGGCACTGGGAAGCGTAGGCTGAGGACTTGTTGTAAGAAGACAAAGCAATCCACGTACAGTTACTGGCATCACTATTTTAAACCAAACAACTGCTTTTGTTGTTATAACCAGTGCTTGATTTGTGATGGTATGCCATACCGATACCTCTGGTAAGTCACAGTACTGGTACCTCTTCTTTTTTATAACTCAAGCACTGGTCATAACTGTTACTACTTGTACTTGTTTTATTTCTTCAGTATCATGTCAAATCCAAAAGGTCAAACCAAACTGAACATATCTGGAAGGAACTGTTGTAAATAAGTGTTCATTTTCATAGCCCATTATGTACTCTCACAGATGGATCAATCTGAATTTACAAGCAGAGGAGAGGTGATGTGTGGAAAGAATCGAAGAAAAAGAACTGAACACATGCCAAATAAGAAGCTATGTATCACTGGCTGAATGTGTTACAATTGGCTCATTATACCTTATTCTAAACATATATACCGTGTATCTTTGATGAGGCTCAAATTGCAGTCCGGCAGAAATTTTCGTATGTCACTAATATACCTAATACAGCTGATGCATAACCGTTCACAGTAAGCAAATAAATGAATATATTATAACAAAACGTTCAACATTCCATGCAGAACCAATCACAAAATATTTTAATTTCATACTTTTCACAGTTTTACTTTTGAAGAAAGGTAAGCAACTCGGCCACAAAATATTATACTTGGACCTATAACTGTTAGTGGATGCTCCCCCCACACACACTATGCAATGATTCCTGATTCTGTAATTACTTTCTCTGGGTGTGGATGGTAGCAGGGATTGGGACAATACAAAATATGTAAAAGACATATCTCCTTTTGCAATAAACATATTTATTTTACTGCAGTTGTTTTTAATATGTCATACTAAAATATCACATTCATTGCAACAGTAACTCCAACACAAGAGGTACAAGTGTCTGTAACGCTGGAAATGCATCTCCTGCTATTTCCACCTATTGTACTACAAATATTTTCCTTATTTTGTCACCTGAGGATATGACATTTCTGTCTCTTTATATATTGTAATTGTTTTACTGTTTGTATATATATATTTGTATGCATTTATGTCGATGTATAATTCGTTTGTTTTGTAAACATTGTTTGTATTTTTTACGCTTGGTCTAGCCTAGGGGAAACTATGCTATCGAACGACTACATCAGCCGGCCGAAGTGGCCGTGCGGTTAAAGGCGCTGCAGTCTGGAACCGCAAGACCGCTACGGTCGCAGGTTCGAATCCTGCCTCGGGCATGGATGTTTGCGATGTCCTTAGGTTAGTTAGGTTTAACTAGTTCTAAGTTCTAGGGGACTAATGACCTCAGCAGTTGAGTCCCATAGTGCTCAGAGCCATTTGAACCATTTGAACGACTACATCGATAGGTCGTGTGGAGAACCAAAGTGTTTAGGATCTTTGGTAGTGTTAACTCTGCCGCATGGTGCACGGGCAGAGAGGGTCTGGCTGGAGTATTGCGGTTGAGCAGGTGTATTGTGTGACGCTCCCGCGAGCTGACGCGCTTTCGGGGTTTGGCGGCATGTAGTTGCGCTCGACTTGCTATGATAGTTTCTGATACGGTGTAGCGGGCGGGAAGCATTAGCTGGCACACATCAAGAGCCCGTTTCGCCAGGTGACCGTGTCGAGAAGAAGGCGCGCCAACATCCAGCTTCTGCAACAACGACGGCCGACAATGAGTGACTGTCACCACCTCCTCGACCGACGACTTCAAACCTTCAATCAACCAACTACGAAGACTGGAAGCACGTAAACTTTTAGAACTGTATGTCAGACCTCAGCTTTTAAAATTGTTCCATTCACAAAATTACAGCAACCTTTGTTGCTCATTGTCCCAATTGCATTTCCAAGCACGTTCCCTTCCTTTTCCAGAATGAACCCGAGTGTCGTTGCAATTCAAACGCCAGCATTAGAGTAATATCATTCCATTTCGCAGCTTTAATTTCAAAATTCAGTTAAAGTATTCATAGCTGGCTACAATATTTAGATTACACAAGCACAAATTAAAAGTGCGAGTTTTGTTACCATATTTTAGCTTACCTGTGACTGCAGCCCAGCTTGGTATGTACTAAATTTTACTATTGTTAATTGCTCAGAATCATTTAATTCAAGTTCAAAGTTAAATCTCTTATTTCTAAATTGCGTAGATTCAAGTAGCTTTTGAAATCATTGTTGAGGTAGCCCAAGACTAACCTTATTTTATTGAATTTCGTAGTGCTTCAGAAACAAAGTTCACTATTAATTTCAATCACTAAATTAACTTTCAATTTTCCGGTTTTATTAATTCTTTTGCTAAATTAAGTCTGAGTGTAGCGAAATTTATTACTTCTGACAAACTTTCAGTTTTCACACAACACGTGGCAACCTTCAGTTGCCACACTTTTAGTGCTAATTATATGTGCAATAACCTTTCTTTTTGAGTTATTATAGTAGTTGTCCATAGGACTGGCGACCATAATTTTCCCCAATACTCAAACAGCTAATTAACGCCAATTAATTGCTAACGTAATGACTGCACAATTACTTTCTTTATTAATTTTACCTTTTCCTCAAAATCAATTTCCACCAATTTCATTTGCATTTTTCCTTTCATTTAGATGTAACCCTTTCCTCCCTCTTTACCGACAAATTAACTTCGGTGACGATTGCTTTTCCCAAATTTCCATTGGGTGCACACGGTTTAATTTTTCACTGTCATTGAGGTCGATAAGTGAGGGGGAGTTTACACGTGGCGACCTGGTGACAGGACAATCTTCAGATTTGAAATTGATCTGGACACGAATTTTGTATTGTGCAAATTTCGTAACAAAGTACTGGTTACGAACAGGCTGTTACGTCAGCAAGAATAAGTAGTTGGAGTAATCCTAATTATATTTGAGATTTGGCATTTATATTGAAAATTATTATAATGAGTGAAGGCAACAATTACCAAAATTTGGTAGACTTGGATACGGAACAATCGGTCGAACAGTGGGAAACGCGCACCGCGGTACCCATTGTTCAGGGGCAGGCGGCTAGCATGAAAGACGCGACCGCTGAAACGCAACAAAGAGCAGAATTGGAATTCCAAACCTTAGAAAATGTTTCAGAATCGGCAGTGATAATCAAATCTGTACCCCTTGATGACGAATACGGAGGAACAATTAAAGAGGCACCCGCTACGGAAGTAAAACCGCTGGTTTCCGGGAATTTAGCTGATTTATTGAATGTTTTGATTAACGAAGTCAAGGCTCAGTCTAGCAAGATAGAAACTTAATCGGCAGAAATTAAAGCTCAGGCTGCCAAGCAAGAAGCTCAGTCTGCCAAGCAAGAAGCTCAGTCTGAAAAAATTGAACGGAGGCTAGACAATCAGAACAAAGCTATTAATGATGTTAACAACAATGACAAACTGCCTATTGGCTTCTGTCTCGGGTTCTTCGGCCGACGTTCATCTAATGATTTTTCTGACGTTTCGCCAGCACCAGTGGCTGGCATTGTCAAAGCTTCACCCTCCATTGCCGGTGGTGAACACGTGCGTCTCGCGGGCCCCGAGGAATCGGTTCATGACGTCATCAAAAAGGCTGAAAGCGTGACAGCGCTGCCTGGTGACTAGACCTGTAAACAACTCTGTTGACGTAAGTGACGTCACACGTTGGCTACAGTGTGTTTATACAGACTTGCCTTCAGCTGTTGTTTTGGAATGTCAAATCAATCCATATTGTTCGAATGAAGCTTCCGTTAACAGAATAAAATGTAGAAAGAAGGTTTAAATGCGAATAATCTGTATTATGGTGACATGATAAATCTGCAGCGTAGTCAAGGTTACATAATAGAGCCATACGTGATTGATTGAAACCAACTCATTACAAATCATTGGTCGAAAGGCAGAGTGATTTATAGCATAACACATATTACGCATTGCGGACAATGTGTCTAAATGTTTTTAGCGCATTAACTGCAGCTTACTAATGTAGGCTAACTACCACTGAGACGTTTGCAGCACGAATTTGTCTTTGAACCCATACCAGCAGTAGCAAATGCGGAAAAACGAATCAAATATGGTAAAGGATGCGTAGTGGAACGCCCATTGCATTTTTCCAGTTTGTGTACGATATCTGTACGTAATATGCATCAAAACACGTCGGATGCTTGTTCATTTTCTAATATATGTTTTTTGGGGATGACCTAGTAGTTTTATTTTTTTTATTATGAGAAATGCGTTAAATGTGGGAAAGTGCATTTAAATATGCCACAAACAAATATAAGGCAAAGACACACATCTGTCTGTTACCACAACCCTTATTTCTCATTCGCTGTGTTCCACAACTGTCAACGAAATTATCGCTTTTCAACCTAATGTAGACCTCAGACTATGCTACAAATAAAGTTATTACTCCAGTCGAGGTTTCTAGGGAAAAGGGGGCGAAATCCAGTATAGTGCTCTTGCCCAGATACGTGCTCTTGCCCTGTGTGTGTTACCGATATGCTTAAATTTTGATCGTTGTTTTTCTGTAAACAAACTGCTATATGCCAATCACATCTTCCTGTATGTAGTTTCTCAAAAATCCAGTTTATGTGATCTTCAAATAAAAAGAGCTCAATGAGGGAATATTAATAGATCGAAGCAATACTGACATCTCTAAATTGGAAGACTGCTATAGATGGAAGTCACTGATTGTCAGAGTGTGTCAGTGGGACAAAACATTTGAAGTAAATCACGAAGCTTTAGGTTAGTTCAACTATTACTTCTTAATGTAGTAGGCAGTCACAATTTTCTTCCGTATTTTTATGTATATACATACTACACCAGCAACCAAATGGTACCGTTCCACTCGCAAATAGAGAGAGGGAAGAAAGGCTGTCTATCATCCGAGCCCTGATTTCTCATGCCTTCTAAATTTTCTCAATAGTCTTATACAAAATAATACTCCCACATAGTTTGAAACTACTGGTAACCTATCTAGCACCCAGCCTCTGAGTTGCTTCAATGTGTTACTTAAATCTGACATGGATCTCAAACTTTAGAGCAGTACTCATGAATGTGTCACATAAGTGTTTGATACAGGTGGTCTAAGTGATCTTCCCCTCATTTCCAGTCACAAAACATATTCATCTTCCCAGAGGAAGGAAGTAATGACCCTGAAAGCTAGAAATGGTTTTTTTATTCAAGTGCTGTTTCTCTCATACTTTGTACAAAGCATTTCAGAATTTTACAATGAGTACTGGCAGCCCTACATATAATGGTAACATTAAAACCCTGTTAATTTGAACCTTAGTGTTAACTATCATATGTATCCTTGAGTAAGAACATTACGTTTAATTATAATTATAGGAGGAGAGGCTAGTAAAATAATTTTTTTACTTTGTATTTTATTAATATCTTAAGATTTTCAGTTTTCTGCCTGATGTCTTGCAGCAATCTTTTAAAGACTTTCAATCAGAATGTGAAATTCCATTTCATTCCAGTATTTTGTAAGTTCATTTCACTGAACAGAGTAAAATTACCCCTATTATGAACAACAAATACTATTAGGGAGTAAATATGTTGACATGTAAGTGAAAGACTCCGAAGACCCTGAAGAGACTTCTGTAAGAAGCTGCACTATCGATTTTACACAGTAATTTTACTCACATGAATCAAAAGTTCTGTTAACTTGCCATATCAGATTTGAATAATATCGCAAGATTTCATAACAGCCTCCATCACCGTCACCAGTAATGGTACTGGTATGTAATGGTATGGTGTACTGTAGCAGCACATTAAAAGTGTTTCAGTTGAATTGATTCTGCATTATCTCTCTTCCCCATGTCCTTGACATTAATGCTACCAAGTTATGTTCTTGTACGGTAATTAGTTTCCATGTTATTTTATTTATGTATCGTGTCAGAAGCAAACTAAAAAAAAAAAAAAAAAACAATATTAGATACATTACTACATACATACATACATTATGGTTTATGAATTAAAATAGTCAAGAATGAAATAAATGATTAGACACAGATTGTGTTGTCAAACATAAGGTAATTTTAATCAATACAGTGGATGCCCAAAAATTTGCAACGTCCAGTGCACTTTGTGTAGCGTTTACGAGGTACCCCATGGTGCACACAGTTGGAGGTAATGTGCACTGTAGTAGATGTGTTGATGTCTGCATGGCAGCTTCGCAGTCACACTGGAGATAGTCCACCCGGAAGCCCCACCCCTCCAGATTACTCTTGGATCTTGTGACAGAAGAACGCAGGCAGTTGAGTGATTTCCAAGTGGACCATTTCTCTGTGTGGCCTGGGGGAAATACTTCCTGCGGGATCGGCCACTCCTCCAGATGCTGGCATCTGACCTGCCATCTCTTCTCCCGGTGTTGATGTGGAGTGTCAGCGAGTGGTTCTGTACTGTGAAGGAAGCTCTTTCTAGACACAAGTCTTTGCTGTGCCAGTTGGTGGCCATGTAGTGGGTGGGCTTCGGATGTTAATGCCTTCTTCATTTCACTCCGTGCTGCTGTATCTCTTCGGATGTCTGGGGTGGGCTATGCCGGATAAGCAGTACAGTTTTTCCACAGGTGTGGCTCTTAGACAACCCGTAGTGATACGACGTGTCTCATTCAGAGCAACATCAACTTTCTTTGTATGTGTAGATCTGCACCATACTGGGCAAGCGTACTCAGCTGCAGAGTAGCAGAGGGCTAATGCGGATGTGCGCACTGTGTCTGGCTGTGCTCCCTATGGTGTTCCAGTCAGCTTCCTAACCACATTGTTCCTGGCAGCCACTTTTTGCTTTGTTTTTAAGCAGTGTTCCTTATATGTAAGAGCACAGTCCAGAGTGACTCCGAGGTATTTTGGAGTCTTGCAGTGTTATAAAGAGGTTCCTTCCCAATCTGTCTGCAAGGTTCTACTAGCCTGCCTGTTTCGGAGGTGGAAAGCACAGGTCTGGGTCTTAGAAGGATTTGGTTTCAATTGATTGTCCCTGTAATAGGCAGTTAATTCTTTCAGAGCATCAGTTAGCTTCCGCTCCACCCTCTCAAAGCTGTGATCTTGTGCTGTGATTGCTCGGTCATCTGCATATATGAAGCTTTGTGTTCCTTCTGGTAACGGCTGGTCATAAGTGTATATATTGTAGAGGGTGGGTGCCAGTACACTGCCCTGTGGCAACCCATTTTTCTGCTGCCTCCATCTGCTTCTTTGTCCTTGATATTCCACAAAATATCTTCGGTTCTGCAGAAGATTTCTAATTAGACAGGTTAGTTTGTAGTCCTTGGTGAGGTTGTATAGCTTCAACAAGAGTCTGTGGTTGACAGTGTTGTAGGCGGCTGAAAGATCTATAAACACCACTCCTGTTATCTGCTACCTTTGGAAGCCGTCCTCTATATGCTGTGTCAAATTCAACACCTGTGCTGTACAGCTCTTCCCTTGTCTGAATCCTGCCTGTTGAGGGATCAGTAATGGTTCTATCATATCTGTAATTCTTTGGAGGATCAACCTTTCCAATACCTTATACAGGTGGCATAGGAGGGAGATTGGCCTATAGCTTTTGGGGTCATCCTGGTCTTTCCCTGGTTTATGTATAGCTGTAATTTTTGCCTTCCGCCAAGATTTTGGTATCTTGCCACTCTTGACACAATTATTCATTAGCTCGAGTAGCCAGCACTTTGCGCCTGGACCAAAGTTCTTGATCTGTTCACTTCTTATGTCATCTACCCCTGCTGCTTTTCCGACTTTGCACTTATTTAGAGCTGAGTCGAGCTCATTCAAACTGAATGGTCGAGATAGAGTGTTTCCTTCTTGTTCGGGCTCCCTTTCCAGGGTTCGTCTCCCGATTTTACTGGTATGATCAGGTTTACCATTTTTCAAAAGCTGGTATGCGATCTGGTCTGCCTTCACATTTGTATGCGTATTGGGTTGGGAGGGATCATTGTTAAGGTGTCGTAACAATCGCCAGGCCTTTTGACTACTTCTACTCATCTCACATTCTGTCATCAGTTTAATCCACTGTTCTCTCTTCGCCTCAGAGATTCAGGAGAGAGTATTTTGCGCAGCCAGATAAGTCTCCTCGCTATAAGGGTTTTCTTCATATAGCATCCGTCCACCAGAGCAGCTGTTTCAGGTGTCACACCCTGCAGATACATTGTCCTACACCCTCTTGGAATTGATGCCCGGGAGCAATGTCTGACAGTTTGAACAAAGCTGTCATACTCTTCAGGAATAGGTCGCACAGACTTAATCTCCTTGTCCAGCATCTTAGCAAATTTTTTCCAATCAGCTTTCTTGAAATTGTATCTCCGTTTGAAATTCACCTCCTGTGGCCTTATTGCTGGAAGAACTTGACACAGTAGTGGCCTGTGTTGCGTCTTTGGTATAGGCGAGCACACTGATTTGGAGCAAAGCTGTGTGATGTCTTCACTCACAAAGAGGAGGTCAGGATTAAATCCACGTTGCCATCTGCCACTGTTGAAGGAAGGGGGGTAGCTTGCTGTCATGTATAAGAGACAACTGGCAGGATTCAGCCCAGGAGAGGACTGCCTCCCCATTTTCGTCATCTTCAGAGTATCCCCACAAATGACTATGGCTGTGAAAGTCACCGATTACTACAGACGTCTTGCTGTTATGGAAGTTCCTGGGTGGTGTGAAGGAAAATGCAGCCGAAGGGGGCTTATACACAGAGGTAGCCACGCAGTTACTCAGCTCCACTGAAATGACTTCGCTGTTATTTTCTACGGTGCAGTGAGCACTGATTATCTGAAGCCCTGGTCTTACAAATATAGCACTTCCATACTGAGAGTGCGGTGTTTCTGCAGCTAGTTTCATGCCCGGTATTTTTGGTCGTCTCTGTCGCTCATCTCTATGCGTCTCTTGTATACACAGGACGTTGCATTTTTTGTCACAGCATAGGTTGGATAACAGATGTTCTTTGGCTGATGATATGCCTTCAATATTTATAGATATGATAGTTAAAGTTGGCTCTGATAAGGACCGTTTATTTCCATGTTATAACATGTTAAATATAGAAAGTTTAACTGTAACCAAGCAGTAGTTTTCTTTGGTGACAATATCAGTTCCAGTGCACAACTGAATTCAAAAATCTGTCTTGTGGGGTGAAAATCCATTACTGCTGCTATCTTGTGCTGACAATGAGAGGACTTTCATAGAAATACTGAGTTATTTCATTTGTAATACAGTTTCATAGTTTTTGTAGTTGCTCACGATCTTTACACTTGCATGCAATGGGTGTAGCATCAGCATACAGAACTATCCTTGAATTTGAGGAGCAGTATTTTGTCATTTACACAAATCAACAAAAGAAAGTATCCCAGTACATAGTCCTGGGTACCCTGTATTACCTATCAGTAATGTTAGATCTGTATGTGCCACTCGCCATCCTTATGAGTGAAAACTGATTTGTGTTAGATAAGGTTTTATTAAACTGTGAACAATTATCAGCATAATTACCAGCCGTTTTCCCTTAGTATTTACTATCTCTCTCTACAAGCAACTGATAGAGATTAGCTAAAACAAATCTGTAATTTCAGATGGAGGTCTGTCTATATCTAAAATTATGTTTCCTTTCCCATCTATAGCTTATCGCAGAAAGTTGAGTAACACCTTCAACACGTAGGAATTACATCTTTGAGCACCAATTATTGCCGCTTTTTGCAACATCACCATAAGGTTTGATATCCCTACTGAAAGATGAGCAGAAATTCTTTGTTAATGGGTGCATAATAAGATTCTTTTTTGGTATACCAGTGCTCAGTAATAACTGAAACATCTGGTTTATTAAAACATGCTATTATGTCCAAATCATTGTGCTTATTTCCTAGGCTCGTAAAGTTTTGGAGGATGATCTTGGTTTGCAGGTTGCATTGTATCCACATATTTATTTATTTATTTTGTTACCATAAATATCCCCATTAAGCAAATCAGATGTGCTTGTCAAGCTGGGAAGAGGAAACAAAAAGGCCACACATGTACAAAATAATAATAAAAGGAAATATCCCAAAAGAGTTCCTGACAGCAAAATGTAAAACTTAATTGTTTTTGGATATATTACTTCTTATATCCTTCATTCAAAAATTTAAGAAGGCTGTTAGTTTAGTGTCTTCAAGGCATAATGCTGTTTCATTGAGCATCGCAACAAACAAGTCTGAGATAGTAGTGTACTATGATACTACCTATGAAGAAATTGATGCACTGGATGTGAAGTGCACAGTTTAGTCTACTTAGCAGAAGATGGCCCTGCACTGTTCTATACCATCATGAATATACCTATACATTAGTGATATATTCATCACTGACAGAAAATTGAATAATCACATTTTTGCTTCAAGTTTCTGAAATGGCAGTTGATGAGATCATATCTGAAGAGACAGCTATCAACCCACACTTTCACCATGAGGCAGGACTAGCAATTACCAGAATTCTGAAATGTGGATCTTGTAAACCTAGAGTTGCTCTAGGAAAACAAGTAAGATGTGACACATGTCCCAGATCAAAACTGAGAAAATAAAAGGTTGCTGTATTAGTCATAGCATACAAATATGCAGTGAATAACAAGTTTGAAATGACTGTGTTCGCCGACCGGGGTGGCCGAGGGGCTCTAGGCGCTAGTCTGGAACCACTACGGTCGCATGTTCGAATCCCGCCTTGGGCATGGATGTAGTTATAAGTTCTAGGGGACTGATGACCTCAGAAGTTAAATCCCATAGTGCTCAGAGCCATTTGAACCAACCATTTTTTGACTGTGTTCAAAGCTATGTAGGCTTCTTTAATTCCTGGTTTAAGTAATTCACATTATTTCATTGCTGTTTGCTGCTGTCATCCATAAATACCTGAATGTTAACAACTACTTTGTTACTTTAAAACCTTCAACATGTTCACTGTGGCTGACACAAAGGTAAATAAGAGCTACTAACACCGTGCTTTTAAGTGTCATCCGCAGTGAATCAAAACAAGAACATTTTTGCAATTTAATTGAAAGTCCTAATTCCGCTTCCTTTTTCAGGCATGTTTATTTTTAAATATTAAAACTGATGAGAGTTTCATTACTAGACCACTAATTTTGAAATCTGGATGACATCATCCCAGCACTGCAACAAAATGTGCACTATACACAACAGGTTAAATGCAATCTCTCCTCTCCACAAATTTGCACCTCAGATGTGTTGTATGTCATATAATACTACAGTTAATTTTCCATATATCTGAGCAAAACCAGTTCTTGTGTGTCCAAGTTTATCTCATCTAGACATTGCACCTTTCACTTAACTTTAGTGTGCTTTACAATAAAATTTGTATGAAAAGTTTTCCGTGTAAATTACCTATTCTACACCTACAGCTAATGCTTGTGTAACCCAGTGTGCCATTCAGGTGGGTTTACTTGTGTGTCAATATAATTGTCAGGTTTGGTATGAAAGGGTTTCTTGAAATATATTCCCACATAAATTTTTTAGTATATATTCTCAGCTGCAAAATATATTACGCACTGTCAGTGCCATTTCAATGCAAAAATTTTAAATCATGCTGGGGAATATACCAATAACACAGTTCCAGCCCACCTCAGAAATTTGATTTTAGTTGCTTCAACCAATGACAATTACGGACCAAGTCTTGCACTGCCCTGTTTTGTGTATTAACCCGTTGGCTGGCATGAAGGTGCCGGTGGTCACAGCAGACTGCTCTGCTGGAGCCAGCAGTGATATAACAACAACCAGGTATCAGCAATTTTACACTTTAATCTTACTGAGGAAAAATATTTACTTATATTTGATATTCCTTGCCATTTCCAGACTATTTTTGGGTGTGCAGCATTTTTATTTAAATGTCTTACAAAACCAAACGATTAAATGACTACAAAGTTATTCATGAATTCATTTTTAGATACATATTTAACTGTGTAAAGGATAATTCCTGAAACAGTAATTAGCAATCTAGCTGTTCTTTTTAGCCACAACTGTACAGATGCATATACTTCACACTCAAAGTTCCTAAATGCCTGCTTAACACATTGACTACCATGCTGCTCACAGCAGAGCAGGACACTTAATGCTGTATGCCTGACCTGGTGGTGAAACATCCATTACTAATCATGTCAGGGTCAAGGAATGCAGAAGATAATCTCTCAGGGAGTACTATAATCTAAAAACGTAAAATTATAACTAAAAAGGCCATTTCCAATTATGTCTACCAAGCAAATTATGCTTTCAGTCAGTGATTTATTTTGCCATAAATGACTAGTGAACGCACATGCCAGAGGATGGTAAATATTCATACTTTGCCTCTGACAAGCAGCAAAGCCATTAGAAACAGCTATGCACGTAGTCCAATTTATGTTGAAATTATCACCTGGGTATTTTAATTAAATTTGATCTACTATAAGCAACATGATAAAGGAATCAAAAGAAACACACACACACACTGAATTAATTTCTTTATTAACAACGCTCGGATTTCCACATCACCATAGAGGTACCAAGCTTGATGCGTTACTCGTTTTTTTACGTGGCGAGTTTCCCCAGTAGGCATATAAACCATAAAATAGACAAAAAGCTACTTCTCGCTGTCTTCTCTTCTTTGGATTTTCACTTCAGAAGCTGAAACATCCATTACAAAAACAGATTACATCACTCACAAATCTGGATTCAGTCACTGCAATTCATACCTATTTTACTGTAAAAAATACTAACTATGATGAATGATGTAATTTTGAACATTCAAAATTTTTCAAATGTGCATGTTACTGACGTTAGAATACAGTTACTACACAATTTTTGATCAGGAAAAAGTTACGATGATTGCAACTTAAATACCGAAGCCATTTGTTATGAGAATACGCCGTTACTACAAATAATTCACACAGAAGCATTGAAAGAAACTTTACTGGTTAACATAATGCATCAGAACACTATAGGCACAAAGAATGAAATTTCTGTAGATTTACCATACACTTTACTTTTCTTGAGCATTATAAGATTACTAACGGAAGTTACTGACGGTCCATTATCTGGAATATAACCTATCCTTTCTCCTCTGCAAACATCTGCTTTTGCAGCAAGTACTATCAATTTTTTCCGTGATTGAAAAGCTTTAATGCACACAAATCACAAAACCCGCCGTTATACACAAACACCCACCCACAAGGCATTAGCATGTCATGTTCAAAGAATATCCCCGTTTCGAAAACTACCAGCGATATTGGCTAGCGTGAGAGACGACGTCATGTCATGATGTGACGTCATGATTCCTCGGGGCCCGCGAGACGCTTTTGTGGTGAACTGGAGGCGAGCTCGCGGCCGCAGTCTATATGTAGCTGGCGCACCAACGTCGGAGGGCTTCTCCGCGGTCATTTCCGGTGCGGTTCTCCTCTTGCTACCTGCGACGGTCGTTCGCTGCAGTACGGGCAGCCAGGATCCGTTTACCTTAAGGCTTTCCTCTTTCTTGTTGAAACTGTTCGCGTGTTTTTGTATTTCTACAGCTTCTCTGTACAAGCGCGTGTGATAGTGCTTCTCTACAGTCAGAACTTCCGTGTCGGCGAATTTTATTACGTGGTCGGTCTCATTCAGTGCATGCTCTGCCACGGCCGATTTCTCCACCTGCCGCAATCTGCAATGTCGCTTATGCTCTTTGATCCTGGTGTTAATTGATCGTCCAGTCATTCCGACATAAACTTTTCCGCATGTGTATGGTATACGGTATATTCCCGACATTGCAAGTGGGTCTCTTTTCTCCTTCGCCGATCTAAGACACTCTTTGATCTTCCTTGTCGGTTTGAAAATCGTCCTTACGCCGTGTTTGCGCAATATACGGCCGATTCTGTCCGTCTCTCTGGGAATGTATGGCAGAAAGGCCGTACCCGACATTTCTTTTTCTGGTTCCTTACTTCGCCGAGTGTTTGGCTCTGTTACACTTCTAATGTAATTTGTGGAGTACCCATTGCTCCGCAGGACAGTTTCCAGGTGTTGCATTTCTCGTTTGAGGTGTTGAGGCTCACATATTCGTCCTGCTCTCGTTACGAGCGTACTAATCATGCCTCTTTTCTAGCCCGGGTGGTGGTTTGACAGATTGTGCAGGTATCGGTCCGTGTGTGTCGGTTTCCGATACACACTGTGTCCCAGGTTTTCGCCGTCCCTTGTGACCAGCACATCTAGAAATGGCAGTTTCTTGTCCTTTTCTACTTCCATGGTAAATGTTACGTTGACATGGAGGCTGTTCAAGTGTCTCAGGAATTCACCGAGCTGTTCTTCACCATGGCTCCACACCACGAAAGTATCATCGACGTACCTGTACCACACCTTAGGTTTGCAAGTCGCCGAGTCCAGTGCCTGTGCTTCGAATTGTTCCATGAAGAAGTTGGCCACCACTGGACTGAGAGGACTACCCATGGCGACACCTTCCAGCTGTTCGTAGAAATCGTCATTCCACGTGAAATAGCTCGTGGTGAGACATGCATGGAAGAGCTTTTTGATGTCTTGCGGGAACATGGAACCGATGTGCTCCAGAGCGTCACTGAGTGGCACTTTCGTAAATAACGAAACAACTTCAAAACTGACCAGGATGTCGTTTGGCGCAAGTTTCAGTTTCTTCAGCTTCTCAATGAAATGTCGTGTGTCCTTAATGCATGTGTCGGTCTTCCCCACATGCGGCTGGAGCAGAGAGGCCAAGTGTTTCGCCAGTTTATACGTTGGTGAGCCAGGAGCGCAACGATCGGTCTCAGTGGAACGTTGTTCTTATGGATCTTGGGTAATCCATACACCGAGGCGGTAAGGCTTCGGTGTTGCGCAGGTTTCTCTGTATGTCGGCCGGCAGAGAAGACGCCTTGATTAATCGATTCGTATTCCGAGTGATACGCTGCGTCAGATCTGCTCTTAGTTTTCGGTACGTCGTCGGATCTAATAGGTCTCGGATCTTTTGCTCATAATCTTCGGTCTTCATTACGACGGTCGCATTCCCCTTATCGGCAGACAGTACCAATATACTCTTGTCGGCGTTGAGATTCTTAATGGCTTGTACCTCTTCTTTCTTCAGGTTGCAAGCTGGTGGTTTTGCTCGGCGCAGTATCCTGGCTGTTTCAGCGCGTATTTCCTCTGCCCTTTCACAAGGGAGGGTCCGAATGGCTGCTTCGGTGTTGGCAATGATATCCTCCATAGGTATAGTTCTCGGGATGATAGCGAAATTCCCTCCTTTTTGAAGAACAGACACTTCCTCTTCGGTCAATTGTCGTTCAGTGAGGTTGACCACTGTGTGTGACATGTCGGGAATCGCCTTGTCGGTCTGCTTCCGGCATCTTTCAAACTTTTTCTTTCACCGCTCGGTGCAGCGCTCGAGTTCGTTCTGCATGCTCATGTGAGTGATGCTGTCGATCTTGTCCCAGTCGTCTCGATGCATTCTGCTACTTAGTTAATAGAAAATGTCCAGAAGTTCCTGATCCATTCTTGCCAAGACTCTCCGTGTTGTATGTATTCACTCACGAAGAAAAGCTCGTTCCATTCTGTCGTAGATACGATGTGCTTGGGCGGTGGTGAATAGGCGCTTGCATCTCAAGAACTTCGGTGTAGCACATTCATCTCGGCACCGTGACAGAAAGGCGAGAGAGGACATCAGTCGCGCTTTCTTCTTCCGTCGTTGGTATAGGCGTCGGTACAATCTGCAAATCTCCTCTCCGTAGAGGCGTAATACAAAACTGTTAAGGCTTTCGTGGCCACTTGTTGGCAAACTGCCTATTGGCTTCTGTCTCGGGTTCTTCGGCCGACGTTCATCTAATGATTTTTCTGACGTGCATAAGCGACATTGCAGGTTGGGGCAGGTGGAGAAATCGGCCGTGGCAGAGCATGCACTGAATGAGACCGACCACGTAATAAAATTCGCCGACACGGAAGTTCTGCCTGTAGAGAAGCACTATCACAAGCGCTTGTTCAGAGAAGCTGTAGAAATCCAAAAACACGCTAACAGTTTCAACAAGGACCACAAAGATAAGATGAGAGACATTAGGGCTCATACAGAAGATTGTAGATAGTCATTTTTCCCTCGCCCTATAACTGGAACAGGAAAGGAAATAAATGAAATCTTCTTAGTTCTCAAGCCAAGGAAAGAAAATGACTAGTACTGGTACAGGACACACTCTTCCGCACACCATATGGTGGCTTGTGGAGTGTGTGTGTGTAGATATAAAACTATGTAAAGTTTTCCTTTGTATTTTTTCTTTCCAAGTGCATGTTTACATGCATTGCTTTAGTTATACTACCTCATTTGAAATTCTGTAAAAATGTTATGTTCTATATTCATATATATTAACTTATGTGTGACATTTGATCTGTTCTTTTATCTAGCTAAGACTAAAAAATAGCAAATAAATAAATAAACTGCTAGGTGTGTTACTATGTCTCTTGATGTTGTGACCATACAGTCTAATTTCAACTCCTTCCATAATGACAGACACCCAACAATTGGAATTGTTGGCTTGAATCCTCGTCTATACAAACAATTTTGTGTTTGTTCATCAGACTGTTTTCAGTGTTTCTGTACTTAAGGTGGCAATATTCAACACAGCAATTATCAATAGTCTGTATAGAGTGCCCTACATAATAGATGTCATACTTGTAAGAAATATTATAAATCTACAGTACTCTAACACTGAGAGAGTTTTTGACAGATCATAGTTCTTTAATTTTCCTGGTTATCCAGAAGACCAGTCTGATTCCTTGGCTAGTTTAGACCAAAGAGTGGAAGTAATTCTACATGCTGGACCATATGGATCAGTTGAATGGTATCGTTTCTTGGTTTCCTTGACACATTTGACTTATTTACACAGGCAGAATATGCATTGGGGTGGGGATGGAGGTGGGTTATATTTTGTGTGACTAATACAAAAGTGAGCAGGCATGGGTAAGGGAACAACTAAAATAAAGGGTCGAGGTTGAGGGTTGGGGTGATGAGGTGTTCAAAGCCATAGGAGATTGTATCACAACATTAAGATAAGACTGTGGACCACATGTCCTAACTCATAACTGCAATTTGTATAGCAATGTACTACCCAAATTAATAGCAACCCCACTTTCATCTCGTAATTTGTTAGATAGCCAATTCATGTATTACATAATATCTCAAAGAATGCAAACATTGTAAACAGGAACAGTAAAATGGTGTCTTGCTGGCATGTGGCTCCACAATCAAAGGCCTCATTCCCTTCTGCCCTTGTTTCATATGTCTCCCTGCCTCAACACCTACCGACCTCCCCCCCCCCCCCCCCCCCCCACTGTCTTCCTCCCACAGCTTTAGTCTAATTTCTATTTACGTCTTCCTTTGATCATGCATGGTCACTTTCCAGTTAATCTTGCACAATCAACTCCACCTTGCTACATGACGTAGTCACGCGGTCTGAGGTGTCTTGCCACAGTGCACACAGGTCGCGCCATGACAGGTTCAAGTCCTGCCTCGGGCATGGGTGTGTGTGTTGTCCTTAGCATAAATTAGGTTAAGTTAGATTAAATAGTGTGTAAGCCTAGGGACTGATGACCTCAGCAGTTTGGTCCCATAGGAACTTACCACAAAAACTCCTTTTTTCCTTGCTCCCCTCCCCTCACTTTGTCAACCCACAAGTAATTGTTGTAAAAATAAACTGATGTGTTTTTTTAACCAGGGTGAGTGATGTGTGTTTAACGGATAGAGTAGATGATTTCTCATTGTATATGGCAAACAGTACTGTAATTTTACTGCTATTCATAGTGTATTCAAATGCATGTCATTTTCCTATGTTCAATGTTGGAGTACAAGATCTATTCCAAGGCCTGGTGAACTCAATTGCTGCCCTTCATTACTTTTTTGGAGTTTCTAAATTGTAAGATATTTTATTGTACTGTGACTTTGTTAGTGCACAGCATTATAAGTCAACAAAGATAAATTTTCCTAGTACCCTATGCTCCTCCACCAGCTTCCTACCCATTCTGGTGCATATTCATCCATGCTTCTTCCTATCCTGACTTACTCATTGTTTGTAAATAACATTATATGGAATACATTACACGCTGATGTAAATACAGCTGTGATAATTCAATAACATGTTTGTGCACTAAGAAGAAATTTCACTTTCACCTTATGATGGGTTTTTGCAATACCTAATAGACTTACAGTAGGTCTCCCCTCCATATTTTAAGTTTTCCAACGGTAGAAATTGCTGGCTGTCATTTATATTATTTTGTACTCTTCCCTTCTGTGCCCATCTTGTCCTCCCTTCCTTCCCTTCCATCACATGATCCCTTGCTCATACCACATGTATTAATGGTGAACATTTGTTTGAATGTGATGTTTCGCACTTTCATGATTCTTAGTTTTCATAATGGAAAAAATCCTTTACCGTGGTTTACAGTTATTTTATGGTTTTCTAGTTGATTTTGTTAACAACTGTCCATCATAATTTGACATACATCCACTATTAAGAAATCTAAAAATATTAAGTGTCCTTGTTTGTACATCTATGAACTGATTATTTTTGTATACAGTAACCCTATGTTATTCACAGACAACAATTTTAAGCATGAATACAGCACTAGGAATAAGACAAACTTCATGCTTCCTACTCAAAGGTTATAGTTATATGCACAAACCCCAGAATATATGGGCATGAAAATCTACAACATACTAAAAAGAAAATGAGTACACAGTATGGAGCTAGGGCAACTGAAACTAAAGCTGCACAAGTTATTAGTGAAGAAATGTTATTACTCCATAGAAGAATTTATGAATGATGATGTGGAAGTCTGAGCAAGGAAACATCACCTGTAATTTAAGCTTAGCAGTTTTGTGTCAAATAAACACTTGTGAAAATAATCTCACAACTTAAATGCTGTTGTTATATATTACTTTGTAATACATGTAAACTGAAGGGTTGATATATTGTTTTTGTAATACTGTATATACAGACTGTAATTCCAATGTAAATGTAATGTTGACGAGTCCCCACTACATCAGATCTGTGATTTGACTTTGTATGTTATGGGATACTAAAAATTCTGATTCTGATTCTGACAAGAGCCCAGCACTCCTATAGTCATGCTATGTAATGGTATGTCATGATAGCTAATTTTGTAATGGCATAACATTGTCATCTGATCACCAGTGTTACAATAGATAGTAGTTGACATGATATTCAGAAGTAAAGTTTTTCCACAATATGCAGAATTGTTTGTTAATGAACCCATATGTTTGCTCTTCATATGCCATACATAATATTTGCTTGTATGGCAGATGTGACGTTTTTGACAGATATTCTGAAGATGGCCATTGCCTAAAACCATTAATAAGAAAATGTAATTGACAAATGTTCTCTTGTTATTAGTAACTTAAAGTGGTTATAGGAACATGTTCGGTTACTAGTATAATTGTTATGTGCCTCTTGCATTACTTCAGTTTGAAAATTTAACCAAACAGGGCATAGAAACTCCAATAACTTATCAGTATAATTAAATATCTTGCATCTCAAAAGAACTTCTCTTTTCCAGTTACAATATTTACCTGTCATTTACCTATTATTGCTTGTTTAACATTTAGTCACATATCTACACCATTGTAGGTGATTCACCCATTAAAATTTTACATTACATCCATTTCCTTGTGTGTTTATTTAAAAAAAGAAATAATTAGAAATACTCCCAACTCAGAAACTGTGGGAAAAGCCATTTTCTGTTTCATGTTCCTGCTGTTGTTTCACTTTTTACATTTTTTAAACTGAATCATTTAAATTTTTTTTTGCTATCTTTAGTGTGTTTAAAAGTACATAGCAGATGATTCACACAAGACATTGAAATACTAAGAAGAGTTTAGTCGCAGCAACCACAGAAATTCTATGGAATGAATTAATACTGTGGTTAACATCGCTTTACAGAGAACTCTCAAAATAATAATTTAAACTCTTACTTTGCAATTTATCACTGTATTTGGTCTGATGCAGTAACCTTGATAAGATTATGGCATTCAGAATATTTTAATTGAAAATGTATGTCCAATATTATGTTAGTGTTTATTTAGGCAAATGTATTATTGACTTAACCTGTAACTTCAATGGTTTGTAGAATACAAGAGATTACAAAATATATTCCAACTACTAGACAAAATTTATTTCCTGCATTTAGTTTTCAAGTGCATCTTTACTTCTATTATACTTACTCTTTACTTTCACAATAATAATAATGATAAGAAGAAGAAGAAGAAGAAGAAGAAGAAAAGAATAGGCCTCCGGTATCTTCTGCCAGTTGTAAAAGGCAACAAAAAGAACAAACCACTAATAGGGTTAAGCCCCCTTTTAGTGTGATTAGTTGGTTCAGGACAGAAGTAAAGAAGCCTCGGACATGCGCCGTCATGGTCGGGGATGACACTTGAACCCTATGCCCGCCCACAATGGTAACGACACTGCTAGCGAACTGGAAAATGATTTAAATCCAAATAGAGGTGTTTTTCAGGATATGCTTCCTGCAACCACCCCAGAGGGAAAACAAAAGAGGATGAGATGGTCAGATGAAGTTAATTGACACCTCATGTTCTGTTATTACCAAGCACCAAACCTAGGAACCAACACAACTGGATACCGATCACAAGTATACACAACATTTATTAGCAGATACCCAGAATTAAAATTTTTAACAGAACAACTACTAGCTGATCAGATCCATGTAATAATAAAAAATAGCAGGATACCCCAGTCAGAATTAGAAAACATCAAACAACAAGTACAACAAATACTGGAACAAAATAATGTGCAATCTGAAGAAGAAGAAAATACAGTAACGGGCCCAAACATCCCAGAGCAAAGAAACAAAGAACAACATGCATCAATTAAACAATCACAGGAAAACGAAATCTTAAGACGGCCACCAGAACAAGCACAAATAGAACACGAAGTGACACACATGTTAGATATAGAAGAAAAATTTCAGCTGACATATATAGAATACAAAGACACAAATACAGACATTAGACCATTCTTGCATAGACCACCAAATAACCCACAAGTCAAAACAACAATAAAAACTATCAACACAATTATACACAACAAAATAAATGAAAACACAGCTATGGAAGAGTTACAACTGCTGGTTTATATAGGTGCACTCACTACACTAAATATACACACTAGGCAGAGATCAGAACCAACCAACACACAGAAGAAACCCATAAAACCAGCATGGCAACACAGGCTACAGATCAAAATAGAAAAACTGAGAAAAGACATCAGACAGCTAACACAATTTATAAGAAATGAAATGTCAGAAAAAAAACTAAAAAGGTTAGGCAAAATCTTACAACAAGAAGCGATAGAGCAATTAGATAAAAAGAAGCAGAAATTACAAGCATTGGCCAAACAACTTAGAAGATACAAAAAAAGTGAAAATAGAAGGAAACAAAACCAAACATTCAACACAAACCAAAAGAAATATTACCACACAATAGATAACACACACAAAACATAACAGACATGGAACACTTCTGGAGCAACATATGGTCAAACCCGGTACAACATAACAGGCATGAACGGTGGATACAAGCAGAAACAGACACATACAAGATGATACCACAAATGCCTGAAGTGATAATTTTGCAACATGAAGTCACCCGAGCAATTAATTCTACGCACAATTGGAAAGCCCCTGGAAAAGATAAAATAGCAAATTTCTGGCTAAAGAAGTTCACCTCAACACATTCACATCCAACTAAATTATTTAACAGTTACATTGCAGACCCATACTCATTCCCTGATACACTTACACAAGGAATAACTTATCTGAAACCTAAAGATCAAGCAGACACAGCAAACCCAGCTAAATATCGCCTACCAACAATCTACAAAATATTAACTTCAGTCATTACACAGAAACTAATGACACATACAACACAGAACAAAATTATAAATGAAGAACGAAAAGCCTGTTGCAAAGGAGCACGAGGATGTAAAGAGCAATTGATAATAGATGCAGAGGTGACATATCAAGCTAAAACTAAACAAAGGTCGCTACACTACGCATATATTGATTACCAAAAAGCTTTTGATAGTGTACCCCACTCATGGTTACTACAAATATTGGAAATATACAAAGTAGATCCTAAATTGATACAGTTCCTAAACATAGTAATGAAAAATTGGAAAACCACACTTAGTATCCAAACAAATTCAAATAATATCACATCACAGCCAATACAGATTAAGCGTGGAATATACCAAGGAGATTCATTAAGTCCTTTCTGGTTCTGCCAACATGCTAAATAATACAAATTATGGATACAATATTACTGGAACATACCCACACAAAATCATACATTTGCTATACATGAAGATCTAAAACTACTGGCAGCAACAAATCAACAATTCAACCAATTACTAAAGATAACAGAAGTATTCAGTAATGATATAAATATGGCTTTTGGAACAGACAAATGTAAGAAAAATAACGTAGTCATGGTAAAACACACTAAACAAGAAGATTACATACTGGATAACCACAGCGACTGCATAGAAGCGATGGAAAAAACAGATGCCCATAAATATCTAGCATACAGACAAAAAATAGGAATAGATAATACAAATATTAAAGAAGAACTAAAAGAAAAATATAGACAAAGACTAACAAAAATACTGAAATCAGAATTGACAGCAAGAAATAAGTCAAAAGCTATAAATACTTACGCTATACCAATATTGACCTACTCATTTGGAGTAGTGAAATGGAGTAACACAGACCTAAAAGCACTCAACACACTTACACGATCACAATGCCAGAAATATAGAATACATCACATACATTCAGCAACAGAAAGATTCACATTAAGCAGAAAGGAAGGAGGAAGGGGATTTATTGACATAAAAACCTATATTATGGACAGCTAGACAATTTAAGAAAATTCTTTCTAGAACGAGCAGAAACAAGCAAAATACACAGAGCAATCACTCATATAAATACATCGGCTACACCACTACAATTTCATAACCACCTCTACAACCCTTTAGATCACATAACATCAACAGATACGAAGAAAGTAAATTGGAAAAAGAAAACACTACATGGCAAGCACCTGTCTCATTTAACACAGCCACACATCGACCAAGACGCATCCAACACATGGCTAAGAAAAGGCAATATGTACAGTGAGACAGAAGGATTCATGAATGCAATACAGGATCACACAATAAACACCAGATATTACATCAGGCATATTATTAAAGATCTCAATACCACAACAAATAAAGGCAGACTTTGCAAACAACAAATAGAAACAGTAGATCACATCACAAGCGGATGTACAATACTAGCAAATACAGAATACACCAGAAGACATGACAACGTAGCAAAAATAATACATCAACAACTTGCCATACAACAGAAACCAATAAAACAACATGTTCCCACATACAAGTATGCACCACAAAATGTACTGGAGAATGATGAATACAAATTGTACTGGAACAGAACCATTATAACAGATAAAACAACACCACATAACAAACCTGACATCATACTCACAAATAAAAAGAAGAAATTAACACAACTAATCGAAATAACCATACCCAATACAACAAATATACAGAAGATAACAAGAGAAAAAATTGAAAAATACATCCAACTGGCTGAGGAAGTCAAGGACATGTGGCATCAGGATAAAGTTGACATTATACCAATTATACGATCAACTACAGGAGTCATACCACACAATATCCACCAGTACGTCAACACAATACAGCTACATCCAAACATATGTATACAGCTACAGAAATCTGTAATTATTGATACATGTTCAATTACCCGAAAGATCCTAAATGTAATGTTACATTACCGAACAGTTAAAAGGAAGTCATGCTTGATCAAGATCTGCATCACTTTCCATTTTTTACCAGACATAATGTCTGAGAAAGGAAAGGTATAATAATAATAATAATTATTATGGTTGGTGATCAATATTCTTTCTAGTTTGGCTTTAAATATTGCAGTGGGGAGTGATGTGACTGAGCTCAGTAATGAATTGACAAGCTTCAATCCTGCATGTAGTAGGTTTCTCTGATAAAGTGCAGTTTGATGACTTATGAGATGAAACTGTTCTATGTTTCTGAAATTTCGGTTTTTCAGGTCAGAGTTTACATTTCGATTAAGTGCTGGGGGCAACATAATCGGTTTAAAAATATACATTGATTGGCCAGAACTTTATGATCACTGTCCTATTATCGATATAATCCTGTTTGGGCAATAGCAGAGTCACCTGGTGAGGAATGACTACTAGTGAGACACAGTAGTATCAGTGACTACACTGTCCCTATGTAGATTGGGGAAGGAACATAATCTGTCGGAGTTTAACGAAGGACAGACTGTGATGGCATGGAGGTTCAACATGAGCACTTTGGAAACTGCATGACTTGGTGGGTGTTTGAGGAGTACTGTGTTGAGTGTCTTCAACACATAGTGAAACCAAGCACAGACATCATGGGGATGGGCAGCCACCCCTCAGTAGAGATGTCAGGTATTGTAAGATTAGCAGGCTGGTAAAACAGGAGAGGTGGCAAACTGTTGTGGAATGATCATTGGCCTTTAATGCTGGGCATAGTGCGAGTGTGTCTGAACACACAGTGTACTGAACACTCCCAATAATAGGCCTACGCAGCCAATGACCCGTGCATATGCCAATGGTGACACCACAACATTGGCAACTGCAACTGAAATGGACACATGATCATCAGAATCAGGCATTATCACACCATCAGAGCATTGCATGCTCTGATGAATGCCCACATCTTTATCATGTCAATGGGAAGACAAGAATCCATCATCCTCCAGGGGTACAGGGCCTTGATACCTGAACTGCAGCTGACAGCAGCTCCATTATGCTCTGGGGAACGTTCACTTGGGCATCCATGGGTCCAGTGGAGCTTGTGCAAGCACTGTGATAGCCAAGGAGTATAGCACACTGGTTGTGCATGTACACCCCTTCATGACAATCATGTTTCTTGATGGCAGAGGTATTTTTCAACAAGATGATGTGCCATCTTACAACACCAGATGTGTGATGGCGGGGTTTGAGGAACAAAGTGGTGAATTCCCATTGACTTACTGGCTCCCTGAGTAGCTACGTCTGAACTCAATTGAACACATCTGGGATGTGACCGAACTTCGCGTCAGAGCTCACTGACCTTCTCTCTGGGATTTACAGGAATCAGGTGACTTTTGTGTGAATATGTCATGCCAACTCCCATGAGAGACCTACCAGTACCTCGCTACTTCCAAGCCATGATGCATCCCTGCTGTTATCCATGCCAAATGTGAACATACTGGGCATTGGGTCGTTCATCATAATGTTCTGGCTGATTAATGTACATGTAAATATTACAACTTCAGGGAATGGAACACTGTATGAGTCTCTTGGTTTTGCACCACAAATTATTCTTACAGCCATCTTCTATAACTTTAAAACCTTATGAAGATTTGCTTGTGTTATGGCATCCCATATTTCTGTTCCATACTTCATACTAGTCAGTATTTGCTCTGCCGATTTATCCCAATTATATTTTAAACCAGTTTTTTTGACAGAGATTGGATATATGTGTCCCAGTATTGCTATTCCCATTAATTTATATAGTTTTCTTTGCTGCCACCCCTCCTTTCCACATTCCTAGCCAGCAAGCTGGCCCTCTCCATTCGAGCTGCTAGCTACCCATTATCAGTTCAACTCCCTGCCTCCCACCTCCCTCTACCTCCACCCAGCCTGCTTGACACTACCCCACCACAGTTAGTCCACCTGCCGCAAAATCAAAATAGCACTGACACTGTCAGCCTAGGGGTATGGAAGGATAGAGAGAGAGAGAGAGCTTTTTATTAGTCTAGCTCATCAAAGGGTAAATCTGAAAGCTAGCAAGTTTTCTTTCTTTTGTTTGTGCCTATCAACAACAGGATACTTCCGCTTTTCAGAGAGAGGTCTCGTTTCATCCTGAAGTGTTTATGTTGGTTAAAACAGTCATATGAACTTTGAGCACGATTTCAGTAGAAATATTTTATGTCATTATAGACATCTTCGAAAGATGAACTGTTTCTCATAAAAACAGAAAATAAGGTTAAAAAAATTGAATTGAGGAAGGGGGGAGGCAGATAGATGCTGACCCACTTGGGGGATGAATCTTTTCTGTTTCTCACTACTACATCCAGTATGAGTATTTTCCTAAAGTTTCAAAAGCTTACAAATTATCTCCCCCATTTTTCTGCCTGGGGTATAAGAAAGGTGGCAAGCTACAGGCTGTCCATCACCTAACTGATATTCTTAACTGTTAAAAAAAAGAAAAAAACAAAAAAACAAAAAAATGTTGTCTCAAAGAAGTAACACAGATAAATAACTATCAACTATGTTCCCTGCATAACACATATTTAAAACTATGGTTATGGCGTGTCATTAACGACGTGGCTAACACTATATCTTATTTGTATTAATATTTTATTTTTATTGCATTTACATCTCTTTTCTTGCAAAAAGCATGTAATTTGCATTCTTCAGTCTTGCAATTTTAAGTTACTACTTTAGATTTTTGTTACAAATTTTACACAAACACAACATATACAGCTAAAGAATAGACAAGAACATTGAATTTATATGTGGTACATGTATAGCTAAAGAATATATGATAATAAAATGGCAAATAAATAATGTTATGCCTTGGGGTACTTTCTCAGGTCACAGCTTTAACTGGGACTAATGTTTTCATTTCTAGTATGAAAAAAATGGTCTGCAACAGTGTCTCACAGATGACTCTGTCTTTGTTGTTTTTTATCTTCTTTGAAGTTGCTAATATTATCATTCAGTTCTTCCTGCTGTGCCAGCAACCCTTTTTAGTGGATTACTTCAAAAGTTATCACTATTTGGTCAATTTTTGTTATCAAGTTGATCTGACTCTTTCTCTCAGGTAGCCTACATCAATTGTGTTGTGCAGTTGGCCATCACCTTTTTGCATTCCCTCTCGGCTCAAACTTTGTGGTCGTCCACCTTGGGTGGCTGTGTCTCTCATGTTGTTGAGAGTGAACTTTAATTTCTGCAGATGTCATGACACACATTTATGCACTGACCTGCATCAATCATAAGCCTGCTTGTGGTGGCTGGTGGTGGATTGCTCAGTAGGTAGTAGGCCTCCTTCAGTAGAGGACAGGCTGCTTCCAACTCAGCAAATCACATGCTCCTCATAATGAAATTATATAGCATTCCCAAAGAAGTACCTCAATGAGTGTGACAATTAACACCATAAATAGGCTGAACCCATGTTCACTTCATTAATGAACAAGAAATATGTGTCTTAAATTAATTATTATTCAACAGAATTTTATAAAATCAACACAAGACTGTTCCCACACCAAAATGCTGGAAGTAATGTTCACAAAGTTTACCATATCCAGCTCAACTACTGCATATTGTCTTTACACTGTCACACTATATTCCCAAGTGCTGATGCTGATTGACTAATGTTCATGATGTTATAAGGTAATTCAGCTAATTTGGACTGCTGGTTTTTTTTTCCCATAGAGTGCATACAGCCTTTATAATCATGAATTTGACTGTGAGAATTTGTATGCATGCTTGATGAATGTGTGTAAAGGACAGCAGAAGACATCACTAAGTGATTCAAAGGATGAGTGCAGAGTTTTGGCTTATTTCAGATTACACAGGCAGGAAGATTATGTTATGGCTGTGCTTAAAAAATGACTGTATTCCAATTTTGGGATGGTAAATAACATTGTAAAATAAATAGGTTACAGTGTGCACATTGAAGGTACTTTTAAGTTTTCCTATTAACAAATGAATCACAATTCTTGGTACATTTATTGAGTTTCATCCTTTGTGGCCATTATTCTGATGCAGTTTCAAATTCCTATTTTAATGTGTATATAAAGAGTTTTCATTGTATTAATACTCTATTCTCTGAAGATTTTGCTTCTGTTCTACATTAATAATCAATGATGGTTAGTGTAGTGTCTATTATTGTTAGCTGATAATAGTACTCACTGTAATTTGTACAGCATTAATAGTATATCTGCACACTGTACAGCGATCTTTACAATTACATTTTTACAGGTTTATTATTCAGTTGTGGCAAAGGAAATGCACCGAGATTAAAGATGAGCATAATGTGAAATTGTAATTGTATTGAACATTACAGGATTGATTGAGATTTTATTACACCAGCATTCATTGTCTAATGTTACATGTTCAACTTTATTTGCAGGGACCAAGGACATAAGGTGTTTTGCATTAGTAACACCACTGACAAGGTACTACCAAAGGAAGTGAATTTTGTCTTGAGGGATTATCTTGCACAGCTGTCTTCCTGTGTTGAAATATGTATCTAATACTCTTTATTCATGGGAAAGCAATTTCTAAATAGTCAGTTTTTAATCAGTGATTCTGTAACACTGAAATAAAAAATATCACAAACATACAAATCTGCAAGGAATGATGATATTACATAGAAAACCTAAATATTAGGAGCACATAATGATTAAAAATTATTTTTTATTTAATGTTTTTTGTGTAAACATGCTGAAGTCTGCAAGTTATGCAGTATGCCAAGGAACACGTACAAAACAGTTGCACCCTAGTTTCCTTTGGTCAGAACACAATTAAAATGAAACTAGTATTTTCTTGGCCAACAGCCTTGCCACAGTGGTGATGACAGTTCCCATCAGATCACCAAAGTTAAGTGCTGTTGGGCTTGGCTAGTACTTGAAGCCAACTAAGGAGCTGCTTGACTGACAAGTAGTGGCACCAGTCACGAAAGCTGACAACACCCGGGAGAGTGGTGTGTTCACCACATACCCCTCTGTATTCACAGCCAGTGACACCTAAGGGCTGAAGATGACACAGCAGCTGGTCAATACCATTATGCATTCAAGGCCTATTCGGACGCAGCCTTTTTTTTTTTTAATATTTTCTTGAACATGCTGGAACCATGTTATAAATCCACTGACTATAATATCAAATGTTTGTGGATAGTAAATATTGGTACTGAGGGTAGAAAATTGAAAATAATAAAGATACAGATGTAGATTTGATGCCCTTTAGAAGCAAATCTGACAATTTGTACTGATGCACAAATCCATGGTGACATCACACGGTTACAAGCATTGGCTGAAACTGTAATTAATTTACTCAGGAAACTTGGACACATTTTGTTGTAAGGCACAACTTCCATCCATTTGAACCTGCTTACAGTAGTCAAATCTTGGTGCATCTCTGTAATTTTTACCCCACTCACTTCCCTCCAGTACCAAACTAACTTTATGATTCCTTGATTCCTTGATATGCATCCTATGAGTCAGCCTCATCTTTTAGTCAAGTTGTGCCATTAATTTCACTTCTTACCAACTTCATTCTGTACCACTCATTTAGTTATCCAGTATACACATACAGTCTTCAGCATTTTTCTGTAAAACTATGTTTCAGAAGCTATTTTCTTACACAAATGATTTTTCAGGTTGCATAAACAGCTACTTTGTCTCCCTAAATGAACACTGACATAACTATATTCAATAGGCATTTTGTTGTGATGACTGATCTGTAGAGTAGCCCGAAGACTAGGTTAGGCTGGAAGGTGACAGTTTAGTTGTGTGTGGCCAAGCTGAATGTGGAAGCAGAGTGTTAAGAGTAACATAAATTGTCCTGTACCTGTGCAGATAGTACTGTATGAGTGGATAAAGTGGAAATGGTGGGTGATCTATTGTATGCAACCACTACCTGGTAGGAGGAACTAGTTCAACAGATGAAGCCTACTCAAAAGCAAAACTACGAAGCTACTGTTAGTGGGTCTGCAAAATATCATACTGCCAGCTCAACCCAGTACAATTAATAACATAACTGATTGGAGTGTCTAACAAGAAAGCCACTGTGATAACAAATAATGCAACTGCTGATAATGGATAAATCACACTGTTCAGCAGATTACTGCAGACTGAAGTGGTCACTCCTTCAGAACAAAAAGGTAGACACACCTGGGGCTGAGAACAAGACGTTCTTTGTGAGTGCCCAGTTATTTTGTGCTATATGTAACATATTGATTTGTAGTGTAGCACTATGTCTATGTTCATGCCATATTTTATGAACTTTTTGTTATAAAAACAAACTGCAAGGTAAATTCAGAAAGCGCGTACAGAATAATAAACAAGTGCCTCATGAACCGTAACAGTTATTGTAAGTAAACTACAAAAAAATGCAGTGGGGGAATGGCATACTGTCTTTTAACCACATTCAATGAACAGTTCTAGTTTATTTCATGATAAATAGTTGAGAACATCTAGCTGGGATTACTACATGAATTCAGTATATCACTATTTGTTTACATTCTACACAATGACTGAAATTTAAGTATTACATTATTTTGTCATCTTTTCATATTTACTGCTACTGCTACAAATGCATAGAATAATCCAATGAAATGGAAACAATTACGTTTCTTTCATAGGACAGTATTACAAATATTCGATTATATTAGTAAGAAATAGCAAGAAACAAATACACAGAATTTGGATGAAAATAAAGAAGTCGTTGTATGAGAGTCTGCAGAACAAGAAAGGAACAGTGACTTATTTATGGCTAGTTCTAGGCAAGTCAGTTTGCTGAGAGCTTCTGGAGTCAATGCAATCAAGAAGCTAGCAGTTGTTGTATGTACACAATTCATTATAACAGAAGACTAAACAAAGTGAGGACAGTGATGTGCCACTTCCTAAGGCTCCACCTTTACCGCTTTGTGATGATGACTAATGATTGTTCTAATATATGAATGTCAGGTCTTTATAAAATAAAACTGGTAATCTTAGTATTCTGTAGGGTGTGAACAAGGAGATTGCATTATGTGTTAATAAACACTGGCTCAGTGAAGATAAGCTACAACTGTATGTATCAGGCCTCGTGGGGTGAGGCCTTTGATATAAGTCAGTCCTGGTACACTGTGGCAGATCAAGCTGGTACCCTCCATCTAAAATTTTACTATAGTAAATAACAATGAAAATATTTTGACCTTATAGATACATTTGGTAAGGATGATACCACTCATTCTAAAGACTAACATTCCAATTTTTCATTAACATAGTTAATATTTTGTGAAAATAATTAACTAACAAGATACTTGTCATTAAAGTTCAGAAGTAGCCACATTTTGCATTTCAGATTTTGACTCAGCGCATTTAGATTTCATCTTTGGCTGCTATACTTCGGCTGCTCCATTTTTATGCACAAGGTGGCTTACGTCTATAACCAATTGAACCATTAGTTCTTAGTTTTGGGTAATCTACCATGATGTTCAGTATTGCACTAGTATCCATAAATAGGTTAGAGCCAATTCAGATGCATAAAATGGTTCGGTATACTTTCTCAAAGTCCTAGACTACTATACTTTTTACAAACCAAATTATTGTTAATAATGGTAGTCTACCCTGAGTAGCAATTTTTTTCCCTACAATGTTAAAAAATTAGTCATCATCCAACAATAGGACCTTGAAGACAATAAGTAAAAAAGTGAAAACAAAATTGTGGTGGTGTGTACAATTTTGAACAAACACCATCGTTACCCATTAAGATTTTCATCTTTATGACAGCAGACTTAGGAACACCCTACTCTAGCTTGGTGACAAAATGAATAGAGACAAGGATAGAAGTAATATAGAAGTTAAATCTGTAGAACCCAGTCAGGACATGTTTGAGAGGATTGAAAGCATAGTCAGCAAAGGAAAAGTAGGAACTGATGTTTTACAGTTAATTTTGGCAAAACTAGAGGAAATGAAGACAGATAACAATAGCAAATTTAGTGCAGTTAATGATGAGTTAACTGAAATAAGAACAGATAACAATAGCAAATTTACTTAATGATGAGTTAACTGAAATAAGAACAGATAACAATAGCAAATTTACTTCACTACAAGGACATTTAAATGACCTAAAAACTGGAAACAATAGTAAAATGGATAGGGTACAATGCCAAATAAACCAACTTTGCAATCAAGTTTCAGAGCTAAAAAATGGGTTTGTCAGGGGGATTAAGAAGTGTGAATGAAAAAGTTGATATTTTAGAAAATAAATTTATTGGTTTGGAAAATGAGTTCAGTTGAAGAATGTTAATGACAGAGCTGAACAGAAAAGGCCATAGCAAAAACAATGGGACACACTAGTTCAGACAAAAAGTTTTCAAAGTTGAAAGCATTATGTAAACCAGTGTAAATGTTTTAGATCAAAAAATTTCAACAGTTTAGGTTAACTGCATTCACAAAAATCTTTATTCAAACAATGGTATTGTGTGGTCCAACACTCCAATCAAAAGCTTTTTATCAGACAAGTTACATCCAGTTGATTTTCTGTATCACTGTAGAGATAGTTTTGTGTCAGGCACGAGTGACAATAAAAAAAAATTAAATTTGTTAAAAGATGTCTTCAAGGTGAAGCTCTATAACGAGTAAATTAAATTTTAAGCCAGTGGGAAACACATCCAAGTTTTGAAAAAAGTTTTTTAAGTACATTTTGGTCAAAAGCTGAACAGGGGAGAATTAAAAATGAATTTTTGAGTAGTCTTAATTATAGGAATAGGGAGAGTACTGGTACTCTGAAAGAGTTTTATAAGAACCAACTGAATAAATTAACACACCTTGACAAACCATTTGATGAAATGACATTGACTGATGCACTCAAAAGGAGATTACCTTAGAGGTTGCAGTGACATTTAGTACACGGGTTTGACAATGGTCTTGAACAATTTTTACAATATGTTGAGAGCCTGAATATAGCAGTATAAAGAAGATGTACCACAACAATCAGAATAATAGAAATCACAATGGGAATAATTACAGAAACAGAGATAATGATAATTTCTACCTGGATCAAAATGTTAATAGTGACAGAAATTTTGAACATCAGCAGGATAGGCATAATGGGGATAACTATGGGCAGTTTAATAGAAGAAACAATCATAGAATTAACTACTTGGGAAACAGCAGTCCACCTCAATGAAGTACCACAGTTTTAGGGCAAGGAAATAACAAGCACAGGGTCCCCAATTTACACCTGCAATTAGAGAGTAATAACAGTGTTCATGATATGGCACAGGTATCTGAAGTTGGACAGAAGGAATATCAGATTTCTCATTTATGTTTTGATCAAAAGTTTTGGGATACTATGTTTAATGATGGTGATGTAGGTACTAATCACAAACCAGAATGTGAGAGTAGTGAGAATTTTGACATATGTACTAATGATTTCTGCTTGGTCAGAAAGCAATGTTATTGATGTATGTAAATCAGGTGATGACTGTATTGGATATGAACTAGGTGATATTTTTGATATATATGTGTTAAAGAGAGCTGTGAAATAACTGAGGTTGGTACGTCTGAGACTGATAGTTTATTACAAATGAATGTAGGTGAGGTGATTGACTTTGATGGAGATTAGAGTTGTGTTTTTAATGATGTTGTTGATCTAGCAATTTTGGAAGAATATGATGATGATGATAATGATGGTGATGTTGACAGGTATCAGGTATTTGTGGAATTTAAGAATAATGTAGTTTCAGAGTTATTAGCAAATAATGTTGACAATACAGGAAGATAAGTGGTGTATGTGATTATGTAAGTGACAGTCATGGAATACCTGTCCAGTCAAAGCAGTTTTTCATTAAAGTCATGCAGAGTAATGATTCAAACAGTAAAGGTGACTTATCTGTAAGTGTAGAGAATAAAGGTGAAAACTTCTTGAAGTTTGTTTGGTTGGTTGGTTGGTTTGTGGGATTTAAAGGGACTAGACTGTGATGGTCATCGGTCCCAAGTTTGTTTGGAACCAAACTGATAACAACGTAGATAAATGTGCCTTCTGGAATAAGTTAACTGTGTTTAGTCAACATTTGTATCCAAATTGGTGAAAAGAAGTAAAAGATCTAAGCAGAAAGTGTAATATTGGCAGTAATATATTTTGTGTTCTTTCTGTAATAATTGATCGAATAAATTCATTGTGTTCAATCTTTACCTGACAACATGAGTAACTATTGTAATTCTGTGATTCCAGAAAAGTTGATAAAACCCTGTAAAGACAGTGTGGATGTAACAATCGATAAAACTGAAAGTGATCTTTTACATAAAGTGTCTAATAACAGAAATGATGATTCATGTTTTGGGTGTCCTTACATTAAGATTAAGACTGACAAGTGGGAAGGTAACTGTTCAATTGATACAGGTAGCCCGATTTTTGGTATATCTGAACAATTTAGAGACAAGATTGAGTATAGTAAGAATTTTGTGGAAATGCTGATTGTAGGTGTAAAGATAAGAGGAGCTACAGATAATCAAACCAAGTTGCTAAGATCTCAGGAACTTTTAATGTTTAGTATAGAAAACAAAACATTTGAATATGGATGCTTAGTGACCTCTAGTCTGTAAGAGAATATAATTCCTGGTAAGGATAGGATACTGAAAATTGAGGCTTGTTTGGATGTAATGCTAAAGAATTGTTTGTTTTGGAACCTAAAAGTAATACTTATGTGAAAACTAATTTCTGTATTTTAAACTGTGAGAAAAATTGTAACTATTTACAAAACAATGTGTACCAAGGTGAGTACCAGGTGTTTGATGACGATATAGATTTTGGTGGGACTGAGGATCAAGATTTTGAAAGTGTAGTAGATTCTAAAGCAAGGGAAGCTACAACTCTTAAGACCAACAAAAGAAACAACTTAGAAATTTGTTATTGGAGTTTATAAATGTGTTTAGTGAAAACACAGGGTAAGTGGAAGGCTGTCAGTGCATGCTTTTGCTTAGAGATCATCAACCTTTCTTTCTCAAGGCATATAATACACCATTTTCAAAAAGAAAAGATGTAGAGAAAGATTTTCAGAAAATGGAAACATGGGGTGTAATTGAGTGAAGTAGGAATGCTTCCAAAAATCCTTTAACTGTGGTAAGTAAGAGAAATGGTGGAGTGAGAATTGGTTTGGACTCTATACATCTTATTAAATTTCTTGTCATAGAGAATGACCACCTGGAGAACATGGATAAGCTGTAACACAAATTTTCTTATGTAAAATATGTGAGTAGTTCAGACTTGACCTCTGGATTTCATCAGATCGCACTTGAAATTAACTGTAGAAAGTATACTGCATTTTTGTGTTAAGGTGTTTTCAGTACTGTATGGTGCCATTTGGGCTAACTGTATCTGTAGTTGAATTCATAAGAGCTCTGGATTCTGTCTTGTGAAGTTAAGTGGGTCCAAAATTAATTGTGTACATTGATGACATTTTGGTCACTGAAAACGTTTGGGAACAACATTTGGATCTGTTAAGAGAGGATGTATGTCTGCACCATGCTGGACTAGTCAACTTTCATGAGATTATATGTGTTGGGCAATGTACTCATGCATCTGCCAACTACATCAGTGTTGTGACTGAGATTGGTAAATTGTTAGCCAAAACTGCCAAAGACAGTGTTATTCCACAAAAATATGTTTCTTTCAAGCAGGGGGATTTATATCCCAATACATTATATAACTTGAAATCAGTATGGTTTTTTTACCAATTTTAAACGATTCTATTAGGCATTTACATATGTACGTTAGTTTGTATGAATAGCTAGCAAATAGTGGGGAAGACATTTACTAGTATAGACCATATAACATGATGCAACCACGTAAGCTTTCATACAATGATTTTGGTTCTCAAGCTACTCGATTATGTCATCATTCAAAGCTAATTATGACTCTGTTTACCTGTCTTTATCCTGAGTACTGCAAGATTGTATCTGACTGGAACTTGAGTTGTGGGCAAACTGTCTTGGGTAGCACTGGTCATCACAACAGTGTATGTGTACACAAGGAGTGCATACAACTAATGTTTGGGGCTAGATGCTTCTTATAATTACTCTTTACATGTGACTCAATTTATTGATACGATTGTGAACTTTATTCATTTCATTGTGTCACAACATTTTTTGCTGTTTGTACATGTGTGGTTTGGAATCATGTGTCGGCCCCTACATCATAAGTTTAGACCCAAATATTTTTTCATTATTTTGTCCTTTCATGAGCCAACATATCCTTAAGTATTATGTGGCTGATTGATTTTGAGCTATATTCCTGTTCATGATTGAGTATATTATTCTGGTCAGTACCTGTCATTGTGTTTTTCGAGTCAGTTCACATATCTTACACTTAGGCTTTGAATTTTTTCTCTTCTTCTTTGAAGATTTTGGAGGTGTGATTTCTATGGATGTAAACTTTCAATTTGTAGTTCTAGTAATTTACCTTCTCTCTGTATTTATTTCTATAGTTTAGTGTTGTAATGTTGTAATTTTAACTTTGTATTATTTGTCTTTGGACAGTTTGTTCCACAGATCTGAGAATCTGAATGCCATGTCCAGATATATGTACAATAGATGTTTCTCTTATGTTTTCTGTAATGTGTTATATATCAGTTACTTCTATACATCTGTATTCTGTCTTTTGGCATCATCCTGTATATTGTTTGGCAAACCTTATAATCTGTCGCAAAATATTGAAAAAACACATTTTTTCCCAATTTTTGTGTGCAGGAGGCTGTAAAGGGACACGTTCCTCTGGCACTACTTTTCTGAACTGAAGTAGTCAATATCAAAAATAATTACAACTTTTTAAACAGGTTAATATTATCTCAACTGTTTTTTAAATGAATTTCCCATAATTTTGTACAGGATGTCTTATATTTATGGCTATAATGTATAAAAAGAAATTAATTTATTTTTGTTGTTACAATTGGTATGTGCTAGCTTTGAACATACAGTTATAATAACTTTTAGAAACATTTGAAATTTACAAAATATTTGGCACACTTAAAATTCCTTTTATTAATTGGGCAGTGTGATGATGATTATGTTTATTTCTAAGTGACATGCCTCTGATGTGATCAGATGTGTTTTAATTTTGGCAATAACCATGTAATTTTCAGTTTTGAAGTGGAAATTGTAAAGACAGTGTGATATAGAAAAATGTACAGGAATAAGAATTACAGAAGCAGAAATTTCTGCTCAGGCAATACTTCAGATTTATGTACATCAATTGGAACTGTGAGAACCTACAATGTCAAAAATTTCAGCTTCAGGAATCAGCCCCTAGACATGAAGAACTGAAGCCAACGACAAGCAAAGGATATAAGTAATATGTTTATTGTAAATCTCACTCCTCTTGATGCTTATTAAAAGAGTTGGTTATGAAGTCAGTGACAATCAACAAATGACGTGATGGAGGGCAGATTGCAAGACTGATGCGCTACTGAAGTGGCATCATAGAAGAGACTACATAAATCAGGTTGGTTGGCTTACAGTACTTATGCAATACAGTGTCATTGGTGTGGGTGACAAAAAAATAGAAAATGTAATTAATGCAGCTGCACTGTTACAGCCCACATTAAAAACCATAACTATAATTTTGCACTGTATGCCAGACACTAATACTGAAGCATTTGCACAGTCCTTGGAGAAAACTGACTTATTTGTTGCACAATGATGTAAGTACAGGATATACATTCTTGGTGACATAAATACTGACTTAAGACTAAGGCAACCACACAATTTAGTTTTCTTAAAGTGCTATGACTGCATAACTTGTATTACATTGATGATAGTTCATAACAGTTTTTCTGTTGTCATCAGTGTTCATTAACGATACTTCATAAAATGGCAGGGTTTCTTATACCTCTCATCACATCCTGAAATGAAAAATATTCCTCCCCCCCCCCCCCCCCCCACCCGCAGAGTTATCCTGCTGCCTACTGAACTTAAATGATATCTTTGTCTCCCCCTTTTCCACCCCTGCTCCAAACCAAGTGTCCCAGGGGATTTATCCTGCAATAGATGCAAGACCTGACACACACCACAACATGTTCCAATCCTGTCCCAGGCATCTCTCATCCCATCAAAGGCAGCGAGAAATGTGAAAGCAGTCATGTGATCTACCAAGTTATCTGCAATAAATTTCTGGTATTCTACATGGTCATGACCACTAACAAGCTGTGTGTCCACACGAATGGCCTCCACCAAACTGGCCAAGAGACAGCTGGATCACCCAGTTGCTGAGCATACCACCCAGTATGATATGTTTGAATTCAATGACTGCTTCACTGACTAGATTCTTTCCACCCACACCATCCCCATGATCTCAGCCTTCCCTATCCCCTTCCCTGCTCCCACTCCAGCCCCTACACAGCCTTCTACTCCCCTGGTGCACTGGCAAAATCCTTTTCCTTTTTCCCATTTTCTAGATTTGCAATGACCCTAAATTATTGTTGTTCACATTTCACAAGTAGGATTTCAAAATGTCTACATGAACAATTTTTGTCAGTTCTACATGAGTACATAGAATGCACATAATTTGTTTTTCATTGTGTCAATTACTCATAGTAATATCTGAAACTGACATCGTGATTTAATGTACAGTTTACTGCAACAGGTGTGCAAATGGTACCATTTGTAAGATTGTAGGACTCAGTTGTTGGATTCTGTTGTC